>NW_028301595.1:11856861-12166338 GCF_987345545.1 Pholcus phalangioides
AGGGGAAAAACTCATCTCTGCCTCTACCGGGAGTCGAACCCGGGTCCCTCGATATATATAGTCATCTGGTGGCTCGTCGTCCATGAGCTATTAGCTGATCGGTTTCACCGTCCATTGCACGGTTCCGTTCGGCATATATACGCTCTAGCGAAGGAAAATCTCTATCTCCTCTGTAGCTTAGTGGTCAGAGCACTCGTCCGGCAATCGAGGGACCCGGGTTCGACTCCCGGTAGAGGCAGAGATGCGTTTTTTCCTTCCTTAAAAAATTTAACATCTAAAATAACAAATATCTTCATAACATCCAGTCTTCCGTATATCTTGTGTTAACAAGTGGAGAGCGACATTCATGTCATAAAGATCAATGGAATTATGCGGTAAACGGTACGTTTATTAGCAAAACTAAGAATGTTGTGCAGAAACTTTGAAAATTTTGTTTTTTTTTAAATTAAAATCCTCATTTGTGTGAAGAGAAACCACTGCATTCGCCTAAAGTTACTGCATGGGCTGCGGTATGCGCCAGAGGCATTATCGGCCCCTTCTTCGTGCGAGAAACGATTACTACTGAACGTTACGTAACAACAATTTGTCAGCACACATGGCGCATACCGCAGCTCCATGCAGTAACTTTAGGCGAATGCAGTGGTTTCTCTTCACACAAATGAGGATTTTTGGAACCCCAAAATCTCCAGTTTTGCTTCTTTTTTTTTAAATTTTAAAAAAAACTAAATTTTTGAAATTTCTGTACAACATTCTTACAGTTTTGCTAATAAACGTACAGTTTACCGCATAATTCTATTGATCTATGCTGTAGAGATATTTAATTTTGAAATAAGGGCTTATTCGCTGATCACCCTGTGTATATATACAGTCAAACCTCGTTAATGAGTCACTCTTGGGAGAGCAAAAATATGACCTAGCTGTGCCAATTCCTGCCTGAGGACAATTGGGACTTCCAAAAAGTGACCCGGTAAGCGGAGTGACGTGCTAACCGGGTGACGCACTAACGAGGTTTGACTGTATATATATATATATATATATATATATATATATATATATATATATATATATATATATATATATATATATATATATATATATATTATAAAAATATATATAATATATATATTTCAATTAACGGCTTTGAAAGTGATTATGCAAGAGGACCGGATTTGTGTCCCGGTCGAGACAAGATGGGTTTTCTTTCCGAGTCCACCTCATCATAATGTCCAGAAATATCTGTTTCATTGAAACATAATACGTAAATGCTATATTAAAATAATGACATAACCCCCCCCCCCCCTACAGCCCGGACCTTGCTCCATGTGATTTCTGGCTGTTTTCGGTACTGAAGGAGAAGCTTCCGCGGGAGAAAGTATTAGTTCTGCTGTGTGTAAGGGTTCACTCAGACGGCTTCCAGATACGAGCCTCCACTACTTGCTTTGAAAAGTAGATCGAACGATGGGACAATTGCATATCATCTGAGGAAATGTACTTTGAAAAATAATAAATGAATTTTTGCTGTATTTATTTATTGATTTTATTTTATGATTTTACTCCAAATTCTCACGAAAAACGTACTTTATACATAATTTTCCTAAGCCCCCCCCCCAATCAAAACAAATTTTAATTAGTAAAATTTGCGGTCCTCTCCGTTATATCGAATAAAATCGATCCCTTGACATTTAAATGAAAATTTGCTGAAATATCGGTGATTTAAATTTTTGACGTTAGGCATGTATACGTGCTATAATAATTCTCTTTAACCCTTTATTTGGCAGTGTTGCTCTCAAAAGCCACACGAGTTTCTTATATTTCTCCAAGTAACGGCATTTTATATTTTGAGCTCGTTTCGGCATTGAATGCCTAACCATTGGATTTTTACTTGAAAGATGTTCGGGAAGTGTGAAGTTTCTCTAACCAGAAGAATGAGTCGACGGTACACACGTCTCCTACTACTCGACAAGCCAAGCAAGAACGTCTTTTGACATTTGCATTTTGGAAGGGGGACTACCATGTATGGGGGAGACATATTGCTTTGCATTCTGCAACAAATAGAAAAATAAGTGGGCAGAAAATAAGTGGCATTTTTAAACTATTCAAATCTATGTAAAAAATCATATAAATTCAAAATCATATGTTCCCTGAAGTGCAGCATCCCATATTTTTTTTTAAATATCGACAGTAAATTTTGTCATGTAATAGCAAACAGGATACCTCGTTTGCTTAATATATAGCCCCTCAAATGTTTTCTTCTCTGGATATTTCAATTCATGCCAATGAAAGGGTTAAAAGCCTAAACTTAGAAGAGAGGCAAAAATTGATAAAGCCGAATCTCACTTAATTTTTTTTTTTCGGCAGACTGTCTCTTCAGGCATCCCCGTCAATATACAAATACAAATGCAATTTCCACAACAGACAAAATGCCCAACGAGGTGGCTGAGAAAAATATGCCCATAACAAATATGGATTTCATATCTTTCAAATATGGGTTGAGCAAGTGGAACAATTTCATAATGAAATCATAAGATAGATATTTTTGTATTAAAGTTATGCTTTATACTACAATAACGTTTCTTAAAGTAACTTATACGTCCACTTCACACCTGAGCCAAAACTGGCTTAAGGGGGTTGGTGCACGTAAATTTTTCAAAAAACACATTTTCCAATTTTTAAATAACAGGAAATTTTCTGAGTCTAATTGTATTAAAGTTTTTGTTCTACCTTGCTCTACCCATACTAAAAATGTTTTAAAAATATTTTGGTATAAGCTGCTGGCAGGCGTTATGTACCGCTGTGATGGTCGAGTGGTTATAGAGACGGACTCGCGATGTGAGGATCCGGGTTCGAACCCCACAGTGGTGGTCGGCTGAAGTTGGTTTTCTGTGGTTCCCAACTTCAAGGCGCGAATGCGAGCCGATCTCCCCGTTAAAAAGTCTCGCCACAGAGAGCAACAGACCTACAACGTTACAAATATTCAATCATTACACTTCACTCACAATTTGAAGTATAGATGGCATCACTGAAATATCATACACAACACTAGCTACACACTCAGACTGTTAGGTGTACACACTCACTTTGTTCCAGACTCTGCCACGAAGCTGGGCTGGAAGAGATCTCGGCAACGGGATAAGTCCGGTGGCAGAGACCCTGGCGTTGATTCATTCACGGCAGGCATTATGTACGCTAATGTTTGTTACTAAGATGCTTTTTTCTTAAAACTAAGCATTTTGTTAGATAAGGAACAATATTTTTCGAACACCACTCATTCAAATGTCTTGAAACATTGTGTGTCTCGCAACAATATGGTGTTACATACTTTAACAAAAGGATTTTTTATTAGATTTATTTTTAAAAATTTTATGGCACAAAATTGTTGTGCCTACAAAAGTTGATTTGTGCTTATTGTATGCCAAAATTCTTTTAAAAAAGAAAAATAAATAAATAATTTATTAATTTAAGATATCTTTACTTTACTTTAAGATATCTTACTTAAAGACCGTTTGAGTTGGATATGTGTATCTCAGGTCTTAAATTAAAAAAGAAGTCATTATAAAAATCATTTAAAACCAGACCCGCCCTTAGTGGTATGACAGGTGTAGTCACATCGGGCCCGCACTCACGGTAAATTATTGAATGCTTTCACTAGTTCTTAAATTATTTCTGGCGTTAATTCTGAATTTTCATCAATTTTAGAATATTTTTATACTGTTAATTCTGAATTTTCATCAATTGTGGAATTATTAAATAAAATTTTCATTAATTCTGTAATTGTTTTTTTCATTAATTCTGTAATTGTTTCTTTCATTAATTCTGTAATTGTTTCTTTCATTAATTCTGTAATTGTTTCTTTCATTAATTCTGTAATTGTCTCTTTCATTAATGCCGGAATTATTTCTTTCATTAATTCTGTAATTGTTTCTTTCATTAATGCCGGAATTATTTCTTTCATTAATTCTGTAATTGTTTCTTTCATTAATGCCGGAATTATTTCTTTCATTAATGCCGGAATTATTTCTTTCATTAATTCTGTAATTGTTTCTTTCATTAATGCCGGAATTATTTCTTTCATTAATGCCGGAATTATTTTTTCCGTTATTTCTGATTTTTTTATCAATTGCGAATAATTAAATTAATTAATTCTGGAATTTTTTTGCCCCGTCAATTCCGAATTTTCATAATGGAAATGGAATTATTTATTCTTATAATTCAGATCAATTGCAAATAATTAAGTTCATTAATTCTGAATTAATGAATGAATTCTAGAATTTTTCCCAGTTAATTCTGAATTTTAATCACTTCTGGGGGGAATTTTTCGTCCCGTCAACTCTGAATCTCCATAATGATGAAATAGAATTATTTCTTACGTTAATTCTGAATTTTCATCAACTTTGAAATTATTATTTTTTCGTTAATTTTTAAATTTTCATCAATTCTGAATTTTCATTGTGCTGAAAAATCATTTCTTTCAATTATTTTTAATTCATGAATTCTTAGACTTCCGTTAGTTTCGGGAATATTTTCTCTTATTTGTTATTATTAATTATTAATTACCCTCAGTATAATGAATGTTCTTCAACTCTTCCTGTTACCTGTTAATCTATATTTCATTGTGTTTTTAAAAATTTTTGTATAGATATTTCTCAGTATTCCTGTACATGCTGAAATAATAAATGTTGATTCCCAACCCCTCCTAAAATATATAGTTTTCGCAAAGTTGTCCTAAACATTTTTGAGACGCACTTGGCCAACACATCTGGTTAGGGCAGCCCTAATTAAAACATCTAAAATCGTGAAAATGAAGTATACAAATATGTGTACCTCTAGCATGGCCCCCCACATCCTGTAGCGGGGCCCCTAGGCTGAGATCTTTTGCGGGCCCCTCGGTCAGACCTTCAATGGGCCCCTTCTGTAGCTAAATTATAGCGTGAAAAAGCAAAAAAATGATGATAATTATCCCGGGCCCCAGGGCTAGAACCCTGTCAGCCCCCCTATGTGGGGGCCATGACCTCTAGAGTGAAAAGTTTATATAATTTTAAATTTACCTACGGTCAATCTTTCTACCTGCAGTTAGGGTTGTATTAAGGGGGTGTCACGAGACCCCTGAAGTCAAATTTTCAAAAATGACTTCAAAAAATACTTTATTCGATTGCAAATAAATGCCAAAATATCATGTCAATCGGTTGATTTGTTCTTTCAAAATAAATGAAAAAATTAATAAATTACAGTGTAAATGTATATATACAAGAAAAAACACTTTAAACGGGGTTTTCTCAGATTGCAGTTTATAAAAGTCCATCCATAAGATTTAAAAAAAAATTACTGCACCAAAAATTCTGAAAATTTGCAGAAATGTTTATTCGACATGTATTAGTAAAATGAAGCTCGAACTTCAATATCAGACGGACAATTGGTTAGAATTTTATGAATTTTTAAAGTTTGAAAAACATATAAATTTCAAAAATCTAAAAATTCGACGTTTTTTTAAAAATACTTCCCATTATAGTAAATTCCTAAATGAGGTCTATTTTACTAACACATTTCGAATAAACATTTCGCAAAATTTCGGAATTTTTATTGTAGTTTTTTTTTTAATCTTACGGATGAACTTAAAAACTGCAATTTTTAAAGAACAAATTAACCGATTGACATGAAATTTTTAGTATTTTATTAATAGTCGAATAAAATATTTTTTGAAGTAATTTTGAAGTAATATTTTTTGAAAATTCGACTTCAGGGGTCGTGACACCCCTTAATCAAATATTGAATTCACATTATCATAAATTTGAATCACCAAAATCCTTTAATCTTCGGGGGAATTTTTCTTTTTCAAGATTCTAAAAGAAGATGTTTTCTCTTGAAAGTTTGATTTCAATCCAGATCTACTGAATGAAAAGGAAGATAAATTATTCAGTAGCAATCGCGTAGAAAAATTTCTATTCCGTGGCCGAAATATACTCGAAAACAAATAACCTTATTGAAATTTAACGGACACATCTATTTTTCGGAAACCTATTTCGCAAAATCATTTTCAGCGTAAATCGAACTCCAAGACCCATGTTAAGTCCTAACGCGGGTGTCACTGTAGCACTGAAGACACAACCTTCTTTCAAAATTTTTGTGAGTTATTCGAAACGCATGATTTGAAACGCGAAATGCATGAAGACGCGAGAAATTTCAATTAGTTCCCCGCAACTGGTTTCGCAATTACATTAAAAATTTTCCGAAAGAATAAATTAATTTTTCCATATGGAAATCAATGTTCATAGAACAAAGAATTACCAGATATTTATGAAATTTCGCACATAGTTTGTAAAAAGAAATACGATAAACATGTTGGGGTGAATCGAGAAGCTGTCCATTCTTAGAATAAGACAACCATAAGTATTCTTTATGGGCATTGTATGATATTTATCACGTGTATATATTGTTTATAATTTTTGTTAATTGCATTTTTAATTGGGTTGATGTATTTTTGAAATATATGACATCCATATTTTTATGGGCATATTTTTTTCAGCCACCTCGTTGGGCATTTTGCATGTTGAGGCGTTGTATTTGTATATCTTAAAAGTTGGAAATGATTAAAATTTCAGTTTCTCATGCGCAAATCGTAAAAATTTCAAAGGAATCTGAAACCACACTTTGAGAATATAATAGAAGGCCGTCAGAGAAATGTGTGGAAAGTTATTGCAGAATATTCGCGCAATTAAATTAGGTGGCTATACAGGGTGCATAGGAAAGTCTCTTTGCAATAATTACTGGTGAACAGTTGATCTTAGAGACACACTTCCAATTAGGAAAATGTATCCGAATAACGTGTTAGACTTCAGAAGATACGTCAATCATACAACAAGGGATTGTACAATTTTTAAAATAAAAAAAAATTCTTTTTCATGTGGACACGTTGTTATTAGGAACCCAAACATAATGTTGTCACCCTACCTCTCCTGAGGCCAACAAAAAATTCCACGTTTCCAAGTGCAATATTCACTGAGGTATTTTTGAATTCGAAAATCGGGGGAAATGACGGGAAAGAATGGCATAACCTAACGGACAAGGTCATTATGCTGTTCTTTCCCACTTTTCTCAGATTTTTAAATTCAAATATCTCAGTGAATAGTACAATCTTAATTAAGATTTTTAGGACAGGGGGACTAAATGAACAGTTAATTTTTTTTTATTTCAATAAATATACCAACACCTTGCAACATGTATGACGTATCTACTACTTCACCAAACACCAACTATGGCCATATCACTATTTCCTGCCATTAATGAGATGGGTTGAAAATGAAAGCGCTGTCTATTAGTGGTAGCGTCAAGTTCGTTAGGGAAAACAACTTATTTATATCCTCCGTCGGGTTCAAACTCAGGACAGTGACAGCAACCTTCACGGACGAGCATCTTACCACCATGCCATGTATGACGTATCAGAGTTCTACACGTTATTTGAATAATATTTCTAATTGGAATTATGTTTCTAATATCAACGATTCACCAGTAAAATGCGGCAAGTGGAATTAGGTAATCACCCCTGTATATTGTGAAGATAATAGCATTTTTATCCGAGTGAGAGAGAGAGACCGGAAAATCCAAACTTGGCTACATTTTAAGCTATAAAAACTGCAGTGAAAAAGTGACGTACTCGTAATTCCACTTATTAATTGGAAAATAATTATATGACTTTTTTACACGTCATACGTTGTATTTCATTACAACCGTATTTCGTTTAATTGAAAAAAAAAACACCATAAATTTATTATTTCAAATGAATGCATCTAATAACTAGAAATAATGTTATTATTTTTTCAATCATAGCATTGCTAATGAAATCTAATTAGTCCCGAGACATCAAAAAATATAAAGTGATCACTAAAAAGGAAATTTAGAGAAAAATTAAAAAGAAAGAAATTTAAAAAAAAAAGTATATATTTCACTATTGACATCTTAATTAGCTCGGAAATAGTTAATTAACACCGATAATGGCCGAAAAAAATGAAGTAAACAACATATGACTTTTGTCAAGAAAAATTACCGTTGATTGCGGCTAATTATTATAAATTTGACTTCCTTTGAGAGAAACATTTTCATTGCATCAGAGATCAGAGAAAAGCTGACATCTTTCTTAATTAATGTAAAAATACCTAGAACATGAAAACACAACATTTGTCCTCCCAATTTGTTGTGATATAACGTATTTGCATGACAAAGGATTCATTTTTCTATGCAAGTGGGAGATTCCCCGTCAAATTTAAATTCTTTTTCTTCCACCAGTTTTTCAACTTCCAAAATTTATCTTAGACATTTTGCACAAAAATATTTAAAATTCCATTTTCATGCACGCCAAGGGAAAACTCAAAACTGATTCTTTTCTGTCCAAGTACTATGGGGGGAAACAAAATATTCATAGAAACAGTTCTTAAAAATTATTTATGAGTCCCTAGAAAAATATTCAGGACAAAATTAAATAATTATCCGGGAAAAAATTCAATTATAAGATCCATTAGTATTGAAAAAATAGCATTCTTAGTTGACATCATGAATAATGAATGATGTATGTAAGAGTATGTACAATATTATTCTGAATATGTTTTTCAAATGAATAGTTTCTAATAGTTATTATCAGAAAACGAAGGATCGAAACAAGCTTCAGAAATTTTTCAAAATTTCAGAATTACTCAACATTATTGTCAATAATCTCCTTTAAGCAGAAAATAAATTATTAAAGTAAAGGTTTTTATTTTTCGTATTATTATTATCTTGTTTGTTACTTCATCCTTTCGTAAAGGGTGTCCTGTAAGTCCTATAATTCGGCCTTTCTTTCATCAACCGTTTGTTCTAGAGGTATGGTTGTAATTTATAAAATGCTCAAATTGTGTTCTGTATCACACTGTACCAGTTTTAAGAGTGAAAATACAGTGTATCCTAAAATAAATAAATCTAAATTTTTATACGATCCCTCTGTCTTCTAACTTTCAATCAGTAAGTTTCCTTGTCTCTTCTGAGGCCAACAAAAAAGTTCCATGTTTCTAAGCGCAATATTCGCTTAGATATTTGAGTTCAAAACCAGAGAAAACTGGAAAGAACAGCATAAGTAAGGGAAAGGAGCGTCGTTCATTAGTTTATACTGTTTCTTCCCAACTTTCCTCCGATTTTGAATTCATATTGCGAATATTGCACTTAGAAACATGGGATTTATTTTTGTGGCCTCAGAAGAGATTGGGCAAAAACTTTCTAATTCTGTAAAATAAAAGATGGGATACGTATAACAATTTAGATTTTCTTTTTATGACACACTGTATGAAACTCGTAGGGAGTAATTTCTGAACATATTTTATAAGCATTTTCTAAATTAAACAGCGAGGTGTTTTAACGAACTGGGATGCCTCACCCGAAATAAAGAAAACGAATGGAATGGAAATTTATTGAACTGTGTGTGTGTGCGCTCACAGATTAACAAATAAATATTTATCATTAAATCATTCAGATGTATATAATTAATAATTCCTCTAGTATTTTTCTCTCCGAAATTCCAAAATAATTTCGATATTTAGATACGTTTTTTTTTTTTTTTTGTATTGAAAAACATGCATCTCTCTATTTCAAGGAAAACAATCAAGTAATTGAATTTGGGAATCAAAATCTAAAAATCAAAACTGGCAAATCATGATGATATATATTTTTATGTAAATTTTTTTACACTTACTACGTATATTTTCTACTCAGTTTTATATTTTTGTATTTTTTTTTTATTCTTTCACTCTTATTTTTTTCACTCCTATTATTTTCACTTTTATACTTTCATTTTTGCATTTTGATTTGTTCATTTTTATATTTTAATTTATTCAGTTTTAATTACAATTTACAAATTTTTTTATTTTAATTTGCTCATTTTTTTAGTCTAATTTGTTCTATTATTGTTATCACTCCTTTTATATTTTCATTTTTCCATTTTTATGTTCTTATATTTTCACTTTTTTCCGTTTTTATATACTTTCATTTTTTATTTCTCATTTTTATATTTTCTTATTTTTATATTTTTATTTTTTATGATTTTTATTTTTTATGATTTTTATTTTTTATGATTTTTATATTTTATTTTTTCCACTATTGTATATAGTTGTTTAATTTATTTTTATATTAATATTTTTTATATAAATATAATTTTGTATAAAAAATATTATTTTATATTTTTTCGTTGCTCGGCGCTCAAAATTTCTATCATCAAATGCCGAATTATTCCTTCCGTTATTTCTGCATCTCTCACTTTCTCTATAAATAATCATTATATAGAAAACAAAAGAAAGCAAAGCTCTCGAAGAAAAATTTTTCAGACAAAAGTTTTAACATTTCCCGCACAATGATAGTCATATAATAACTTAAACATTGAGGAATTTTTACAAAGAAACTTTTTGCCTAAAAAAATTGATCCTGTGATTTTAAAATTACAAAATATAACAATAAATTTTTTTAGCGAGAAATTACCTGATAAAAATTACAGAAATTCTAAATTTTAAAAAACCTTATCTACTACAATTTCATTCTTTTTAATGTAAAAAATATTACTATTTATAATATATACCACTTATTATTTTAAAAATAAGGGATTTTTAGAAATTAAAGCAAATACTGTAATTTGAATTTCAAGTATCATTCAATTAAATAGGATTTCAAGTGTACGTAATAACGGAATGAACACTTAATCAAAAAACGAGAATGTTTAAACAAATACTTATTTATGGAGTATAGTTGAAAAAAAAAAGAACTATGTGTAAAATTTATTTTGATCGGGAAAAGTGTGATGTAAACGCCTACGTGGTGCTTATTCTGGGGAAAACATTAGTTAGAATTCTTTGAGCTCTATACACATAAAAACATCAATTAAACTGCCGACAGATTGTTTTAGAGAACGTAGGTGTGTATTTATTAAAAATAAAAAAACTCATATCATTAACATTTCCTTTATAGTTATCTTATATATAACGTTAAATGTGAAAGTATGTATGTTCCTTACACAAATCTACAATTTTAAACCGATCGTTTCCAAATTTTGGACATATACCAAACAGGACCAGGATTGTGAACCATAGGCTACTTTAAAAGTTCATCAGAGCTGGGCAAATGCCCGAAGTGGGCGAAAAACCGTCCGGCAACAATGGTTCCTGGGCCTCAACAATCACTTTCGGAATGTTTACTGTGGTTCCCTAACAATGCGTTTCAAACGTGCACATGCTTTTACAATGGTTTGCCACTTCTTTGATGCTGCCAGTATTATGTTTATTCCTTTATAATGGTTTGTCACTTTTTCAATCCTCCCAGTAATTGAAAAAACCCGAGAAGCGCCGGGTATTTTTGCTAGTATCATATAAATTAAAAAATCAGTTTCAATACGAAAAAATATTTCGTTAAATATCCACAATATATAACCCGAAAAAAATAAGTGAAGACTGCCGAATATTTAATAATAGGTTGCAAAATTTTAATTGTGATACTGACAAAATACAAGAACATTCCCACATTCATCTAGTACAGAATTGCAAATGAATGAGTAAATTCAAGGATATACACTCATTGCCATAAAAATTTGTGCACCAAGGAAAAGTTTTCAGAATGGAAAGAAATTTTATATGAGTACATCGTTGATTATAAGTAAGTGATTGCATAATTAAAGCAAAAGAATCGTTTGTTACAGGAAAAACTACAAATGAATGGAGGTTTTAGTACCCTATGGGGCACCTCTAGCTTGAATGCACGATGCGATACTGGTGGGCATTTAGTCATATAGACCCCGTATGGTGTACTGCGTCATTTCATTCCACAATTGCTGTAAGCGCGCCTCTAGTTCAATCGAATTCCCAGGCAACTTGCCGTCCCAAGTGGTCCCAGATGTGCTCAATTGATGACTAATTTGGGATCTGGCATGCCAGGGAAGGGTGTTAATATGGCGGAGATATTCCTGTGATGCCCTTGCTGTGTGTAGCCGAGCATTGTCCTGTTGAAAAATTGTCCGGCAGGGCTCTGCCGTGGCAACACATGTGGTTAAAGGATGTCATGAACGTACCGCTGGGCTGTCATGCCACCGTGGATGAATATTAGAGGTGACCGGGTGTCCGTCGAGCTCGACACCACTCTAAACGGAGGCGACGGTGAGTATGTGTCATTGGTAGCACACGTAATGTGTGCCGTGATACCAAATGTTCTTCAGCAAGGCTCATCGTGATGGTAGAGACATACACAACGGCCTGTACTAAAGTGAAGCGGCTGCCCATGCCCGAATGGCGGAAAATTTAGTTGCCACTGTACGTGGTTATCGAGTAATGTAACGGTCTTCTCGGATATTGGTCTGCCGAGGCTTCCTGACCTTGACCGCCGTGCATGCGACCTCGCTCTCGTAAACTGGTCCACACACCTCCTCACAGTAAAGTCAGATCGGCCCAAGTGGCTGGCTGCTCGCAGAGCTGACCACCCGGCTTCCATCATCCCGATGATTCTTCCCCGCTTGAACTCTGACAGCTGACCATATTGTCTTCGATGGTGGCGTAACGGCATCCCCCCCCCAAATGAAAAAGCATCCCTCTGCAACAGATTAAGTACATGTAAAATTCCTCCACGTACCTCTTTTAGGCCGGGATTACACTATAAAAGTTTTGTAAAAGCTCTACGATAAAACTCGAAAAATTCAACCAATAAGATCACCTGTTGCATTTGCTCGAATGTAACCGATGCGCTTATTGTTTGAATGTTTACAGGTTTATAAAATTTTATAGTGTAATTCCGGCCTTATACGCCAAGAAGAACAAAGTTCAATGCCCTCAACGCATTACACATTGCGTAATCACGCTGTGCATCTAATCATTTGCATATCTGCCAGACAAGTATCTTAATGTGAAGTTTTGCTGCGATCGAACAATTACTTCCTGGTGGGCAAATTTTTAGGGCAATGAGTGTATAATGGTAGCACATATATTTGCCGATAAGAAATGAGATTTATTAAAAAATCAAATTTGTTATTCTCCATTCTACGAACATCATTTTTTTCCTCATAAATTTTGAATTTCAGTTCTGAATTTAATCAGCGAAAACTTCGAGCCGAACCGAACGTTTCATAGGTAAAAATTATGATACACGGAAAAGTTGGAAGTTATTTATTTTTATCTCAAGAAAAATTGTTGTTCTAAGATTTTCAGGACACTTAAAATGTTGCTCAACGTCAAAATATTTGGTTATTCATGAACATTCTTAATTGAAATAATCAATGTTCAATTATTTCTCCCAAGGAAATCCGAAGATATTTATTTTTCATGGAATGCGAGATACGCAAGTGCTTACAACCTGAGTAAAATATTTTTAAAAGAATTCTGCAACGCATGTGCATGTACCGTAAATTTAATATTTCATGGCAGAGCAACTGATAAAAAATTGAAAAGGGTTCTTTGTTCGTATATAATAAGATTCTTATTCACATTAAAATTCATATCCGGGAAAGGAATGGCAATCTAAGAAGAGATTAATTTCTAATATTTGTATTCCAAGTCAATTCTTCAACCAAATGCGAGACGTTAATTACTGAGAGGTAAGGATTTAAAACAGTGGAAATGTAAAGCGAGTCAACTTAAGTCATTGAATTCAATTATCGTCAACGGTGAAAATATCTCGTTTATTTCAGTATATTTAAGTTGTTTTTTTTTTCCCGAGACAGCTTTGATCTTATTTGAAGAGATTTAGGAAGCAGAAGAGATAAAAATCTATCTCTATGGCGAAATAATATTGGCGTTACGATAAACTCTCATATCTCTTCATTTAACTTAATTATATCTTTTGCAAACAAACGCTGGTTGAGTCAAAAAAAATTTTCATTTTAAGGTGGTTAATTTCCCTTCGAAAGATTTTCTTCTAAAAAAGAGCTTTATTTTTTATTTAATAATCAGTTAATTTTCTGTTCTTTAATTGAAATCTATTTATTCATAACAAATACCAACATGGAATCAATACGATCCAAAATCTGTTCAATGCAAGAAGCGAGATTTCATCGAAAAAAAAAGATTAATTTTTTTCTATACTTTATGATTATAAGTATCGATATAATTACAGTATGCAATAGGAGTGTCAAGCTCGCGGCCCGTGACGTTCCAACCGGATCCAAAATTTTGTCTTTTCTTCAAATTTAAAAAAAAGAATATTTTTGTTGTTAAAAAGTGTAAAGAATTTGTCTCAAAAAACGGCAGTGAGAGAGAGCCATTACGTATAATGAAATTAGCTACATATTCCAGAAACATTCCACGATTTACAGCGACGGTTACTTGGTTCGGGAATGGATGATAATTTATAAAAGCCACAGAAAAAATCTATCTTAAATTTGTGCAACCATTTGATGATATCTTCATGTCGAGATGTATTTTGGTCGAAAGAATAACTGCAACAGGTGATAATTTTCGTGGCCAATTGAAAGGAATATCCTCAAATGTACAGTGTAATAACGCTCAATAAAATTTCGGGTACTCAAGACATGACTGTTTCTCCGGGCATGCAATATTAACATGGCGGGCAAAAATATAAATTTCCCTTAGAGACTCGAAGAAAAGTTTTAGGAAATATATTCAGACACATTCTTAAACTGCAATTTTTCTACAGCGTCATTTATCAGCAGGCCCTTCGCTACAAAGAATTGGAAATAAAAAGCAACGTCCTTAAGCTTGTGAAAAACGTTTCAGATTTCATCCGATCCAGAATCCTCCAAGCACCGCCAATTTCAACAATTTCTTACAGTTTTGGAGAGTAAATTCGAGAGGCAATCTCATTACACAGAAATGTATTGGTTTTCTTGTCACGAAGTTCTAAAAAACATTTCTGTTTTAAGTCTTAAACGAGGTAAAACTATTTCTAGAAATGAAAACATTAACATGTTTCATTTCTTAATGATAAGACACGGGTGCGACATTCTTAATTCATGTTACGGGACATTTGAATTACTCAAATATCCAGTTCCAAGGGAAAGATCAGCTAACAACGCATATTTCCCATGCACGGGGAAGTTTTAGGTGTAAATTGGATTTGCTCGAAAGCCATTTACGAGAGAATATTTTCAATTACCTTCTCAATCAATAAAAACCTTGACAGGTGAGTAAAATTAATTTTATGCAAGATATACAGAAGACTGGATGTTGTGAAGATATTTATTATTTGAGATGTTAATTTTTTAAGGAAGGAAAAAACTCATCTCTGCCTCTACCGGGAGTCGAACCCGGGTCCCTCGATTGCCGGACGAGTGCTCTGACCACTAAGTTACAGAGGAGATAGAGATTTTCCTTCGCTAGAGCGTATATATGCCGAACGGAACCGTGCAATGGACGGTGAAACCGATCAGCTGATAGCTCATGGACGACGAGCCACCAGAGGGCTATATATATGGCATGAATGTCGCTCTTCACTTGTTAATACAAGATATACAGAAGACTGGATGTTGTGAAGATATTTATTATTTATTATTTTATTAAGGAAAAAACTCATCTCTGCCTCCGGCAATCGAGGGACCCGGGTTCGACTCCCGGTAGAGGCAGAAATGAGTTTTTTCCATTTCTTAAAAAATTAACATCTCAAATAATAAATATCTTCCCAACATCCAGTCTTCTGTATATCTTGTATTAACAAGTGAAGAGCGACATTCATGCCATATATATAGCCCTCTGGTGGCTCGTCGTCCATGAGCTATTAGCTGATCGGTTTCACCGTCCAATGCACGGTTCCGTTCGGCATATATACGCTCTAGCGAAGGAAAATCTCTATCTCCTCTGTAGCTTAGTGGTCAGAGCACTCGTCCGGCAATCGAGGGACCCGGGTTCGACTCCCGGTAGAGGCAGAGATGAGCCTTTTCCTTCCTTAAAAAAAAAAAAAATTAACATCTCAAATAATAAATATCTTCACAACATCCAGTCTTCTGTATATCTTGTATTAACAAGTGAAGAGCGACATTCATGTCATTAATTTTATGGTTTATTTCTAATTCTTCTTTCACTTTCCTTCGATTCCAAATGAAATTTTTTTTTTAAATCTTTATAATTAATTTAATTATAGTTATTGACAGTTTTTAATTATCAAACAAAAATTCATTATTAATTTACAGATATTTTTATTATTAATTTTTAATAATTGGCGGCCTACATGAAAGATAATTTTGAAGCAAATGGCCCAGGAAGCAATTCGGTTTGACACCTTTGGTATACAGGGTGCCCTGTTAGTCTTGATGTGGTGTTTATCTCATCAACCGTTCGCTTTATAGGTATGGTTCTAATTTAAAAAATGCATGTATTAAAGAACGACATCGTACTAGTTTCAAGAATGGAAATACAGTGTTTCATAAAATAAGAAATCTAAATTTTTATACGGTCCCCATGACCTTAATTTTCAATCAGAAAGTTGTTGCCCTGTCTCTCTTGAGATCAATAAAAAAGTTGCATGTTTCTAAGTTGATTATTGACTGAGATATTTTAATTCAAAAAATGAAGAAAAGTTCGGAAAGAACAGTATAAAGTAATGGACAACGCTCCTTTTCCTCGTTTATGTTGTTTTTTTCCCAACTTTACTCCGATATTTTAATTCAAGTATCTCAGTGAATATTGAACATAGAAATGTGGAATTTCTTCTTTGTTTTGTTGGGCTCAAGAGAGACAGGGTAACAATTTTCCAATTGGAAGTTAGAGGGCAGGACACCACATGGAAATTTAGATTTTTTATTTCATGATATACTATATTTTTACTCTCGAAACTGGTAGAGAATGATTTCTGAACACATTTCAGCAATTTTTACATTATAACTATGCGTCTACGGCGAATGGTTGATGAGATAAAGGCCAAATTAGGACTTACAGGACACACTGTATATTTTAGTATAGAATTTTGAATTATTTAAACTTGTATAATTCGATATACATTCTCCATCAGGGTTGAGGAGTGGTATTCAATTACAAGAAGGGAGTAAGTTCCAAAAACAGGTTCATTTCAGCACTGACATTATTGCTGTGGCATCCAATATTACGGAATCTTTTTAAGCCTTTATAAACGGCAATTAGAAATCGCTGAACTTCCCTCCCCCCTTCAAGATGCTTTGGTCTTTGTTAATGAAGTAAGCTTTCTTCCGATTTTCAGTAGGCGACAACTAAAGGATACAGAGGAAAAGTTTTCCATCGAGAAATCAACTTTACAAAATATCTAGATTCGTCTCGTCAATGCTGAAATAAGATGCTTTTATGGACGCGAGATATCTCGTCATTGCCGCTTAAGTGGTTAAGTCAACGCATACCTAAATTTAAAACTTTAGTATGACATGCGCTAGTCTTTCGATGTCGTTAAATGTAGATCATTGTTCTTCAACTGCTGGTCTACGGACCGGTGCCAGTGCGTGAGAATTTCATGCCTGTCCTCGATAAATTTTGCACAATTTATGTAGCCTATACATAATTCTAGATTTAATTAAATAATATACCGTCTCTATATTGGTTTTAATTTTTATCTTGGCCGTGAATAGTTCTGTAAATTATTTTTTCTCATTTATTTAGTTTTTGCAGTTCCGTACATTGCTTCTCTTATTCATTCTTCTATTTGTCAGTCTACAAATTGGGATGCACTTTCATACTTGTCTGCCACCATGGTCAGATCCCGTTGAATGGGGAAGAGCTCATCACCCTAGATCAGGGGTTCTTAACTTTTTTAGTTCCACGGACCCCCTTGTGCCAGTAGAGTGAAGATCACAGACCCCTCTCTCTGAAAAGCACTTCATAAAATATAATAAAATCAAAACTACGAAATAGTCATGCAACGAGAATGTGTTTCTTCTTCGACACCTTCGAAATAGACAGTAAAACTTGTTTTAGGCGGGCATTACACTATAAAAGTTTGATAAAACATCTTTTACAAAACTTTTATAATATAATTCCGACCTGAAGCAGAATCGTAAGAGGCCAGGTATATTTTCAAAAAGTTGGACATGTTTCCGCGTAATCAAAATTTGTTTATGAATAAAAATCAGTGGAGAGACAGTTCTTCGATTTAAAATTCATAAAGACATCAGATGTTTCCGAAAGAACGAAAAATGTGTGTGCGCGAACGATAAATAAAATTAAATCCACGTTATATGTGTCTATTTTAAACACTTTCCCGCTATATACGGTTTTTTGCTTCTTTTTCTTTACATAAACAAAATCTCTTGAAAATTTGATGACTTAAAGACCCGTTTCTGATAAAGTTAACAACTTTTATGGTTATTGACAAAATTAATTGGTGGAAGAGTCTTTCTTTCCAGTGCATATCTGCGCCAAAAGCAATGAATGATAACTGGATGAATTTCTTTTTCACAAAAGTAGCGAAACCAGATGCATTACCAATTATCGCAGGAGCTCCATCAGTACAAATTGAATGAAGTTCCTCTTTCCAGTCACAATTTTGTGTGAAAAAAATGTTTTTATCATTTCGAAAACATCGATAGCCCTTGCAGTTTCCGAAAGATGCTCACAAAATGGAAATTCTTCTTCGATGGCTCCAGCATGCACATAGCGAGCAAAAACAAGAAACTGACAGCATTTAAAAATATCTGTATCCAACTGCATACTGAAGGAAAATGGCTAAGTTGCCAATTCCTCGATGAAATTACGTACAATTTCTTAACTACTTAACGAAATTAAGTAGTATTAATTACTTAATTTCGTGCAGTGTATGAAAAAATGTATTTAGTTGAATTTTCTCTCAATCAATCTCACGGACCCCCTGAAATGCTCTCACGCACCCCCAAGGGATCCATGGACCCCTGGTTAAGAAAACCATGCCGTGGATGAAGAGCTCTCTCCCTACCGCACCTGAAGTGTCCACCGATAGATGGTGCCTCAATAAGCTCTCGCCGGAAGTTCCCTCTGTCCAAGGCGAGAGTAGAAGTACAATATGACTTTCTCTAGAGAGAAAGATTCAACACCCAACTCGAACGGTAGTGAATTGCTCCATGGTGATATGTGACCAGAGTTGATGTGCGGTAAAGTAGTAGTAATCTGCAAATTATTTCTCTCATTTATTTCTTTTTGCATGCCCACAAATTATGTCCCTTATTTACGGCATTTATTTTTTCCAGGGAAGCAAATTTCCCGTGTTTCAAAGTGTATAACACTTTTGGACCCTGGTGCCACAAATGTGTGGAGTGCTTTTTCATGGCGTAGAATATTATTTTTTGACCTCAGAGGGTTAAGTTCTAACTTAAACGATTGGGTGATTTTTTTCCGATAGAATTATTGTGAATAATGAACTTCGGGGGATTTCATCAGAGGCCAGACCTTAAAGTTGAACTTTCAGGAGGGTTGCTAAAATTACTTCCCGGAGAAAGTGCCGCCAGGAAATGTGTGATTCATTATATAAAATTCTGGAAAAAATTGCATGTGAAGATGAATATACCCTGCATCATCATGGCTGAAAAAATTTGAACGAAGTGAATTATTTCTTCTAAAAAGGAAAATTTGAAAAAATAATAATAAATATTTGCCGGCATTTATATGTTTTTAATGAATTTTTGGATTTTGGTTTATTGTATTTACATTTCTATTACCTTGCTGTAATTGGATTGTTTTCTGTAGCTTGGGTATATTGTATTTAAATAAATAAATAAATGTTTTTGTACCTCATCAATATGAATCTCAATCTTGTATTTCCTACATTAGCATTCACTCGCTAACTGGGAGGGGAGGGGGGGACCCCGCACCGTATAGCATTTGCCGTGTTTGATATGACCACTCTCGTAGCACCATCACAAAATTTTTTGAGTTGTTACGCTGTTCTCTCGTTTGTCGTCATATCTTAAGCGTATTGCTCTGTGCATCCTTTTTGTGTGGAAATCAAATACATAAGTGGATTGAGGAAATCAAATCATATCTTCCTTGGATAGGAACCCCACACTCAAGCATCCTACGGGAAAGGAAGTGATGAAATTTTTATGAAGAGATGCACGCATTTTTTTTTTCATTTTTTTCCCCTTTTTGGGAGTTCAAAAATATTAAAAAGATGTATTTTTTTTATTTAAATTTTTTATGAATGCATTAAAACTGAGGTTTTCATGTTCTTTGCTGTTTTTCAAAATATGGGGAAAAAACAATAGCTGAAGCAATTACTAATTAGTTTTCTAGATAGATATATTGAATCGTTAATTGCATATGAAGAATAATCCGGAAATCGGCATGACGTGCTATTTCGTCATAGCCAGATGACCGGTTAATTTTTTCCCCCTGTTCGTAGTTGTAAAAAAAGTTGAAGACACACTTTCTTAGATTAATTTTTTTTTTTCAGTTATGAATTGGCTCTCAAAAGCTAGATCAAAGCTAAATTCTCTGTGGAAAAGGCCCAGTTAAAGAATCGATCTCTTTGTCTCTGAACGTGGAGTTTCACGATGGTACATTGAATATATCTTGCATATTTTTGGGAAATGTCAGATTTTAATCAGAGATTTCTCATTTCGAACTGCACTTTTGTGAGTGAGAGAGAAGGCATTATAAAAGCCTGCGATTTGAACTACTCCTGTAAATCCTTTTGAAATTGATTCACTGCAATATTAGTATTGATGCAAAAAAAACCGCGAAATAAGAACAGTTCTATTTTTCTCCGTTAACATGTAGAAAATGAGTTGTTATTTTGGCAAAAAAAATTTCATTATTAAAACAGCTAAAAAACAACGAACGTAAATTCTGCGATAGTTTTTTTAAGGCAAATTGAAAAACAAAAATCCAGTTTCTTTTTGTGAAATTCCCAGAGGTCTTAGAAATGATATTTCCGCTTTTGCTTCCTGGAATTCTTTGTATGCACTTGTTTCTGTTTCTTGAATTTTCTTTGATTTCTTGCTTATTTGCTTGAGCAATTTTGTGTTTATTCTTTAATAGTTATATTCCGTGTTCGATGTTGGAACAACTGAGAAAAGAAGTCAATAATCACCCCTTTGTTGATACTCATATCTTTTCGCACAATTATTCATTTCTTGCTGTACCGCACAAATTAGTTTTCCCATTTCCTGAAATTGTATCCTTCATGAAATTGGTTCGCAGATGTAAAAACGTTGAACACGTTTCCTTAAATTTTTTTTTCAATTATGAATCGGTTCTAAAAAACTAAATTAATGCTAAATTCACTGTGGAAAAGTCACGGTTAGAGAATCGATAACTCTCAGCATGGAGTTTCGTGGTTGTACATTAAATATATCTTGCACATTTTCGGGAAATGTCAGATTTCGGTAAGAGATAACATTTCGGACTGCACTTTTGTGAGAGAGAAGCATTCAGCATGTGATTTGAACTTTAATCCTTTTGAACTTAATTCACTGCAATATTAGCATTTATGCAAAAAAGCCACAAAACAAGAACAGTTCTATTTTTCTCCATTAACATGTAAGAAATGAAACGTTATTTTTGTAAACAACATTTTTTTGTTACTAAACACGGTTGAAAGAAACGAACGTAAATCCTACGATATTTTTTGTTGGAAATGCAAATAAAATCCAGTGTTCGCAGTTTTCAGAAATGATATTTGCGCTATTGCTAAATGGAATTCTTGGCATGCACGTGTTTCTGTTTCTTCAATTTTCTTTGATTCCTTGCTTATTTGCTCGAGCAATTTTGTTAATTTTTGAATATTTATCGCCTGTGTTCGATGTTGGAGCAACTGTGAAAGAAAGAAAAATAAGTTCTTTTGTTTGTCCTCACATCATTTCTCACGATTATTTATTTCTGGTCGTATATAGCAAATTATTTCTCCCATTCCTGAAATTATTTCTTCTGTGAATTCATTCACCTTATATTTTCACTGGAAGCAGATATAGAAAAGTTGAACAATACACTGCCTTAACGGGGTTGGTGCACGCAAATTTTCCAAAAAAAAATTCGAATTTTCAAATATTATGAAATTTTCTGCATCCAACTGTGTTCAAGTTTTTGTTCTACGTGCACTAAAAATGTTTTTAAATATTTTAATATAAACTGCTGGCAAGCATTACATAAGCCAATGTTTTCCACTAAAATGCTTTTTTTTCTCAAAACTAAGTCTTTTGTTAGATAAGGAGAATTTTTTCAAGCACCACTCATTCAAATGTCTTGAAACATTGTGTGTGTCTCAACATTATGGTATTACATGTTTTAAAACGAGGATATTTTATTAAAATAATTTTAAAAAGTTTATGGTACAAAATATGGGTGAATTTTAGTGATTTTTGAAAAAAATTTGCAAGTTGTTGAAGTTAAAATTCCAGAAAAAAACAACGAACAATTAAAATCCTAAATGCTCGCGTTAAATTGTATAAAAACATCCATAGTATTTAACAAAAAAAAAATCGAGTGAATAGAAAATTTTTGTACATTCCTTAATGGAAAGATTTTTTCCTATAGGCTAGCATAGGAAGCCAAGATCTTGCAACAAACCCCTTAAGTTCTTTTTTTTTTTCAATTATAAATCGGCTCTCAGAAGTTAAGACAAAGCTAAAGTCACTGTGGAAAATTCACGGTTAAAGAATCGATATCTCTGCCACTGTGCATTGTGTTTCACTGTGTGATACATTAAATATATCTCGCACATTTTTTGAAAAATGTCAGATTTCAATCGGAGAGTCTCATTTCGAACTGCACCTTTGTGAGAGAGAGGCAATCGTTCTGAGTTGAACTACGCCTGTAAATCCTTTTGAAATTGGTTCACTGCAGTGTTAGCATTAGCGCAAAGAAGCAGCTAAACAGGGGCAGTTTTGTTTTTCCTCTCCGTTGGCGCGAAGAAAACGAGTGAGTTTTTCATTTTTATTTATTCATTTATCACTAAAAACTGTTGAAAAACAACAAAAATATATTCAACGATATTTTTCGACGGAAAACTTCAACAAAAAAAAAATTCCAGTTGTTTCTAGTCCAATTCCCAGAAGTTTCAGAGATTTTCGATATCGCTTCCTGGAATCCCCCTATTTGTTTCCGTTTCTTGAATCTTCTTTGATTTCGTAGATATTTGTCTGAACCATTTTTGTTTATCTCCTTGAATATTTATTTTCTGTGTCCGATGTTGGAACAAATGTGGGAAAAAAAATTCAAATAATCGCTTGTTTGTTTTGGAACGATCTTCTCCATTTTGTTCCAGTATCTATCTTCCCACTTTCATTCTTTACAAAAAAGAATGTTATCGGTGAACAGGGATGTAGTTAAAAATGTTTTTTGGACTGATCAAAAATTTAACATCTTCCTCCAAAATCAAAAGCTACGTGGGATTTTAACACGATCGATTCGAGATGTAATTCTTAGAAATAATTTACTAGTTCTTCGAAAAGTATTTAAATAGAAACTGAATAATATCCGAGAATAAATTAAATTATAAGATCTGTTGGTATTGCAAAAACAAAAACAAATTAGTTTAAATTATGAATTACAAATATATTATGCGAGAGAGAATTATAAACGTATTCTGAGTATATTTTTCTGGTGTGTGAATAAATTTCTAACTCTCTCTCTCTCTAATTATTTAGGAAATGAAAGATCAAAATTCAAAAAATTCAAAATCAAGTTTTGGAAAATTCTTAAATTATCCAACAACAATTATTCTCAATAATCTCCTATGAGCAGATTATAAATTGATGATGAAATTTTTGTTTAACTGGTTAAAATTGCGTATTATCATTATCTTGTTCATTTACTTTGTGCAAGTATACAAGTCGTACTTATACTTTATGCATATTATACATATTTGAATAGCTCGCCCAGTCGGCCCCGTTTTATCGGATATCAACGATTCCAGCATACAATATCTGATTAAGTAGGGTATTTGATTATGCAGAGAAAAATGCAATTGTTCTTTTACAACGTTAGTATAGTTCGTGTATTGAATACTGATGAAGGATCAATATTAATGAAGCTTCTCGAATAAATATCAGACATCAAAAATGAAATGAAAATTCTATTTAATTAAAATTATCATAATACCGAAGATTTTTATTTTTAATTAGGAAAGTTAGCGCCCTCTGTGAAAAACTAAATGTACGTATTGAAGACAACTTGAATACTAGGAGGCCAGTGCATACTCTAATTTATTTATTTTTTAATCTTAACTTGATAACACATATCTGCCATTAATTTCAAATGTTTCGTTCAATAAAAAAGTTATGTGTATAGTGGTTGATGTGTATTAGCAGTTGGGGGCGTAAAGTGTAATATCCGATTACGAGTAGTTGCTTTGTATCTCCAACAAAAAAACTCCATGTTCATAAATGCAATATTCATTGAGATATTTGAATGCGGGAAAGAACAGCATATGAAGCTTAGAATGAGCTTCGCCGTTAGTTCATGCGGGGGTTTTTTTCAGAGATTTTTGAATTTTCTAATATCTCAGCGAATATTCCACTTATAAACATGGAATTTTTTCGTTGGCTCAAGAAAGAGTAACAACATTTTCATTGGAAGTTAGAAGACAGGGAAACATTATAAAAAGTAAAATTTTGTACCTCTTACACTACCCTTAGTAAAATGGATAACATATCTAAAACACAGGCAGGATTTAAATTTTTTTTTTTCAATTAAAAGTCTGTTTCTATAGCCAACTGCTCACGAGTTATTTGAGCCAAAAAGGGGCTCAAGTTTTCATCCTGTATATTGCTTTCTCTCTTTTCACTTTATTATTTAAACCTACTTAGGGGGTCATTCAAGTATTACGTCAGTTGGGGTAAATCAAGAAACTATCCATACTTAGAATAAGACAACCATAAGTATTCTTTATGGGCATTTTATAATATTTTATCATGTATATATATATTGTTTATAATTTTTGTTAATTGTATTTTTAATTGGGTTGCTGTATTTTTAAAATATATGACATCCATATTTTTATGGGCATCTTTTTCTCAGCCACCTCGTTGGGCATTTTGCCTGTTGTGGTGTTGTATTTGTATTTGTCAGCATCGATGGGGGCATGGGGTTTCCGATTTGCTGACTTTTGATGACGAGGGAGGAGGGGAGATTTTTGGATGATGCTTACGTCATCAACCATCCTTTATGAAAATATGGAATATTCTTAATCGCATTATTTACCTCGGTGCGCCAAAAACGAGGAAAACCTCCTTTCGATAGTTTGCGGGCACTTGAAGTAACATTCCCCCCCCCCCACCTATTGATAAGTGCCCTATAGAGCCACTTTAGTGATCTCTAAATGTTTCGCGGATCCAAGTGATCTGGCAATGTGTTCGGGTCGCTTAAGTGCTCTGGAACTGTGCCACGCATCACTCAAGTGACCCGTAATTATGCCGCGGATCACTTAAGTAATCTGGAACGGTGTCGAGGGTCACTTAAGTGATGTAGAACCACACCGGGTACCCTAAAACTATGCCACACGTCACTGAAGGGATCTCTTAAGTGTTCTGGAACTTTGTCCCGGGTCATTTAAGTGATCTGAAAATGTACCACTGGCAACTAAAATGCTCTGGAATTGTACCACGGGTCACTTAAGCCATCTGCAAAAGTGCCGCTTAGTTCATTTTTACAAAATTAGGTTTGAGGAGGGCCCTGCCCTCAGATCATCAGATAACCCCCCAGGGCTATATTTTGACCGCGAGCCAAGAGCCTTTATGCGATTTACCATATATAGCTTGAAAAGTGGGTCACAATAAATTTATTAAAAATAAATTTTCAGTTCATAGCCTTCAAATAGCCACCACAGTGGTGGTTGGCTGAAGTTGGTTTTCTGTGATTCCCAACTTCAAGGCGCAAATGCGAGCCGATCTCCCCGTTAAAAAGTCTCGCCACAGAGAGCAACAGTCCTAAAAACAGTACAAATATTCAGGCATTACACTTCACTCACTTCACTTCTGAGATATAGATGGCAGCACTGAAAAATCATACACAACACGAGATACGCACTCAGACTGTTAGGTAACATACTTACACTTCCGGCACAACTCACTAGGTAGTAAATCGCCCATGGCGATAGACCTGAGTTGTGCTCGGCTTAAAAAAAAAAAGCCTTCAAATAGCATTGAAATTAACAAAAAAATTGATTATAACAACACATTTTCTTCCGAAATTTCAATTTAAAAAAAATATTTTTTTGCATTAAAAACTAAATTTTTGATCGTCGGGGGCACTAAGCTCCTATGCCTCTGTACGTCTCTGATCCCAACAATATGCGTTAGGATTCAGAGGGGCAGAGCTGATGACGAAATTTTGCTGACAAGGGGAGGTCAGAGTTTTGCTGACAGGGTGGGAGGGGGATTAAAAATTGCTAAAAATTTGTTGACGTAATACTTGAACGGCCCCTTATCGATTAGAAAAATATATACATGCTACATAGCGAAAGGGGGGTAAGGCATTTTACTAGCCAACTGTTGATCCTACAGGTATACTTCCAATTAGAAAAAGTTTCCAAATAACTTGTAGCTTTCAGATATTCCATTCATGTTACAAAGGGTTGTATAGTTATTAATATTAAAAAATAATAATTTTTACACAACCCCCGTGTACCCCAAAGTACAATTAAAAAGTTCTTACCCTGTCTGTCTTGATGCCAAGAAAAAAAAATCCAAGTTTCTGAGTGCAATATTCTGTGAGGTATTTTTTGAATTCGAATAACGCAGGAAATGTGGGAAAAAACAACTCTAAATGCGGAAAAACCATTTTACCCGCATTTAACGCTGTTTTTCTCCAGATTTCCTCCGTGTTTCGAATATCTCAGCAAATATTGCACTTGGAAAAGTGGAATTTCTTCTTTTTTTTCAATTTCATGCATATCATGAATCATTCTCACCAAATTGAATATGGTCCGTACAAAACTTTATATCCAATAACGGACAGTCGAACTCGGTTATAGTGACACTGAAGATTCCTCGAAATTTTGTCGTCACAGCCGAGGGTTACGATTTCAAAACTTTCCCTGACGGAAAGTACTATTAAATGCAATCAAATGAAGTTTTTTCATAGTGACTAAGTTGATGACATTTGATTGAAAGAAAATGTGGGAAATTGAGATCATAAATATATCTCCAATTCTCACCGAAAATTTTGCAAATTGTCAGTGAAATTGCAACACAATAATTCTTAGCGAGAAACGTGGTACTACAGAAAGTCTGCAGTGATTTAAAATGAAGTTCATGCAGAAAAAAATTGCAGCATTTTAAATATGTGAGATGGATATTCACAGTCATATGCATTACAACACAATTTATAAACTATGCGAATTTTCTGCATTTTCTGCTTTCGGTAATTGTGAATCATGGTTAGCTTCGCTGAAAAACCGCATATTTTTTTTTATAAAAAAATTTGGAAGAACAAAATTAAGGGTATGTCTCGCACATTAATGAGCAAGTCAAAGAGTCAAACATGTAATAAATCTCATTTTCAACGTCAGACATAATTTAACAACATCGCTTTATGTGAAGAGCACATTCACCGAGGTCACTGCGTTCTAAGCAAGGATCACTAACATTATTATTCTCTATTGGAACTAGTGTTACCCGAAAATGTAATTTTGAAGAGTAATTTCGCACCTCTCCAAAATTGTAAAAGTATTTCTGTAAAGAGGGTTTTTTTCCTTAGCGAGAAATAACTCTAATGAAAAAAAGTAACTAAAAATGTGAAAGAGTATTTTCAACTCCTTAACGAAATTTGGAGAAGTAAAATTGAATTTTGATGCGTAAATCTCACGCATCTAGATGCATATTGCCTAACACTGATTAGATCTAGTCTAGACCTTTTATTATTGACGTTACAACCGAGTTTGACCGTGACTAGATTTTCTTCATCTTTCATTCAATAGCATAATATTGATAGGGAGTTCCTGGGGGAAAAAAAATAAATTTGTCGAATTTATTTGTCTCCGAAGTAATTTTGTGCATGCACTTGAATTTTTCAGCAAACAAAAAAAGATGCTCACATTATCAAAGCGTGATTTCTTTTTTAAATAAATATTCCTTTATAGGGGCCAATGGACCATATAAAAATTTAAAACATGTTTTTTTAGAAATACAGAGTGTTCTATAAATTCGCAAATAGTTTAAAAATTCATAAAAGTTGAAGAAATTTATCACGAACGGGGGCTATTGCTTTTTCTTACAGTAAAAAATATAGTTCAAATTTTGTCTATAGAGGGCACTGCACGAAACCAGATCACTCGATAAATGCAAATAAGAGTCTCGTACAATGCAGGGTGCACGATTAACACCTCATTTCTGAATTTGCCTAGTTACTGGCGCTTACATAACGTTTTCATTGTGATGTTGACTTCGCTAGATAGAGCACTGTTGACGAAGTTGTTCTACCTTAGTGACCATGAATCACCACCGGACACATTATGAACGTTTCGGATAGAGAAGAGTTAGAAGAAAAGTCGAGGTCTAATCACTCCTGCCGGACTTTCGTGCAGCGTTCTCTACCAACGAAAATATTTAACGAGCGAAACTAAATTTTTTTTTTTCCTGTACCAAAGAAAATCAACATTTGTGAGAATAATTTTTTTCCAAACTGTATTCAAATACACTAATTCGTTCAATTTTTGTGAATTTTTAAACTATCTACGAATTTATGGGACACCCTGTGTATATTTTTACTGGAATGGCTTCTAAGACGATGCTGTTCGACAAAATTTTAAAAGTTTATTTTTGAAGTTGAAAATTTCCTGGACCAAACTATAACAAAAGGGAACGAAAACTGTTTTGCGTTGTATGTTTTTGATTACGATAGAACTTTTCTTTCCGTGTTTCAAGGTAAATCTTGCAGTTGAAATCAAAAAAGAAGAATAAAAGTGTGGGGATGGATAGCAGCAGCCAATTCATACGACTGAGCATCAACACCACGATCAACGAAAATATCAACTTGAGCAGGGACGACCTCAACATGGTTCTCAAGGAGTACAACATGGAAAGACTTAGCATAAACAGGATCCAAAACTTGATCCTCATCACACTTTATGGTGCGTCTTTTCTAGTCGCCACGCTGGCCAATGCCTTGGCCTTGATCGTGTTCTGGAGGTGAGCATTTTTTCCGACATTCTTGTGAATTAATTATCAATTCTACGCCTTTCTCTAGAATAGTGTTTCTTAACCTTTTCCCACCCTAAATTCCTCCCATGTGTCCTCTGTATTATAAAGCAACTCCCTCCACCCCCGCCAGCCAGGAGCGAAACTCTCTTCACTCTCTTTTTACTTATTCAATTCATTTTCGACTGAACAAAAAACTTCATAGATAGAATCGATCTCAGAAACCCTGGGCTTAACGTGAGTGTTTCTCTTGTAGGGAGAGATGTAGGACCACCTCAGCACCATGTCCACCTCCCCCAAGGGTAAAGTGTCTGCATTAAGAGCGCTCAATAAGGTGGATCGAAAAATCAAAATGTGGATGAAAGAATCGGCTTGGGGTGCAAAAATTGTATTTTAAGCATACTAGCATGAATGAATATTTTTTTTTCAACTTCAATTAATTTCTTCCGGTGCTCCAAGACAAATATTTGCCAAAAATCGATTTTTATGCGAATTTTGAATAAAAAATGAGTTAAATAATCGATTTCACAGGGAAAATAGTGTAGGCAGAGAATAAAAAATTCATTTATTGTTTATTATTAAATGTATAAAATTATTTAGTATAGTAAAAGTTGGAAGGAATGGTGAAAATATTCATGCCATATCCAAACAGTTGAAAAAATGCATTCGCCTAGTGTCTCTGGCGTCGGAAAGTGTGTGTGGAGAAACGACACGGATTCATATTGAATAGAATAAGATCAAAAAGCCATAATCAAACATTTTAATACCAAAAAGAATTAAATATATAAATCTTCAAATTAATACAATTAAAAAAGCCATTATATAAGTTCAATTTTTATAAGTTTTATGATTTATTGCTTTTGAGTTTTAAATTTATACTTCATGTATTATTATAAAATTATTATTATTTATAACTTCATACTTTAACACCTGAATACTCTGCACAATTTATAAACATTTCTCATTAATTTACAATTTTTAATACATTTCCATAAAAGCGGGAATTTTTAACTATTTTTGTGGTGTTTAGGCCACCAGAAGATATGAATGGATTTCAATAAAAAAAAATTATACAAACTAAAATGCCGAAGACACAACTTTCCCACAGCCCAAGCCAAAAGTAATTTCGAAAAAAAAAATTTCCTATACTTTTCGATCCACCCTAGTGCTCAACCTTAAGTAAGATGAGATCCAATTCATTGATCTGAAAACGTGTCTCGCGGGTATCTTAAATACTCTGGACCCACTCCGCAAGTCACTTAATTAAACTGCAAATGTGCCGCAGACCACTTAAGTGATCTGTAAATCTATAAATGTGCCGTAGACCACTTCATTGATCTGTAAATGTGCCACAGTCCACTTAAAGTGCTCTCGAACCGTTCTGCGAGTCACTTAAGTTATCTGGAAATGTGCCGTGTGACATTGAAGTGATGTGGAATGGCCCCGCGGGATCTGTTTATGCGTCACTTAGTTCATTCTTACAAATTAGATTTGAGGACGAGGCTACATCTCAGATGACTCCGAGGGAGCCATATTTGCTGGTTGGTCATGGGTTGAGCATGTATGGATTGCACGCTCACTCTCAAAATCTTAGTGCTGTACCAGATCTCACCATGTAGGCTTCTTAGAGACATGAGACCCATTGGCCATGCCTGGATGGGTCCATACGTTATCATGGACCTGGCAGTTCTGTTGCCAGGTTGGCATCAGGAGAGACAAGGTACCAACTTTTTAATCGGGTTCTTGAGCACAAAGTAACTTTTTGTACTTATCCGCACAAAAAGTTAATATTTTCATTTTAATAACTATACAACCGCTTGCAACATGAATGGCATGTCTGAGTACTATGCGTTATTTGGATACTTTTTTCAATTGGAAGTATGCCTCTAGGATCAACGGTTCGCCAGTAAAATACCATATGCCCTGTTACCTATGCACCCTGTATGTATGCATATATATATACATATACACTGCTGGCCACCGTAAATGCAACACCCTGAAGGAAGCATGCATATAATATGAAATTTACAACATGCATTAGCGGAGGTGAGATATCCAAATGATTAGAATTTCAGCGCAGACGCACATCACGCGCGCCTGTGGCGCCACTTCAAAGCGCTATTTACGGCTTGGAGATTTCGACGATTTGAAGTACAGCAATTGTGTTTTTCTTGTGGTTTTTTCAAAAAAACGATCAATTATGCCTCGTAGAAAACAGCGATCATCTTTTGATCAAGTATCCGAGTTCGACAGAGGAAGGATAGTGGCCTACCGAGATTGTGGATTATCTTTCAGGGAAATCGGTAGTCGTGTTGGACGAAACCAAACAACTGTAAAGCGGATATGTGATCGTTGGATGCAGGAGGGTACGACGGACCGACGTGTTCGATCGCATCCACCTCAGTGCACCACTTCACGTGATGACAGGCGTATTGTGCGTATGGCAGTGACGGATCGCTCAGCCACATCACGAACCATAGCACAGCACATTCAGTCTGTACCGCATCATCCAGTGTCTGCGCGTACCATTCGACGCCGTTTGCAGCAGAGTGGTCTGTCCGCAAGACGTCCATTGCTTCGTCTACCCTTGACGCAGAACCACAGACATCTCCGCCGCCAATGGTGCGATGAAAGAAGGATGTGGACGGCACAATGGAATGAAATTGTCTTTACTGACCAGTCACGCTTCTGTCTGCAACACCACGATGGTCGGATTCGAGTCTGGAGACACCGTGGAGAGAGGATGCTGAACAGCTGCGTTATGCACCGCCACACTGGTCCTGCACCGGGTATTATGGTATGGGACGGTATTGGATATCACTCTCGCACTCCTCTAGTACGCATTGCCGATACTTTAAAAAGCCAGCGCTACATCTCCGAGGTGTTGGAGCCAGTTGTCCTTCCTTACCTTCAGGGCTTGCCCACAGCCATATTTCAACAGGATAATGCGCGACCACACGTGGCACGCATTGTCCAAAGGTTCTTCGTCAATCGCCAGATTGAATTGCTTCCCTGGCCAGCTCGCTCTCCGGATCTTTCGCCGATAGAAAACACGTGGTCCATGGTTGCTCAACGATTGACCCAGATTACATCCCCAGCTGCCACACCAGATCAACTTTGGCAACGCGTGGAAGCTGCTTGGTCTGCTGTACCCCAAGAACACATCCAAAGTCTCTTTGAATCAATGCCGAGGCGTATGGCAACGGTGATCTCCAACAATGGCGGCTACTCTGGCTACTGATTTTGGCAGGAACCACACTTCACAGAAGTCTATAAATTTAATCATTTGATGCTTGGTCAACATGTTATCTACAAAATAAATATTGTTGCGATATCTCTTGTCTTTCTTGGTGTTGCAATTTGGGTGGCCAGCAGTGTATATATATGTCACTGCCAAAGTCTAGTAGGCTACTACTTCGTGAAGTAGCCAGCCTAGTTGACATGGCCAATGTCCAAATTTCGGACATTATATTATATCTCTATACACCCCTATATATATGGGCCTCCAAAATATCAATATTCAGATTCCTTTGTTCATTAGCCTTGCCATAGCTAACCATAATAATTATGGTTAGCCATGGTTAATTATAAATGGCCATAATTATCACAAAAAAGTACACCAACGGCAGCGATGACACCGGATCATAGGGATCAATAAAGGGATGTATAGTAATCGATATATATATTGGCTGGCTAAAGCTCGTCAAAAGCCCGAATTTCGGAAATTGGCAGGGTCAACTGGGCTAGCCACTTCTCGTTTTTTGGCAGAAACATATATACAGGGTGTCCTGTAAGTGCTAGTACGGCCTTTATCTCATCAACCGTCCACCGTAGAGGTATGATTCCAATTTATAAAATCCACAACAGGCGTCTTAAAGGCGTCCTATTTTATAAAATCCTCAACAGGCGTCTAACCGTGTAGCAGTTTTGAGAGTGGAAATGCAGTGTTTCACAAAATAATAAATCTAAATTTTTATACGATTCCCCTTGTGCTCAAGAACCTAATTACAAAGTTGTTGTAATGTTTCTGAGTTCAATATTCACAGAGGCATTCGAATTCGAAAAACGGAGGAAATTTGTAAAGGACAGCAATAAATGCGTTTTCCGCATTTATTGCTGCTCTTTCCTAAATTTCCTCCGTTTTTCGAATTTGAATGTCTCTGTGAATATTGCACTTGGAAACATGGATACTTTTTATGGCATCAGGAGAGACAGGGCAGCAACTTTGTAATTGGGTTCTTGAGCACATGGGAACCGTATAAAAATGTAGATTTTTTATTTTTTGATACACTGTATTTCCACTCCCAAAACTGCTACAGGGTAATTTTTGAGCACCTGTTGAGCATTTTATAAACTGGGATCATACTTCTACGACGGACGGATAATGAAAGAAAAGCCTTGTTAGCACTTACAGGACACCCTGCATACATATTTTTACGAACTATAAACGATAGATGGCGCAATTCTTTATCGCAATCTTCTGTTGGCAACGAGAGTTGATACCGGTTTCAGTTTATCGGAGAAAGATGTGATTGGTGAGAACATTCCAGAAAGTCTTACCCCTCCAGACAATAGTTCCCACACATCCATACGGTGGCGCCGCCGCACAGTGGTCCAAATCGGGAAATTAGCTGGAAAAAAATAAAAAATGAAGTTTTTGCTTCGGAGAAAAAAACCATGTGGGTGTGTAGAGAAATGTCTGGTGCATCTTGAGGTGATATTTGTTTGCATCGGGTTGGTTCCGGGGGGTCAAAGAGAGGGTAATGACCAAGTCAGATGGGGCTCTAGCCGAAATGTGATGAAAAGCTTAACTTCCCTAGGTTGTCATTCGGTTGCATTTGAGTGGAACTATGAAATTCTTTTTGCTATTCATTTTTAGTTCTTTGTCCTTTTCGGTTCGGTATTTTCCAAGCTCCGAGTAGAGGAAATAATTTCCGTAATTCGTCCTTGAAGTTTGGCTTATTTTTGAGTAGTTTTGAGCGCAAAAAGTGAGTTATAAAAAAAGTTTAGCTCTATTTAGTCGGGAAATGTTTTTTCGGATGTTCTACATGTTGTTGGTGAACGTTTTGCATTATGCGTAGCCGCCCCTTTTTACGTAAGAAATTTTTGAAATGGCCTTATGTGTGACTCGTCTAGAGTTGTTTGACGTTATTTGCGCTAATGGTGGGTTGCTTGCCTTTTAAAAAGTCTGCAAACCTGTTAATCCAATATATTGATGAAAAGTCAAAATTCGAACATAGCCTGAAAGTCAAGAGTTAGTAAGTTTCGTTTGAAAATCAAATGTTTCATCAGTTTCTCATCAAAAAAGTGGAGATCTAGTAACAAGACTTTGACACGTTTCCTCGACAAAAATTCAGCGTGGTTACAAGGGGAAATAGCTATTCCATCCAAAATAGTCCAAAAAGATCGGAGCAGACCTCAAAAGAATTTCGAAGATAGAGGCCCGAGGACCAAGAAGGCAAAATTGAAAAAATCTCTTGGAAGAACATAGAATCAGCGAGTTGTGCTGTGCAGCACAAGCCAGTCTTACATCATCCGGCCAACGTACGGCCTCTAACATGAAATAGATGTCGAAAAATTTAGAGAGTTTGCAAACACTACTACAAAGCTTTATGTGCAACTTTACAGTTGGTTTTACGTGCCAGTTACTGTTCACAAAGTTTTGGTTCATGGTGCAGATGTTATACAACATTTGCTACTTCCCGTTGATCAGTTGACGGAGGAAGCACAAGAATCCAGACATAAAGGCTATAAGCAAGCCGGAGAATATAGATCAAGAGAAATTTCACGTCAAACAACTAATGAAGATTTGATGAACTATCTTCTTATATCATCAGATCATCTAGTATCTTCTATAAGAGAAAAAACTGCCCCAAAAAAGGGAGCATTGCCAAAAGAGGTTTTGACTTTGCTGAAATTTAGCGAGACAGAAAAGGGAGAAAAAAGCACATCCTCAGAGTCTTACAGTGATTGACACTACGCATAAGGTGGGTGCGTTTTAGGTAAATTTTTAATTTATATGCAAAATTACTGTACATGAACGTAAATTAATTCCTAGAATGAAATAATGTATATTTTTAAGTGTTTATAGAATTGCGAGTATAAATTTGTAAGTGTTTAATAATCAGCGGAGTTTGGTTGTTTTTCATGAAAATTTTCATTCCGATTTGAAATGTTCAATCGGGGTGATCAAGTCCCCAAATCATAGATTTTGTTTATTTGCTCTGTTTATTTTTAATGTTTTGTGCTATAAAAGAATAATTTATTATTTTTTTGAGTGAAAATCTTGATTTTTTACATATTAAACTTAAATTAAGTGTTCCCCCCCCCCAGTTTTCACGGCAATATTTTGTTTAGAATGTGCTTTTTAAATATTATTCGTAACAAATATGAGTGATGTATTATTATTTTGGAGACAGTCAATCAGAAAAGTAGGAAACATCAGTAAAAGATGGAAAGATTAATTAGAAATAAGTAATTATTTCATTGAAATGGAAAGAATTGCAAATATGAAGAAAACGTAGTAATCATGCCAAAGTAGTTTTAAAATTACCAAACGTTATTATTATTCAGTTGTACTTCTCAGCCTGTGTGGATGCCTATTTTTGATGTGAAGCAAAAAGAATTTTTCAAAAATATTCATTAGTTTTCGAGAAAACATTTTTTTCCCCCTAAATTCGCTATATTGACCACTGTGCGCCGACTCGGAAACTGTAAAATAGAATTTTGTAGAACATTCTTTTTCTCGAAGTTTCCACCAGGGTTACAAATAGAGAGGGGCAATCACAGGAGAGGGAGATTTTAGAGATAGACTGGATGAAAAGTCAGTTGTGTTTAAACTTTGCGAGAAAGTTGTTAGCTCTGATTGGCTTGTAAATACGTGTATAAATTGTTATTCTGTAAATAAATCTGTGTTTGTCCGTCGAACCGCTTCTTGTTTTTAAAACCTCGAAGTTTTGTGAAAAATTGCCCGGAACAATATGAATATCCGAGCAGAAATATATCAGATTTAAAATTTAGTACACAGAATAACATAATAATACACATTATAACATACCAAATATTAGCGCCAAAGGCAGCTAGAATACACAGCGTGTTATGTAAACGACGAAGATAAATTTCAAAGGATACAGCTTAAAACGCAGAACGAAATCAATGAAATGAAATTTCGAAATTTAAAATTGAATCAAATGAAGAAATTGATGATTTACAATCATATCTATAGGTTCATCATCAAGGCAAAAAACCACAGAAACAGATCGAAATAGCAAAAACGTTTCTAAAAATATTTCTTGCCCTAGCCTTAACGAAAGTACCTATCCCCCGACCCCGCCCACGTTTTTGCCAATATAGCACATCAGAAGCCAAACAAGCAAAAATAAAATTCGACGGGCAAATAATTGATTCACAATGATTACCTTTCAAACATTTAACATTAATACCACTACGAATAATAAACAAGAGATGTAGAAAATAGGTGAAACACCACATGTAATATTAAGAAGACAATATATATATATGTAATATACAAATAAGGCAAATACACTGCTGGCCACCCAAATTGCAACACCAAGAAAGACAAGAGATATCGCAACAATATTTATTTTGTAGATAACATGTTGACCAAGCATCAAATGATTAAATTTATAGACTTCTGTGAAGTGTGGTTCCTGCCAAAATCAGTAGCCAGAGTAGCCGCCATTGTTGGAGATCACCGCTGCCACACGCCTCGGCATTGATTCAAAGAGACTTTGGATGTGTTCTTGGGGTACAGCAGACCAAGCAGCTTCCACGCGTTGCCAAAGTTGATCTGGTGTGGCAGCTGGAGGATGAAATATATCGGCGAAAGATCCGGAGAGCGAGCTGGCCAGGGAAGCAATTCAATCTGGCGATTGACGAAGAACCTTTGGACAATGCGTGCCACGTGCGGTCGCGCATTATTCTGTTGAAATATGGCTGTGGGCAAGCCCTGAAGGAAAGGAAGGACAACTGGCTGCAACACCTCGGAGATGTAGCGCTGGCTTTTTAAAGTACCGGCAATGCGTACTAGAGGAGTGCGAGAGTGATATCCAATACCGCCCCATACCATAATACCCGGTGCAGGACCAGTGTGGCGGTGCATAACGCAGCTGTTCAGCATCCTCTCTCCACGGTGTCTCCAGACTCGAATCCGACCATCGTGGTGTTGCAGACAGAAGCGTGACTCGTCAGTAAAGACAATTTCATTCCATTGTGCCGTCCACATCCTTCTTTCATCGCACCATTGGCGGCGGAGACGTCTGTGGTTCTGCGTCAAGGGTAGACGAAGCAATGGACGTCTTGCGGACAGACCACTCTGCTGTAAACGGCGTCGAATGGTACGCGCAGACACTGGATGATGCGGTACAGACTGAATGTGCTGTGCTATGGTTCGTGATGTGGCTGAGCGATCCGTCACTGCCATACGCACAATACGCCTGTCATCACGTGAAGTGGCGCACTGAGGTGGATGCGATCGAACACGTCGGTCCGTCGTACCCTCCTGCCTCCAACGATCACATATCCGCATTACAGTTGTTTGGTTTCGTCCAACACGACTACCGATTTCCCTGAAAGATAATCCACAATCTCGGTAGGCCACTATCCTTCCTCTGACGAACTCGGATACTTGATCAAAAGATGATCGCTGTTTTCTACGAGGCATAATTGATCGTTTTTTTGAAAAAACCATAAGAAAAACACAATTGCCGTACTTCAAATCGTCGAAATCTCCAAGCCTTAAATAGCGCTTTGAAGTGGCGCCACAGGCGCGCGTGATGTGCGTCTGCGCTGAAATTCTAATCATTTGCATATCTCACCTCCGCTAATGCATGTTGTAAATTTCATATTATTTGCATGTTTCCTTCAGGGTGTTGCATTTACGGTGGCCAGCAGTGTACATGCGAACACACATCACACGTGATTCAATTCGAAAACGGTGATTTCAAAACACGCCAGACTTATTTTTATACACTATAGGATAATTTATTGTGAAGGTTCTAGATATAATCGAGCTTGAAATAAGGAATTTTTCATGTCAGTACATCGAGATAATCAACAATTGGATCAATTATGCAATGTCCAAAAGATATTAATATTCAACGGAGAAAAGATTACGGTTCTTTATCGTTGATGACGGAAAATGAAGGGAAAAATAGTATATTCAATTAATTCTCGTTGAATAAAACATCTTAGCATTTTTCTCATTGATTTTGATCTCATTATAATAAATTCTAATTTAAAATACAGGGTATTCCATGAATTCGTGAATAGTTTTAAAATTCTTAAAAATTAAATTGGTGGGCTATATTTGAATATGGTTTGCAGGAAAGTTACTCTCACGAATGCCATTTCTTCTTGTGCAAAAAAGCAATTGTGTTAAAATTTTTTGTCAATAGAGGGCGCTGCACAAAAAAAAATAACAGACTTCTAGGCTTGAACCTTTCTTCAATCGCCTCTGTGTCCGAATCGTTCGCAAACCTTCATCCGGTGATTCCTGTATTCGCCTTATTCGTTGATGTCTTCCTAATATTCTTGGGTAACGTTGATCACCTCTACCACATGTAATAAAAGCTTTCCCGTTGATACAGTAAAAAAACTTTGTTGATCATTTATAAACACTCGCGTGTTACCTCCGACGTGGATATTTGAAGGAAAACCGTTGCCAACTACGGTTTTCTTAAAGTTGTTCATCGCATAAGAGTAATGCTCAGTGTCATTTGATTCTGCTGAGTTGAGAGAAAATTATATTTATTTTTAAAAAAAATTTCCTCATATTGCAATTGTAATTAGTGGAAAAATTGACTCTGAATTTGAAGCCATTTCATTTGTCTTAAATACCTATGGAGGCTGTTTCGTTGTGGATAATCAGGGCCCTACTGTACATCAAAAAACGTATTATTTTTGAATTTAAAATACGAAAATAGCGTTAACGGGAAACAAATCTAAATACCGTTTTCAGTACGTTTCAATAAAACGTACGGAAATTTATTTAAAAAATAACGGAAATTTATTGAAATTAATGTACACGAAAAAGAAAAATTTTGTTTCTGGAAACTGAAAAATACGAAGCAATGTTATTTAATCTTCAGTACATTACATAGGAACTTATATGGCAGTTGCTAAGACTCAAGTTTGTAATTTGAATAAAAAAACAATTTATTCTCTTTGTATTGATTTTAATTAAAAAATACTTGCGAGTATATTGTTTCATGAATCTATTCCCTCTTTTCTTTCGAAACCCATTTAAGAGTTTTTCGAATTAAAACTGTAATCGGATTGCACGTCTAAAATTTCATTCACTTATCCGAAGAATGTATATAATAGCAATCGAATTAATATTTCAATTCGAAAACACTCCAGCGATTTCAAAACACGAATGGTTTATTTTTATAAACTATGGAATACATTATCGTGAAGGTTCTAGATGTAATCGAGCGTGAAATATAGAATTTATCTTGTCAGTACATTGGAGATAATCAACAATATGAAGGCTGTATATGAATATATATGAATTTTGAATTGTGTAATTAGATCAACTATATAATTTCCAAAATATATTGATATTCAGTGGAAAAAAGATTACGATTCTTTAATCGTTGATGATGGGAATCTTCGCTGAATAAAACGTCTTAGTATTTTTCTTATTAATTTTGGGAAAAAAATCATTGATAAAGTAAACAGTCTCATTATAATAATTTCAAGTTTAAAATACAGGGTGTCCCATAAATTCGTGAATAGTTTTAAAATTGATAAAAATCGAACTGGCATATTTGAGTGCGATTTGCAGTAACTCTCCCGAATGGGATTTTTCTTTTGGTGCAGAAGAAACTTTCAGCTCAAATTTCCGTCAATAAAGAGCACTGCACAAAAAAACAAATGGCAGACTTCTAGGCCTGAATCTGTCTTCAATCGCTTCTGTGTCCGAAACGTTCGTAAACATTCAGCCGGTAATTCGTGTTTGAGGTAGAACAATTTCATCAATAGTGCTTTATCCACCAATGTCTACATCACAATGGAAACTTTATGTAAGCGCCAATAACAGAAAAATTCAGAAATGAGCTTTTAATCGTACACCCTGCGTTTTATAGGACTTTGATTGGTATATTTACGGTGATTTGCTTTCGTTCAGCTTCCTCTATCGACGAAAATTTGAACTAATTTTTTCTGTACAAAAAAAGACCTTTCGTGAGATCACCTATTTCACAAACCGCATTCATATACAGGGTGTTGAAGTGGCGACAAACTCAGAGGGGGTTACATTAGGCATCAAGAGGCACCAAAATTTGCATAGAGCACGATATCGCAAATCACGTTTAATCGGTGAAAATCGCAAAAATACTTATGAAGGGTGTGACGTCGACTGAGACAAAAGGACCAACAATAAGTAGAAAAAAAATGTATTTAGCAGCAGGATTACAATACAGGCTGTAGTGTCAACGACTCCTGTAATCATTTCTCTTCGTCTATACTTTTTGACATTGAACTGTGCTGCACAGGCTGTATTGTAGTCATGCTGACAAGTAAATGGTTTTTGCACATATTTATTTTGCTTTTTTTGTGCTTATTATTGCACTTTATTTTGTACACCACAGGCTGTGTTGTAATCACATGCTGTCAAATAAGTGTTTTTCTTGCTCATTGTTGGCCTTTTCGTCTCACACGACGTCACACCCTTCGTAAGTATTTTTGCGATTTTCACCGACTAAACGGGGTTTGCGATATTGTGCGGTATGCAATTTTTGTGCCTCTTGATGCCCAATGTCACCCCTCTGAGTTTGTCACCACTTCAAGGCACACCCTGTATATCAATTCTTTCAATTTTTGTAAATTAATTACTCAGGTGGATCAAATGAAAACAGGCATTTCTCTCCCGAAAGGGAGGAGTGTAAGTGCATGGCCCTTTAGAGTTACTGGCAGGTGGTTTGAATGTTTGTAAGTGTGTTCTTTTCGTCTGCAACATCTCATCTCAGGAGCACAATAAGCGAGCAAGAGGACCATGTATTCATTCGTTGTATAAGAGCACATCATTATAAAATTTCTGGCTGCAGAAGGCGTAAAACCCACCTGAAATTTTGAAGAGGCTCTTTGCACACACACACACACTTCAGAAAACTTTCTCTCCAAAACTCAAGTGTATGATTGGCATAAAATGTTTTTAGCACGACGTAATGCAGTCGAAAATGAGCTCCACCACCGACGATCACTACAGAAAAATAAAATGTCCGTGCTCTTCGTGGACCCACTGAAGTAGATGGCCAGATATTAGAAATAACCTCAGCAGTTGATACAGTATTAGCTATGGGAAAGCTCAATCGTTCAGGGACGCGATAGCTCAGGTCGATAAGATATTCATCTAAAGTACCAAATAATTTTTAGGGGTGTCACGAGTTCAATACCCGGTTTGTCCTTTCCTAGTCGGAATCTTTCCTAATACAGGCGTACAACAGAATCGGCGACATAATCACAGAAAAAGATTGCTACTGCAGGGACTCACACACCTAGGGGTTATCGCACCAACATCTCAGTGAGTATAAAAAAAGGCTACCGTTCGATATCGGCAATGAATTGTATTTCCTGGTCTAATTAGCCCTCGTTTGCAGAAAATTACCGTGGTGCGACAAGAACGATCGATTGTTCATTGAGGATGACCTTGACCCTGAAACACTGGAAATTTTCAGGTAGGTTCCTCGTGGTATTCAAACTAGGTAGGTTCTTCGCGTTAATCTTCTTTATGACAATGCAAGGCCCCACACATACTGTTACATTAACAACCGAAAAGCTGAAGACGGTTTCACTGGCCAGCTCAGGAACAACCTCCCCCGCAGTCCGAATGTATTCGGACATCCACCCCCGCAAGACTTCCTTTATTTGGACCGCTCAAAACACAACAGTGCAACAATGGAGGAGCTTTTTACGCAACTGACTGAAGACTCACTTTTTCCTTTCTCTCTACGAGGAAACTGCCGATTCATTCGGGGAAATACGTTTCAGAATCTGAAGAACGTTTAGAAAAATATAATGTGTATTTTTTGTATGTTTTTATCTCTTTCAAAATTTATTATGAATTATTTCGATTTATGTCTGATCCACCCTCGTATACTTGTTTAAAAATCTGCTGAAATGAAATCTGAAAATTTTTGAGTTGTATAAGAGACAATAATACAAGTATCCCTCGCTTTAAGCATTTTCGCTATAACCCAATTTTGAAAAATCAATGTAAGAAATCGTAAGCTACGAAATGTTGCATGGATTTTGATTGTAACCTACTATCACGCCAGAATGAAAAAAATTCAATCCAGTTCTCTGTGTTTTCTTTCCCCCTCTCCTCATTATCGTTTATTGCAACCTATCAGCCGAGTTGTTTTTTGTCCCTCTCCGTTCTTTCTATACTCCCGTTAATGATTTTTTTACCCCACATATAATGTATCTTTCTACTCCGTACATGAACCAGCGAAAGAGAACACGTAGTGTGAGGGTGAGAAGAGAGAAATCTACTGTGTAATCTTTTCTTTCCCTTATCTGCAATACTGTTTTTTCCCCTTCTATTCATTTTTTCCCCCTTGTTCCTTTTTCCTTAACGTGCGAACATGGTTACCAATTTTTTCGCCGATACGTCAAATAATGATCATCCAAATTATAGCTGCCAAAAGCTTGCATGTGAAGGGGTTATTTCTGAAAATTGACGTGTGCACAAATTAAAGAAACGTCATAACTGAATTCCGTTGTAATGACAAAATCTGTTGTACATGAGGATCTACAGTAGATGATACAAGCGTGGATAAAACGCTTAAAACCAACTCCTCAAAGCTAGACATCTTTTGGCGACACGTTAACAATGTAATCAGAATTTCAAAAAAATGATCGGAACGATTGTCAGATTTGCGAGAGATGTTCGGGATTCTCTCTCTTGCGTTCTGCAGCAGTTTTTGTACGGACGAAGAATTCTACTTTTCATCTGAATCTTAGTTATTGCATTAAAAAGTAATCAGCGACCATCCCGAGCTCTTCAGGAGATAAAGATCTTCTCACTCACCAAAACTAGTTCATCAATTAAGAACCGTCAGAAACAAAAATTACTCATTAAATTCCTCCACGTAGCGTGAATTTGGGAAATTTATCTATAAAAAAAGTTTATCATTCACAAAACATTACTTTTCTGCGGGTTATTTTCTTTATTCTTCAGAGAAATAACTCCTCATTTCTATTTTACTCATGTTGAATTCAACTCATTTTACCCCGGGATTACTTTACAAAACCCTAAAGACAGAGACGACCGTACAAATAATTTCTAGTTTTGCTTTCAGTGTGTCTGGAGTGAGCTTCTATCGATATTAAATAATTTTATCGATTTTTTCAGACGTGAACGCCTTTTAAATCGTCTGATGATACTGAAAGCATTCGAAAAACTTGCGTGACGGAATTCTTTAAATGCTCATATCTCAGGAAGTACCCACCGCAAGTCAAAAGCAATGCTATCGGCAGATGCACGTAGCAAGGGTGCATCCAATAATATCACTCCGGTTTCAACATATGTTTTCGTCCGGGTACCAGGCTCGCGGCCATGATTCGTACCAAATTGTCTCCCGCTATATCTTGAACAATTCACAACGAAAATAGACGACATTGGTATCGTTTGTTAGCTATTCCAAAGACAAAGCCGATGATAATGACGTAATTCCATTATGTCAGTACCTAAGACGCGATTCAACGCACACAAAAAAAACGTATTCGCGTCATAACTTGCGGCCGTGTCTGTGGCACAGTCTACCCCAATTTTTTTTTTCTATTCTGTATTGATGAGTGTCGTACTCTCTCTATATTTCCTCCTTGGACATGAAAATCCGATTTTATATATTTTTGCTTTATCAAAAACAACTGGTCAGATAACTTGAGTTAACTTGACCAGAAATGGGCATCATAAGCGCAATGATTTACCAGAAGTAACTGTATTATATCTCCTGATGGGAAAAAGTACGCTGTTGCTTCATCAAAATCATTTTTTTTCCCCGTGGGAACAAATTCCAATCGATATCGTATCTTTTCTTGTTGTTCTTTGCGGTGAAGTGAGTAGAAATTCTTCCTTTGATCTCTTCAATAAACCGAAGTTTATTTATTTATTTTTCCTATTTATTTGTTTTCCAGATTCCAGCATATGAGGAGACTTTCCAGCTCCCTCTTGATCACACTGGCTGTGTCCGATCTCTTGGTGGCATTGGTATGCATGCCTATGGCGATCGGTACTCTTGCGTATAAGTTATGGATGTTTGGAGAGATCATGTGTAAACTCGCTAATTATCTACAAGGTCAGTATTTATGGTTCTTTTTCAAGTATAGCAGATTCTCTTTGTGGCGTTGACCTCAATTTTTACAGTCCTGACTAGAATACAGCAATTAATGTTATGTTACGTTATAAATGTGGTAATCTCATTGATGCACCCCTGACCCAGCCAGCCTTTTGGCCATACAGGAAATTGTAAAACAGACGTCGTGCCATCCCGCTCAGTTCCCAATAAGACCGACGGGCGAGACGGGAAATAAATTCCCGAATCGAGAGCCGGTGAAAGTCTGATTCGAGGGGTGATGCCAACCCTCTTAATGTCCGTCGTGTGGTTTTTAGTTATAGCTACAGAGCTAAAGCCGCTGACACTAGGGCTTAGTGCATAACGTGCACCAAGCTGAAGCCTCACCCCATCGTATCAATCCGGTTAGCCCGCCCTATCAACAGTAGGGTAAAACTAACCTATCTCACGACGGTCTGATAATTGTGGTAAATCTGGTTATAATGCATAATTACCGGTCATTACTCATCCTTACCAAGTTTAAAGGAATTCTGGATTTTTATGCCAAGGTGAACTCGGAAAGAAAAGTCATCTGGTCTCCGCCGGGACTCGATATGCGGATTCGAGTCCCGGCGGAGACCAAATGACTTTTCTTTCCGAGTTCACCTTGGCATAAAAATCCAGAAAATATCTTTCCTTGATATATTGCTGAATAAAAGCCGTCTATTTCTATCTGTACTGTCCCACCTGGGGACCATTCACTGAAGTTAAGAGGGAGTCTACTAATGCCTTTACTTCAACGCCTCATTCCGCAGTGCGGGAATAAGGAAGACAGGGTTTTGTCTCCAGTGGTGTAGATAGCAGCATGCTTGCACGGAATGAATGTGCGCCTGGGTTCGACCCAATGACTTTTCTTTCCGAGGTCACATCGGCATAAAAATCCTGAAAATATCTGTTTCCTCAATATATTGGGCTGCAAAAAAAAAGCCGTTCATCTCTGTTATTACCAAATTTGATAAATTTTACAAATTTATCATAATTTTCAGGTGATTATGTAAGATTATGTAACATATGAAAATCATCAATAAATTATTCAAATTTACTTGACATTTTGTTCAAACTTTAGTTTAGGATGATGGATTTGATCAGTGATATTATCTTTAAAAATATTGATAAATGTGGGTATATAGGGCCAACATAAACCAGTATATAGGGCTAAAATTACAATATATACTGGTTATAATTTATACTTTTTATCCTTGTAACATTAATTTTTATTGAATTCAATTTTTATGGATAACTATGTGCAGTGCACCCATTACGGAAGATACTTATAGCGGTTGAATTTAAGCGGTATTTCCTCATGATTTCTTCCATATTTATCTAGGCTGTCCTTATCAGACGCGAGGCCCAGTGCGAAATTAGTAGCACGGTCTGAGTTGTCTTGATAATTTTGTGGCCCATTAGCTCCGATTTTATATATTCTGTGGGATAGAAGAATCAGTGTCCAAAAATTACATTATTGCATTGCATTATACATTATTACAGAATTTATGGAAATGCTGATATATATATACATACAAAAAATATAGACATAATTAAATGTAAATAACACAAAATTATACCGAAAATTTTGAAATGATTAAAATTCGGAACTGATAAAAGTTTTTAATTGATGAAAGAAATAATTCCCGAACTAAACCCATAAAAAAAGATACTAATTAAAGAATTTATTTGGAAACAAATCAAAATATAGAATTGATGAATTAAATTAAAAATAAGAAAAGTGATTGAAAGAAATAATTGCAATTAAAATTAAAAATCTACAATTTATGAAACAAATATTTTCAGAATTTACGAATATTCAGATTTTATGAAAGATATAATTCTAGAATTGACGAAAGTTTAGAATTTATGAGAGAGATTATTCTAGAAATGACAAAAATCCAGAATTAATGAAAAATCCAGAATTAATGTAAGAAATAACTCTAGAGTTAATGAAAAAATCCGGAATTAATTAAAAAATTTCAGAATTAATGGATGAAATAATTCCAGCATTATATACAAAAATCCAGAATTAATGGAAGAAATAATTCCAGAATTAATGGAAGAAATAATTCCAGAATTAATGGAAGAAATAATTCCAGAATTAATGGAAGAAATAATTCCAGAATTAATGGAAGAAATAATTCCAGAATTAATGGAAGAAATAATTCCAAAATTAATGGAAGAAATAATTCCAGAATTAATGGAAGAAATAATTCCAGAATTAATGGAAGAAATAATTCCAGAATTATATACAAAAATCCAGAATTAATGACAAAAATCCATAATTAATGACAAAACTTTCTGGCGGGTTTTATGCTTGAAAAAAATACTTTTTATTTTTATGTAGACTCCCTGCGGGCTAATATTTCCAATTTGTGAAATGTAAATCCTGCTCCGAGAAGTCATTTGCAAAAATTTCCATACTTCAAAAATGCAATTTTTACTGACATCTTAAATGTTAAAAAATTTATGTGTTTTGACGTCTTGTCGCGGTGTTGGCGATTTTTTTTGGCTTGAAAATGTATCTTTTTAAGGACAGAAAACAAAATGGAATGACCAAATTGGAAAGGTTATTAAGATATAAAGGATGAAACAATTTCACTACATATTTTTCTTTTAGTCATAATCATAATGACATTTTTACAACATTTTCTATAGCTATGAATTCGATTTATGTTTCCGCAATTAGTGAACCATACCCTCAATCATTGACGATAAATACTGAAAACTTCAAAGCCAAATATCTCCACGAATATTACATTTAAAACAAATGGAAATGTTTGCAGAAAAAACTTCTCCATATTTCACTAATTAAACGTTTTAGCACACGGGGACTGTATAAAAAGTTATACAGTCATGATTACAGCAAATGAATGGTAAGTACAAATATTTGTTAGTAATTGAGTTTTTGGAGATATGTGCACACAAAACAGATATAAAAATACGATGAAATTTGAACACAAAGAATATGCATGTATCATATACACTCTCACCTCCAATAAATAGATTTTTTTTCCCCATGCATGTGGTAAAGATCATTATGGCTATTTAGTTGGTTGCAAAACTGACAAGGTTCATCAGGGTTAAATTTGTGCGATACACCTTTATTAGTGTAAAGTATAGAAAGATAAAGGCGTAGCCTGGTCATATTCCTACGAAACGCCAAAGGGAGATTGAAGAGATTGCAAGCACAGCGTAAATTCAAAGTTATCGGCAAAGTGGAATAATGTGGAATAAGAGCTGCGGACAGCGAGATCTGTCGTCTTGGAGAGAGATATCTATATAGTTATTAGTAAGAGCTGTTAAAACTGCTGGAGTAAGGTAAAGAGGGTGCGTGAGCCAGATTCAAAAGGGACTTGAGTCAATTTTCTCAGTTTTCAGAGGCTGTGTGCCACACTTTGAGAAAACAAATGTTTAGAAGACGGTTTTCATCCATTTTTAGAAGCCTAAGCCAATACGTGATGAGTTGGTTAAACATTTGAGCGGCTATTAGGCGGCGATTGAGCTCAAGTCTAATAAGATAGCCAGGACAATATTTGCTTGTATTTAGTTTAACTTTTTAAGAAAACACGTATGAACCCTTTCCAGCATATTAGCATAGTAGAAACCTCCAAACTGGTGAAGCATAACGTAAAGTAGATCGTACGAGGCTATCGAATAACTTGAATGCCACACACACAGCGAAATGTTTCCGAAGTTACGCATTAAGTCAAGTATTTGGTTGATAGCAGCGAAAGCCTCTTCAATCATGTAATTGGCTGCGATTGAAAATTTTCCGGAAGATGGAAAAAAGCAGGCCAAGATAGGCATAGCTACGGGTTATTTTGAGTTTAACGTTTAAAGTTTAACTAATAGAAAGTATGTTTCTTGAGTGAACGGCTGCAGAGATATCCAGCTGAACAAACGATTTGTGGGACAGCCTGTACTGCGCGTTTCACCAAAAGTGTACGAAATAAAATATTTCTTGCTTAGTTTTAAATTTTAAAGTTCATATAAAATATGTGAAATGGTGATCATTAAGAGAGATGTTGAAATTAAAATATTTATATAGCCAATAAGAAAACTATCAGTTAATAAAAAAATTGTTTCTCTTCATTTTGAGTAAAAAAAATTAACAAAATTATGATAATTGAATGAAAATTCACTGAAATATCTATGATTAAAATTCTTGATACCTTCACAAAGACATCATCGATGTCTTTGTGAATTTTTAATTAACTTTTACGGTGAATTTCTTTCTGCATGATAGAGAAATTCGATATAATCGATTAATTCGATTTCGAATAGTCGAATCACTAATCGACTTTTTTGACCAGGGGCTGCATATGAATTTCATTTTTCTTTTTTTCAATATTTCCCATAAAAATCAGGAGGTTTTGCAGAGAGATTCCTTTTCCGCTGATGTTTTATATTCTAACCTTAGAATTCACGTAAAAATCTGCGCCTTTCCACAGTATTTCAACCATTAGAACCCCCCCCCCCCCCCCCAGGACTAAAATATATTTTCTCATGTTTTTAATTTTGGGGAAGAAAACGAGCTTTTTGTTACCTATCCTGTTGTAAAACTAGTTCAAAATCAGTCCCAAGTTTATCACCTCAATAACAATAGCATGTCACCAAAAGTCATGATAGTTTATCAGCTCCTCATCTTATTTTGTTCAAAGCTTTTCCTGTAATCGCCCTTTCCCCCCCCCCCCCTGATTAGCATTTTGTGGCAAAAAAAGATGACCAGTGCAGTTTTATTAGCACCGTTATTTTTCGCTGCGAGAGAGACTCAAATATCCTCAAGAGACTCGTAGAGTTTCATCAGTCGCTGATCCCAATTGATAAAACTGTGTAAAAAATCTGAATGGTCGATTCCCCCCCCCCCCCCATTGCAGTAAAATGATCATCATAGCCTCGGTTCGACTCTCGTCTAGAATATAGTCCCTGGCTGCATATTTATGCTGTTTACTCCTATTCAAGCGAGGGAGAAATTAGACCGAATTAAAATTAGTGTGTCTTGATTGGTTGCTACGTGTAACGAAGGTATTACCACTGCTCCACTGTAACAACATGCACCTCGAACACATTCTTCTGTGAAATTTCTTACGAACCTTGTTCTTGAAAATTTCGTGAAATTGAATGTCCGTGAAATTTCTTTCGTGCTTTTGCTGCCATCTGTTTTCCATTTTTTGAAATGAAGGCAGTAAATGCTTGAATTTCTATGTTATGTAAGTATCGTGTCTGCCTGCTCTCTCGGAGAGACTTTTCCATCCAAACGAGTAGCGGAGAAACTAATTGCTACTTCACCACACACTAACTACGGCCACATGCAGTTTACTGCCGTTAACGAGTTGCGTTTGGAATCATATATGGAAAATGGAAACATATCTTGAAAATGGAGATAATTGGTATATCCGTAACAAAAAAAATTGTAGTACGTTTATTACGATAGTTTATTTTATCTCAGCGGTTCTCAACCTTTATTGACTCTCGCGGAGCCCTTTTTGGTAAAAAAATTCTATCGCGGATCCCATTATAGGTCAATTTTTTAATTATTCATCAAAGATACTGATTTATTTTTGCTATTTAAAAATGTCTATAATTACTTTTTTTCAATTTTACTGGTTTTTTTATTCGATTTGTTCTCGAGCGGCCGCGGAGCCCCTGTAGAGTGCACAAGGAGCCCCAAGGGCTCCGCGGAGCACCAGTTGAGAACCGCTATTTTATCATATTCATGCATCATCAGTATGAAAAGCAGAAAAGATATTTGTTTCTTCATACACGTACCTATAATATCCATATATCACACATGTAGACACACAAAACGAAATTTATACACATTTTTCCAGTATTTTATAAAAAAAATAATTCATTTCTTTCTCGTTTGTCTGCTTTTGTCCGACAGGCCCGTCATTTGGGGGGGGGAATAGTCAGGGGAGGGCCGTTGCCCCCCGGCTTTTGAAAATACACTAAACATGGTATATATATATATATATGCATACATTAAGTACATGTTCTTTGCCCCCCACCCCCCCGGAAAAAGTTGAAATGACGTCCCTGTTGTCCGACATAAACCGTCCAAACCAGACAAGTATTCAAGTGAGATACAGCCATTGGTTTTATTCTTGAAATGTAGGAAAATAATATTTCTTCATCGAATTCAGATGAACATGGAAAAACATCTTGTGTGATTACAATACTATTACATTGTTAAATTTGTAATTTTTTGAAATTCCTTTAAATTTTTGACCGCTTTTGTAGCCGAAAATCTGCTTTTTTCAAGTTCGTATAATTGGAAGCAAGTCGTGACTGCTCGTGAAGTCTCAGATAATAATGAAGAGTTTTCTCATGCTTCTAAACTTTAGCGAATGTCGCAGGAGTTTTTTAAATTATCTTCTGCATCAATCTCTTCATTGTTTCAATTGTGCATTACAATCCAACATTTTGTAGTTCTCGCAAACAACTTATTATAAAAGTTTTATTTGTTCATTTTTAATGAATTCGGCAGTTGCTTCCATTTACCCATTTTAAAGCATATCAACAGGCTAGAATGACTAGACTCTAGTCATTCTAGCCTAGTCACTAGGCGAACTCGAAACGCGGTCTCCAGTGAAAACGAATATGTGCTACCTTTCTGAATAACTTGCCATCGGTTGAAACTTCTTATCCCTATCGCCAATCTCTCATCGCATCAATTCAACTAACCCCCTTCAGTTGAAATTCCTAGCACCCGAGGTACAGTATGTTTTATCGATATTGATAAGTTTATCTTCATGCGGTATCTATCATCACTCTGCCCATTAAACTAGGCATAATGATGATACCACAGTGAGGTGCACGGAGTGGCAAAAAAGAACCTCCAAAGGAAACCCCACTCCAATTGATATCTAGATAGTCAGCGATGTACCCGAACCTGAATGGCGTGGTGTGATGCTCGTCTACAACCGTGATGTTTGCCCACGGTAACACCTTCAAACCCGAGAAAGAATATAGATATAAGATATTTTCCCCCACAACCAGCTTGAGGCGACCACCGATAAATGACACCTTCATTTTTAACCCAACTCATTAACGGCAGTAAATTGCAATTGATGTTTGGTGAAGTAGTCATTCTGCGATGTAGTCTCTCTCTCTCTCACTCCTTCTCTCCCTCTCCCCCTCCCTCTCTCTCACACACACAAGAAAATGAATACACTCTTGAGCACAACTATAACAAATTTAATTAGCCATAATAGCTTGTTCATTGATGAACTTTTTACACACCACGAAAAAAGCCTCTCTGAAAAAAATCAAATTTTTTTGCCACCCATAACTCAGGAGAACTTCTTAAAATGGGTCGCATAAATGAAAAATTCGTATACATGAATGATAAATATCATTATCCTCCTATAACTTTGCCCAGGAGTGCAGAAAATCGTCTTATAACCGAGAGAGACACATAATTGAGAGGGGACCCATAAGTGAGAGATTAGTAATCGTTGTAACATGAAATTCAAGCATTTACCGTCTTTACTGCAAAATATGGAAGGCAGATGGCGGAAACCAGAAAAAACACTCTAACAGCATAAATACGTTAAAAGGTCACGCATATATACGCACACACATAAGACGTTCCTGCGTCTACTGACTTGTCAGAAATTCCTCTACTATTACTACTAAACCAGACATGCATCTCGTGTATATTCCTCTGCGGAACTGCTAAGAAATTGGTACATGTTGGAATGTATGTGTACGTATAGTGAACCTACCGTGAAGTTTGTTTCCGTGTAATGCTTGTTATGTGTAGTGCTGCCATCTGCAACCAAATTTTTAAACTATGAATTTTTTCCCTCAACTCATATGGGGCCGTTCAAGTATTACGTCATCATCTATGGGGGGGGAGGGGGTTTCCGATTTGCTGACTTTTGATGACAAGGGGCGAGGGGGGGGGTTGGATAATGATTACGTCATCAACCACCCTTTATAAAAAATATGAGTTAGGATTTAGAGGGGCAAAGCTGACGACGAAATTTTGCTGACAAGGGGGAGGAGGGGGTCAGCGTTTTGCTGACTTTTGCTGACAAGGGGGGGGAAGGGTCAAAAATGGCTAAAACTTTGCTTACGTAATACTTGAACGGCCCCTGGAGCGTGAAGTGTAGTGAATGAATAATTATAACGTTGTAGGCCTGTTGATCTCTCTACGGCGAGACTTTTCAACGGGCAGAAATTCCTCTGAGGAAAGTAAGCCTATACGAGGTGCAGGTACGATTTAGTACTTGTAATAGTAGTCACACTTCAAAAAGATCTTTTATACACTCGCGATTGCGCAAATAAAATGAAAATAATTCATCAGCCAACCACAATCATTTCTTGAGAGGAAGCTCGATTCTTTAATTTGCGAACGCGTTCGATGATCGAAAGTTTCCATTACTACATATTTTTACCTTTAAAAGCGTTTTTTTTTTTCAGAAAAAGACCTTTTCTTGAGGAATCCGAATGGTTTCTTACATTCTTTCTTCTTTTTTGAAAATTAATAGACCTTTATTGAGTTATAACTACCATTATATTTGGAGCACTTTTTCTCTCGTTCTACTTCATTCGAGAAGAAAAAAAGAATATCTTGACGAGTAAAAAGGCTCTTAACAAGATTTAACTTGAGAGAAAAGTAAAAAAACTGCTGATGCGCCAAGATAAAAAAAAATCGAGAAAAGTCAGCGAAATTCTACAAAAGTACTTCGTTAGGTATTGTAAAGGGAAACATATGTACACCCCCCACACACACACACACATACTGTATATGTGTGAGTATGTAATTCACCCGTTCCATCCTCATATCCTTGTAACATGAACTAATCTGACACTTATTACGAGGAGGACCCATCAAAAGCTATCTTCGAAGAAATATTATGTTTCTTTATGATACTGATAACGAGAGAGAGAGCCTTGTCTATCTATCTTTATATATATATATAATGATGGGACCTTTTGAAAAAAAATAGAAAATGTTATCTCTCTCTCTCTAATGCTAATGTCGTCACCTTCCGAGACAAATTAAACAAAGTCTAATGGCTTTTGGATAAATTTTTCGTGATATCTCTTTCCTATGCAATGACAACACGTGTCTTCGAAGTGCTAATGCGGCTTTCCTCTCATCAACCGTCCGTCGAAGAGGTATAGTTTCAATTTTAAAAAACTCTCAAAAAATGTTCAAAAACTACCCTGTAAAAGTTTTGAGAGTGAAAATACGATGTGTAACGAAATAAAAGATCTAAATTTTTTTACGGTCCCCCTTGTCCTCTAATTTTCAGTTTGAAAATTGTTTCCTGAGACATTCGAATTCAGAAATCTGAGAAAAGTTTGGAAGGACAGCATAAATAAGGGAAACGAGCGTTATTCGTTAGTTTTTGCTGTTCCTCCATAACTTTTCACCGATTTCTCAATTCGAATATCTCAGCGAATATTGCATTTAGGAACATGGATTTTTTTTCTGTTGGCCGCAGGAAATACGGAACAACAACTTTCTAATTGGAAGCCAGAGGACAAGGGGAATCGTATAAAAATTTAGATTTTTTGACACATTGTATTTTCACTCTCAAAACTGGTGCAGAGTAATTTTTGAATGATTTTTGAGCAATTTTTAAATTGGAATCATATTTCTACGATGAACGATTGATGAGATAAAGGCCGCATTAGCACTTACAGGACTTAAGGGTGTGTAAAGTCTTCATTATACACTCTCTATCTTCTGATGCAAGCAGTCTCGTGGCTTGATGGCTCATTTCAAAAACAGCGGATTTCACAACTTTAATTTGTCGACCGAACGTCTTCACACTAAGTCTGGTCCGATTAATCGGGTCGGTTAATCGATCAATTGTTAATCGCAGTTAAAAATTATAGTTGAGTTAATCGACTTATAATTAATCCGATTGAAATTTTTATTGAAAGTTTCATAATTTATTTCGATTTGTTTAACGAAACTGATTAACCTGTATATCTTAAAATATATTTGAAGATTACAATTATATATTATTATTATTAATTATATATTATATATTATTATTATTAATTATATATTATATATTATTATTATTAATTATATATTATATATTATTATTATTAATTATATATTATATATTATTATTATTAATTATATATTATATATTATTATTATTAATTATATATTATATATTATTATTATTAATTATATATTATTATTATTAATTATATATTATTATTATTATTTACAATTATATAAATGACAAATTGCATTACATTTCACATAAGTGGCTATACTTAAAAATATTTGAATCGATTATTTTGATCAATTTTTTCGACATTGGGATTAATCATTATTGTCGCACCATTGTCATTTTCAGCATACGGGGGCAAATCAGACCGGGACCCAAAAATCTATTGCCGATTCCAAACACGGTAGCCTTTTTTATATTCACCGAGAGGTTAGAGCACTAACCCCTCGGTGTGGGACTCCCTGCGATAGCAATCTTTTGCTCTGGTCATGTTAAAATTCGACATGGAGAAAATGCGAGTCGATTCAACGAAAACTGGTGATTATTTAATTTTTATTTTTGACAAAATACGCTTTGGAAAACAAAACCAAAATTTACTGTCTCCTGTGAGAACCGCAGTTTTCGTATTCGGGAAAAAAATCAACCCCCCCCCCCACGCCCTCTCCCTGAGTAACATTTGGGAGCAGTTTCTAGGGGAAAAGGTAACATTATTGTGATCGGAAGTAATTTTAAAATCAGCGACTAATCCGAATGACTGATTTTCTGATTGAAATGACGGATTTTCTGAAAAATTAATGGGAACTTAGTGAAGAAATTCTAGGGCCTGACGAAACTTTTTAACGTTAATTCCATAATTCAAGCGTGCAGCCTCAATTTCTTAGTCTATTCTAATATTTGTTCACATCTAGCGAATAGGTATAAGTAAACTGAATAAATTATATTTTTGTAACATCAATTAATAAAAAAAAAGTTTTTTTTTTCAAGTACAGTCGAATCCCGTTTTTACGAATACCGATATAGCAAAAATCTTGTTTTAACGAACACTTTTCTAACCTCCAGATAAGTTTACATAGCAACAATGCAAAAAACCGGAATTCTTTTATAACGAAATTTCATTTTAACGAAGTGATTTCTCTGGTCTCTTGGAGTTCGTTATAACGGGATTCGACTGTAGTTAAAAATGTTAATCGATATTGTCAGCCCTACTTCACACACTTTATCAGCAGATGTTCACCTTATTCCTGGAAAGTGACAAGTTCGAGCAAACGCAATTTGATTTCTATATCTCAGTTGTTAAATGATTTGTTCAATTATTCTCCTCACGCGCAGGAGTTGCGGTTGCTGCAAGCGTCTTCACGATGACAGTGATGAGCGTTGACAGATACCTGGTCATTTGCCATCCCATCGCATTCCGAAGACATCTTTACCGTAGACACGTAGCCTGGGGTATATTCATGGTATGGGTTCTGGCACTTCTCTTGTTCGTTCCTGTATTGATCGTGAGGAAAGTTCGTGGAGTCATACTGACTTCCGCCATTGACAGCAGGTGAAATTCAATAATTTTACAATTTTATTTGTAGTTATAATTATTATTTTATCTTCTCGATCTTATCTTAATATATCAAGGAGAAGGATAAAAAATATAATTCTAAATCATTGATCTGTATTTTCCGTATAGCAGAGAGTTGGCGTTTGTGTACTGTGTCGAATACTGGCCATCATCAACAGCCAGGATCACGTACGCGTTCACGACATTCACGCTGGTCTTTGTTATTCCCGGAGCAACCATGGCAGCTGCTTATTGCCGGATCGGAGTTCAACTCTGTGGTGGGACCAGAGCGCTTAGGAATGTCATAGGATCAGACCAGAAAAAGGTAAGGTGAAACCATTGAGCTTTTTTTGGTATTTTTTCAGGGAATTCGTAAAATTATTTCATTTTGGTTGTGAAGCTGTTGGATTTTGTTTTCCCCACAGAAAAACTCGTTCAGGATACGTAACATTATGGAAAGACGAAGACAGGTAGCCAAGAGGTTCCTTGTTCTAACGACAGTATTTGCTATGTGCTGGGTACCGTACAACATTGCCACTCTCCTGTTAGATCTACCAGTAAGTGAAAATTTTGTACCTGATTTTCCTGCTTGGAGCTCTTGAAACCACAGGTTGGCTCATCCACCATCTTTGAGCCAAGTATGACTTCAGTAATATCCAAAAAAATAATTCTGACGAATAATTTCAGTGCTCCACAAATTAATTTTAACGAGTAGTTTCGTAAAACAAGAGGGGGTGAGAGGTTAGAGGAACAGGGAAATAACTCTATTAAAAAATTACTTAAAACTCTTGAAGGGGTGTTTTTACTCCTCGATGAAATTTGAAGGAGTGAAATTGACAATTTTCTATGTGTGAATCACGCATATACTGCTTATTGGCGAGCACCAAATTCGCTACAGCCCATGTTTTCTTCAATCGGTGTGCCATGAGAGGATCTTAGGTGTGCCGCGAAAGATGTAAGCATTTTTATTATACAGTATAACCCCTCTCAACGGACACCCCTATATGAGGTCACCCCTCTTTTACGGACGAATTTTTTTGTCCCCGCCGGTGTCCGCAAAAGAGAGGTTTTGCTATACATATAAGTCCACAGATAATGCAATAATTGTTCAAACCAAAATTATATTTGTTTTATACGAGAAATAGTTTGTGTAGCAATATCCGCGAAAAACATATTCACAGAAATCATAGCCCAGAAAATGAAGTTTCAGTACAGAATCCGTTATTTTATAACTGTCTGCTCCACAATTGTGAAATTTTCGGAGTAGAATAAAAAAAAATTCGAAAAATATATTTCGCTCTGTGATAAATAATAGTTGTTAATGCAGAGATAATCTCAGCGTATTATTTAAAAATGTAGATTTCTCAGTGATAATCTCACCTAAAAAAACAACCCGTAAGCAATTCGGTTAGGGCAGCGGTTCTCAACCGGTCCTCAGTGGAACCCTTGGGGCTCCGTGTGCACTCTCCGGATATTCCGCGGCCTCCCGAAAGGGAAAAAACAGTAAATTTTTGACGAAAATAATTATAAATATTTTGAAATAATAAAAATTAATCAGTAACTTTAATGAATAAGTAACAAATAGACCTCCGGGGCTCGCCATCGAATTTTTTTACTAAACGAGTCACAAAAAAAGTTGAGAACCACTGAGTTAGAGGAATCTACTTTGTGTGGTACGTTCGGGTAATATAGAATAGTCGGGTAGTATGAAATACCAGGTTTTCCCTGCTTTCAGGTATGTCCTCCAAGTGTAACAATGATAACAACTTCAAAATGCCCCCCCATTAGAGTGTCAGGGTCGCTCAGTTTTCACTCTCATCGCGGCTGCCATAGGAGAATATATTTGTTTTTCCACTTCCAGAAATTCACTCAGAGTTTTCAAAAGTGTTTATTAATTATTAGAGAAGAGTCTCTAACACTGGTCAACAATTTTAGACGTTTCTTCGAAACATGAGTGAAATAAGTTTTTTAGTCTGATTTTGGCTATGCTGGATTAAAATATGAATGTAAATAATCTCCATCACGTACAGTTTTTTCCTGTATGAATGATGGTCATTTTTTGAAATGCATATATACTATGAAAAACTCACATATCTTGAAAAGGGAGATAATTGGTATATCCGTAATAAAAAAATTGTAATATGTTTATTACGATAGTTTATTTTATCCCATTCATGCATCGTCAGTATGAAAAGCAGAAAAGATATTTGTTTCTTCATACACATACCTATAATATCAATAGATCACACATGTAGAGACACAAAACGAAATTTATACACATTTTTCTAGTATTTTATAAAAAAATAATTAATTTCTTTCTCTTAATGTGTATCGTGTTGTCTTCTTTCTTCAAAAAAGCCAACAAATATCACTCTCGATTAAATACAAATACAAATACAAATACAACGCCACAACAGGCAAAATGCCCAACGAGGTGGCTGATAATGGTCCCACCTGCCTCCTCTGTAGTACGAATGTCTTGGTGGAACCTTTCTCCTTCCTCGTTCATCGCTGACTGCTCCCAGGTTGTCAAGGAAAAATTCGAAATGGATTTCTGGAGTCATTTAATATCCAAGATTTTTGTACGATCAGAGCAGTTCTTGAATATATTGAGAATTTTCCTGTTTGTGGTTCCCTAAAAAGTATCTTCGTTGCAGATGTGAATGATTGCCATGCAGCGAGTTCAGTGCGAAAACAAAATCCCTCGATAGTTTCTCTGTAGTTTAGTTTTAGTTTTTTCACATTTAATTTCAGAAAATTTTCCTTTTAGGTGAGAGAAACTTGGGCCAGATTTTTCCGTAACCTTCACAATGTTTTCTTCACTTTTTTTCAATCCTTTTCACAAGGATTTTTCATCAGGCTCAAGGGCGTACGCATGATCGACTTACGACGGATCACAAAATATTTGCGTATGGGGGGAGTTCCACAAGGATTTTCTTCCAGATAAATTTTTAGTTATTAACCTTCGAAAAACATTTAAGACAACAGAAATTGATTAAGGTTACTACGTTGACTACGTTGAAAACGTCATTTTGGAAGAAAATATGGATTTTCATTTTTTTTATTTTTTATAAAAGCCCTATTTGTTGCAATTCCAAAACGGGCCTTGTTTTGTTTATATGATGCTTAGAATCAAAGTTACGTTCACTTTAGTGTTGCGTTTTTAGATACAAGTAATACGCGAATAAAGACTTTAAACGAGTTTTACGAAGAATGCTATTTTTGACATTTTACTTGACTTTGTGTGTGTGACATGATTTGTAAAACTTGATTCATTGCATCCTTACGAAATTTTAATGTGATATTTTGCTATATATTGTTGAGGTTATGAACCAAAATCTAAGGTCTATCATATATATTTTTTGAACTACAGTGTTTTATAGACAAAATGTAGGATGAAATTTCAAAAAAATTCACACGTACTTAAACCTATTTTGGTTTAACTTATGAACATATCATGCAATCCTTTAAATTTTGGTTCATAACCTGCAACATCACTAGTTAAATGCACTGTGAAAATCACAAAGCATTTCATTAATAAAATTTTTTGCAATCGTGTTTCGAATATCACATGGATTTTGCCTAAAATTTGACATAAAAACGACTTTTTCATAGAAAATATAATAGGTAGACCAAAATTTGTCACTGTTTTCACCATTTCGAGACACTTTCTATCAAAAAATGTATTTAAAGTTCACTCTAGAAGCATTTTAAAGAAAAGTGGCAAGAAAGGTAGTCGGATACCTTAAAATAGCTGATAAAGATATTTTATTCGTCTTCCGTATTCATTCTTTCGATATTTTGTTTTTTATGTATAAAGTAATATTCATTTTTTGATCGTCTTGGGAAACGCACAAGCTCCCATGTTCTCTCAACCCCCCCCCCCCCTCCCTCCCGCGTAAAATTTTTAATGTGAATCGGCAGCAAAATTTATTTGAGCATTAATGCATGTGCGACATTGACTTAGCTCAATTTTTTGACTAAAGGACAATATAAACATAAGGCCTATGTTTCTCTTTCAATTAAAGAAAAACGGAGAATCCAGTTGCAGTTTGAGATAAAAAAAATCAGTGTTGCATTCTCTAAGTTTTAGATGGAAAAAAATAGAAATACGATTTCTATTATCGTATAGATGTTCAAAATTAAATGCCATATAACAAAAAACTAGACATGATGGCCATTTTTTAATGTCAGATCTGGAATCAGCACCCAGTTGATTCTTAAAATTATTAAGAAAATTAATTACGAACAGCTAAGTATTTCCCTGTTAGGAAAACCTTGTAGACGTGTGTAATTTGAAACTAAGCACAATGAACATCACAAGCGTATTTTATTGGGTTGTATTCATTTTATTGTCTGTGGTTAGATGAGACTATTTCTTCAGGTGGGGAGTCACATAATATGGAATACGCTAAGTATTATCTGAGTTGGGCTAGAATATCCCATCAAGATGGGAAGTTTAGTAAGATAGAAGAGAGGAAAGGTTTAGAAATAATTCTCTATGGGTCCACCTTGACTGTTTTTGGGGCAAGTTAGGAAGAATGCATTTGTGCCTCTTGTAAATAGACAATGATACCAACGCATCGTCAACTATAAAAACAAACAATTAAATTTCCATTTTTTCTTTTCATTGACTCATTAAATCGTGTTTTTGATCAATTCGAATTAGATTTCTTCATTTTGAGCCTATATTATTCCAAATTAATTAATTATTATTTTTTAAATGTTCCCTTTTTCTTAGTTATATAATATTTATTTTTAAATACTATACACTTGTCAAAGCATTGACAAGAATCCAAATTTTATAGAAAAAGAGGTTTCAGGTTTCTATAATGTTTTAAATTGGAATAATCGAAAAAATTAAAATAGTATCTTACCTGCACTTCCTATATCACTGGGAAACCCTACCTTTTCCAACATTCAGTAAATTTGTTTGCAAAGACACCGTAGAGTAGTTTTTATAGTTTGTCAAACATTTTTTATTTCATCGATAATTGCTTCAATTCTGAAAACTCGTCTGAGGATTGACATTACGTATAACAAAAAAAACACACACAACACTTCTTCCGTTCTTTATTTTCATTCATGTGTATCCAATTTATCGGTAACACACAATATTAGAAATAAAAACCGATCATAACTTGAATCCTTGAAAGAAGCTTAGAGAATGTGCCTACCTGAAATTAGACCTTTCAAAGAAGAAAATAATTCACAAAAGTATCATATTCAGATATGTAATTAAGTTTCGTTAAAGGAATTTTAATTACCTTTTGATAACAAGTAGCAATAAAATGTTTGTATGTACTAAATAATTGATTAAATAACAGTTGAATAATTAATTACTTGAAATTTTAAGTAATTAATTAATTAAAAATCTACGAAATTGAAATGCACCTTTTTAAATCTCAATTTACAGTAGTGTTCAAAAGTTTTATTGACAAATGCAATAACGCTTGTAAAATCAGCTCATTTGCATGCACTGCGCCTGACTAGGACATATGTAAAGCAGAAAGAAGGAAAATATTCATCGACAACTGTAACTGTTTGTTCTGAATTAGTGAGCTTTTATTGTCTAATTTTTGTTTTTGTACGGATCGAAAGTATTTTGACGAATATAGTATTAATCATACATAAGTAATTAATAAAAGTAAACACATAATCTTAGTAAACACATACTCTTAGTAAACACAAGCAATTAATTTTTATTTAATATGAATTTATCGTAGGATTATACAGAGCACATAATGAACATTATGAAAAGTAGGGAATATTCTCGGTGGAATTTTTTTATTAATAACAAAAAATAATTAAGGCTTTAAGTAAGGACGAAGCCAAGTTCAAGCGGCAAGAGATTTTGGTGCTTCGAGACAGTTCATAAATTGGTGAAGCCGTGTTTTTTTTAATGATCTCGGGAACATGTAAAAAGTAATTTTCTTTCAGTATAACCAAAGAAGATAACAGATGAGATAGATAGAACAATCAAAATGCGAGCAAAGAGAGATCCTCGAAATGCCCACTGGGCAAAACACCCGATGAATTTAATTCAAAACATGGACTGAATGCGAGTGTATCACTTGCAAAACGTCGGATGAGCATTATGGGCTTGTTTAGTTGTCTTCTATATGAAAACAAAAAAATCGTTATTACTTAATTATATAAAGGCAAGGAGACGGAAATTATGCTAATTTTGCTGCTGACACGATAAACAATCCAAAATACTAATAGGTAATAAACATACGATGTATTACAGGTTTCTAATAGGTAGTTAGTTATAAGATAAATTATAAAACCATTATTAAGGTATTATAGGTGCTTACTGTTAAACACGAAGGTGAAAGTTGGTATGCATCTCTGTTAAAGGTGTCGATCCTATTTACCTAAAAACACAAGGGGCAGGTTTCGTTGCAAAAATGTTATTTCATAACTACTTGCCGTCCTTTATGACGTGACGCATGCCGCTATCACCGATATACCAGCACGACAGTGACCGTAAATATAGCTCAAAAATTATCGGACATTACATGAAAAGCAACAAAATTAGAGTTTTATCGGTGGTGAAGTCAGAGCTATGATTATCATCAAGAATTTGTGAATTGAGTTCGATAGACGAGTCGAAGTCAGAAATTATCTAAATTCATTGGTTTTTTCCATTGTGTGAAAAAAGAATGGAAAAATACCCACTGGAACAAACTGGGTCCATGCCATAGACTTGCCAAGTCTTGCCTTACACTCCAAGAATTTTCCAAAAAATAGTTGACTTATTTATTATACTTTATTATTTGTTGTATTGTTAGGAACCATCGAGTCGATTCCTGGTGACTCTATAGATCATGGCTGTCCAAACTGGTCTGTCATTCACAGCATGCCTCAGTTGCGTTAGCTTCATTCCGGTGCTTTGTCTCCTCTATCCATCTGGTGCTCCTCCTCTTCTCTTTCCTTCTATTCTTCCAAGCATTATCATTTTTTCTAGTGAGCCTTCTGTACGCATTATATGACCAAAGTAAGACAGTTTCTGTTTAGTGACTGTTGCTTCTAGAGAATAGTCAGCCTTGACTTCTTCGATAACCGATTTATTAGTCCTTTTATCTGTCCATGGAAGTCTAAGTATCCTCATCCAGCACCAAAGTTCAAAGGAATCAATTATTTTCTTATTTGCTTTCCGTAGTGTCCAGCTCTCACATCCGTACATTAAGCAAGAATGACCAACGCATTTGTAATCATAATTTTTGTTTTCATTGAGATATCTTTGTCTTTCATTATTATATTAAGCTTTCTCATGGCTGTTTTACCCAGAACTACTCGTATTTTTATTTCTTCTGTGCGTGTTCCCTCTTTTACAATTCTTGATCCTAGGAAATCAAATCTGTCCACAATCTCAAAACTTTCGCCATCTAGTTGAAAACTGCGAATATCTGCTGCAGTCATGATCTTTGCTTTTTGGTATTTAGATAGAAAGTCCAAGCTTCTCACTTTCTGTTGTTACTCTTGATATAATATTCTTCAGGTCCTCTGCAGATTCTGCCACCAGAGTTGTGCCATCAGCTTATCTAAGGTTGTTGATCACTCTACTTCCAATTTTAACACCTGCTTCCAATTCCTCTAAATCTGATGATCTATCTCATTATATATTCCCATTCCCCGGGAAAGCTTCGATATCTCTCTGAGATGGGAAGCGGGGTGTGTCCGGTCCTTCAATGTTCAATGTCATTATATATTCACCATAGAGCATAAATAAGCTTGGGGAAAGAATGCATCCTTGCCAAACCATTCAGTTAAGCCATAGTATGTTCTTACACTTGCCTCTTGGTTAATATATAGATTTCTGATCAAGCAGACGAGGTAATTGTTCCAAGAATATCCCAAAGTGTATCATGATAAACACGATCAAAGGCCTTTGTATAATCAATGATACAAAAATATAAGTTCTTTTGATATTCTTTTGCTGCCTACATTATCCATCTTATATTGGGCATTTGGTGTGTCTAGTTCCCCTATTTTTTTCTGAAACCTGCTTGCTCTACTGCCGATTATCATTCTATAATAGTTTCGAGTCTTTTCTGAACAATTTTGAGTAGAATCTTGCTCGCATGTGGTACTCTAAGATCACCTTTTTTGTGAATGGGTGTGAATATAGATCTTTTCCAGTCTTTGGGCCACTTGTATTTTCTCCCAGATTGGTTGATGTAGTGATGTTAGTGCATCGATAATATTTTCATCTGCCTTTTTCAGAAGCTATGCTGGAATATCGTCAATACCTGGAGCTTTGTAATTCTTTAGTTGATCATCTGACTTCGTCCTTTGGTTCATCATGGTTCATGATGTATTTCTATATTACTATTTATTGTCTTTCCATCTGATTGATTTCTTAGAAAGATGTTTTGTGTATTCTTTCCCTCTGCTTACAATGTCTTTTTCAGAGTTCAAGACATTTCCATTCTTGTCTTTTATGATACCGAAACGTGGATTAAAATTTCCCGTGATACTTTATTATAATGCCTATGAATTGGCGAATTTAACTATTTATTAGCTGTTTGCTTTCTTGTTTGTTTGTGTCAAAAGACTTTTTATCCACCATATAGGTGATTAATTTTTTTTTCAAAGTATAGATAATCAATTTTTTGGTCAAAATAGTTTTAATGAGATTCAGAGTGTATTTCATACGATATATTTCATTAAAAATTTCAAGTACGAAATTTGCAGACAGATTTATTGCAGTCAAAAGACTTTGAGCGCTACTGTAAGTGTGCTGCGATACAAAATTGTTGAAAAACGGTGCTATATCCAATCGCTGTTCCTGCACCTTTAGTAGTCACTTCGCACAGCGAAACCAATTTTTTATTCAAGGATGGAGGATGGTAAGCCCGCTCTCTCTCAAAATGCCTTAATAATGCTTCTTTCAGAAATTTAGTGGTTTGAAGTCATGTCTTTCAATGAGGAAAAAAAATTACTGATGAAATTTCAGGGTATGGCTGAGATCAAGTTGTTGTGAGATTGGTTCACCATGCCCACAGCTGTGTGAGAATAAATGAAAACACGTGTGGTTTTACCAAAAAATGTCCGAAATTAAAATTAATTTTAAAATTAAAGTAAAATATTAAAAATTATCGCACAGTGGAGAGTGTTGTTCCGTGATAATTGAGCACCCCTTAACATGAAAGAAAATTATTGCTCAGCCCTCAATCGAAGAATTGCCAATAAGTCTAAACCCACTATAAAAAAAAATGAATGAATGTTTGCTCAGATATTGACAATTGAAATTACTGAATTTTACTATTTTTGGAAATCGTGGAATTTTTTGAGACAGTTATTTATCTCAGCACTTAGATAAAGTGACATTAAAACTTTGCATTTTAAAAATCATATATAAATTATTTTTTTTTACTTATAATTCAACTGTTATATAGAATTTTTCCAACATTAGTCAATTTTAAATTAATTTCAGACATCACAGCTGATAACTTTTTTAACATTCCACTGGAATTTAAAAATCAGCTGCTGAACATTTTATTGCTTTTTAAAAGTTTTGTTTATACTTTAGTTTGAAATATAGATGGCAGCACTAAGTTCCTTTGCATTATCTAATATACACACACAATTCCGGCAAAACTCACCGCCTGAAAGCGGTTAAAACGGCAGTAAATTACTCATGGTGACGATAGATCAGGGTTGTGTTCGGTTTATTTGTAAAGCTCAACTGACTCGGAAGCTGATTTATCTATCAAACCAACTCCCCGATCCACCAGTCGTTGAGAGAATTTATATATGTTTTTATTTATTTATTCATTATGCTGTGTTACTGCAAATCTAGTAACATTCTTTACGTAACAACATTAAGTAACATATAACGAATATGCAAAAAAGTTTGAAAGAAAATGCAATAAATTTCAATGTGTATCATATTATCTCCCATTCATTCATTTGTGGGGAGTAAACTAGGTATTTAAATTCAGAAAATATATCAAAATGGAAATTGAATATTTGTAGTAAAATAAGCTTCAAATAACATTCGTGATCGAATAATTCCCCAAAAAGTCTTACTCAATATAATTGAAAAATATTTTAACAAGTATAAGATTTGTTATTATGGTTTCTCACATAATATTACGGCCCAAACACTTAATACCATCTAAGTTCTAATAACGTTGTTTATTTCAATATTTATCCGTTAACATTTTCTTCTTTGTTACTACAATATCTCTCCGTGTGTGTACGAAATAATTTACTTTTAGATAAGATTTTTACGACGAAAAATTGATAGAAAACTTTTCAACAAGAAGAAAGTCACTATTGACTGAGAAATGAGTTATTTCAGTGTATTTTAAGCAAACATTTCTGCTGGTATCAAAGGAGACTTCAAAGAATAGACTGCATAAAATATCTAAATTTACACATTCATTTCCCGTCTGGGATATGTATAATGTTGAATCTCGTGCCATTTCATATTAAGTTAGGCACAAAAATTTTGCGAATGGGATTTTCCTTCCTCCGTTTCAAAAACAACGGAAATTCTTGAATATTCTTCAGAGTCGAAGGAGTGGGGGAAGACTTACTTTCGAGTAAGTTTAAAACACCGATTTCTCAATGCCAATCTTTGCAAAGTTATCAATATTCCATATTTATTGTGTTTGTCTGTTTCACTCAGTCTTTCGTACTTTAATCTCATTCCATACAGCATTCATGGTTGTAAGAGCAGAGCTATAGATCAAAGATGTCGAGAAGTTATACGTATCTGAGAAATTCACGTAATTATGCGTATCGGATACACTCGAACGAAAACGGAACACTCGGATGGAGAAACGTAACATGGTTTTTCGCCTAGACATCATAATCATCATCAGCATCACTATGAGGGACAAGCACAGGATGATTATCCTAGATCAGAGGCGTAAGCGGGAGGGGGGTTCATGGGAGGGTCTCGTGCCCCTTACCTTAAGTCGACCAAAAATTAGGAAAAGTTATATTTCTGTGAAAAAATTAAAATATCGAAAATAACTTACGTATAGTACAATTTTTTAACCAATTTCTGTTAATTTAAATGTTTTTTGTAGAGGGTAACTCCGAATTTCTCGGGACGAAAATTTTTGTGCAGAGCGATCTTACGAACGCCCCTACCGTAGATATAGCAGGGTTGGACAAATATCTCCAAAATTTACTCTCTACAATAATATAGATGCCCGAATCAATATTTTTGCATGCCTGAAAAATACTATCACTGGATTTACAGTCCACCTATAAAGTTTAGACATTATAGAACTGAGTTTAAAATGCGCCATGTTCAATTTTTCCCTTTTTTTTAGGAAATCAAGTTTTGGATTTTTTTTTAACTCAAAATTTTTAAAAATATCTGTTGAGGAAAAACTTTCAATTTCATGCAAATTTCGAAGACTGCGTCTGTATGACGTACCAGAGATGTGATAGTATAAAAGTGGAAAGCTATCGGATCGGTTTTCATTTTAAAAAAATTGCCGAAGTCGTCGCATGTACTTTATTTGAAAGCAAAAAGAAAGGCTGTAAAAGGCGTTGCTTTGAGCAGGTCGGGATGAAATGTCTGACGTGTATTGACCCAACGTGTGTCACAAAAGCCATAATCTAGTTTTGGTAGGCAACGTAGTACAAGTTTACGTAAAAACAAAACCGTTGAAAGATTGCCTTCAACGCAAAAAATTACCTTGTATGAAATTATGAAAGGTCCTGGAGTGAAAATTTCAATAGGTACAGTCCATAGATAGTAGTAGCTTGTATTTGATCCCTGAAAGAGTGGTTAGAAAATCGCCTGTCACAAGAAAACGCCAAAGAGAGGTGGGGAACAGTGACTGAAATGGGCACGAAATTATGGAGATAAATAGCTTATTTAGCAAAAAATGGGAAAAAAATTGAACTCACGTGTTCCAGACGGATGTTTTCAGTAGACAGTAAGTTGGAGCTTCGATAATGTCATGGGTAGCATTTGCTTCTAATGATCAGATTTCCTTAACATTTGAAATCAGTCGTCAAAACTCCGACGCTTACAGGAGATCCTCGAGAACAATTTGCTACTGATGGGGGAAGATTTAGGAGCACCAAACGCGGCATTTCAACAGTAAAACGTGCCTATTTAAAGGTCAACTGTCACAAAAAAGCTCTTTAATCGCGAAAATGTATCGGTTTTAGACTGGTTTGGTTTGAGAATGTATGGGGCATACTTACGATAAATGAAAATTAAATACAGTATTTTCGACTGTTGAGGATTTTAAGAGCTCTGTCGAGGAACCATGGTTCAGTTTTGATGTTGAAACCCTACAGAATTTCATTAGATCCACTAAAGATAGTGTCTGAAGTTGTTAGAAAAAAATGAAAAGTCTATAGGCTTTTAAAAGGCTGTAATTTTTGTAAATCTGTATTTTCCCTTAACTTTTGAGACAGCCATTTTTTGTATTTTGAATACTATAAATATTCTAAATGTTCTTTCGTATTAGAAATGTTTATAGAAATGGGGTTTTTTTCCCCATTTACTATATATAGGCTTCAGGTACTATCCATTGAAAGGTGCTAATTTTACTCGCCGTATTTTTCTTGTTATTTTATGAAAGGTTCATTACATAAACTTTTGAGACGGGCTGTACTTACTTGGAACGCTTTGATATCTCCTTGAGATGGGAGGCGGGGTGCGTCCGTTCCCTCAATGTACTTACTTTAAAAAAAATTTTAAACAAATTAATTCATTTGCATGAAAAATATCGAAACATAATTTTTTTAATCGAATATTTGAAATAAATACGGAAATTAAAAAAAAATGCGATATCCAATTAAAAACTTAAAAAAATTAGTCAAACTTCTAATCATAATTTTCCGCTCTGTTGGCGTCGGAAAAGAAGTCATCAAGTTACGATTCACTTCACTAATAGATTCATAACCGATTTAATGTTCGGGACTGGACTTGGGAGGGCACGGGCTATGGTAAGGCGGCTTGATCATGAGAATAAGCCGAGACAAATCCTGATAAAAAAAATTGGGACACCTTGAAAGAAAATTTTCTAAGGGCATTATAGATATCAAATTGTAAGAAAATGGATAAAATTCTTTATTTCTTTCTGCTCTTCGCCGCGGTTGGGATCGGACGTGATTTTATCGCGCTGCGCTCGCGCTGCCGACCAATAGCAGCAGTCTTATCCGGAATCATTGCCGGGGATTACCGAAGGATTATCCGTCAGTGCGCCATTTTGTGTCCTTTTTTCTGTTTTTCTTCGTTCTCGTAAATTTTACTTAGCGTGTTTTCTATTTTTGGGTCATATTCTGTGGTGTTTTCTTTATTTTTCCTAGATTGTGTGTTTAATTTACTCTCTAGTTTGATTTTTGTCACCGGATTTTTTGGACTGCACATTATTGGATTTGCGAGATAAGTTTTTGTTTTTTTTACTGCTCTAAATTTGTTTCATTTTCGTTGTGTATATATATATTCGATCGACTTAATTCTTTTTCTCGTTCTCATTTCGTATTTTCACTATACTTTCGACAGGTTTGTGTTTTTCCCGCTTGTTTGATATAAATCCGTGGGTTTTTTGGACGTTAGTGTTAGCAAACAGTGTATACTTTTCCTGGCTATTCTCAGTAATTTTTGTTTTTTTTTTCATTTGGACCTATTGTTTTAGTGTTAGTGAGTAGAGATAGTTACCTAATTCCAATAAGTATAAATTTTACTTTGTATCTTAATATATTTTTTTGTGAAGGCATGTTGTATTCTTTATATATATATATATATATTCTTCTTCGTGATTTTGTGTTGAGCATTTTATTTTACTTTATTTTTTCGTACAATCTTTTACGTATATTTTGCATTGTGGTGTATTTTACGTTATTTTAATTTCCTGTTAATGTTCTCGTTTTCCTATTTTTTACGTATTATTATCTAGTTTTGGCAATAGTGTTAGTATGCCTCGACCTCGACTAGTGTTTTGTAGAGCTTGCGACTGGAAGTTTCTCTAATCTAGGTGGATAGTAGCTGAGAGTTTCAAGTGTAAGGGATGTTTGGATAGGACAAGGTTGGAACTCGAGGTCGAAGCATTACGGGAAAAAGTTAGGGTTCTAGAGGGCCCGGTTATAACGAAGCCACTTGTCGTTTAGACCAGTGTTTCTCAACCACCGGGCCGCGACTGGTCTGCCGTTTCTTTTTCCCTCCATTCATTTTCCGTTAATCATGTGTTTGACCGGGCCTTCCACTTACAAAAATAAATAAAACCGGGCCGCGATCTTCCAAAGGTTGAGAACCACTGGTTTAGACGATAAATGGGTGGTCGTGAATGAGGTGGAGGGGGACAGTGATAGGAGTTTAATCATCGGCGATTCTATGGTCAGGGAACAGAGTTTGTAGGGATTTTCGAGGCTTCGAGCGCTGTGGTCTTCCTGGAAGGAAGATTAGCAACGTTCGAGACGTTTTTCATCTCCGAAAGTTGCCCTTGCCGGTGGGAACGAATCAGGTAGGAGCGAATATTAGTGAGTCTCTGTCAGAGTACCGGGATTCACCACTATCCGCTGGGGAGTTCAGATGTGGCAGTGATTCCAGTACTGCCAAGGCAAGGGGAAGTACGGGGTATAGGAGTAGGATCCACTAATTCAAATTAGGCCTGAAGGGCATTTACTCCTCACTTGTGGTCACGTTCTTGGAGCTTCCCCGCATTTACCGATAGATGGCTTCATTGGGGTGGGATCCATCTGAATTGGAGGGGGTATGTGAGGTTTACGATAGACATAGGTCAGGTTTTTACCCCTAGATCACGTAGTCGGGAATGCGGGTTAGTTAATGATAATCACAACAGTACTGACGGGGAACCACCTCTGACTTGGATGGCTTCTCGATTGACACTAAATCACTGAGCAAATTAAAATGTGTGCTAATTAATGCCAGGAGCTTGGGTAATAAGAAAGATTTTTAGAAACTATGATATAGTAGTTGTGGAGGGCCTAGATCTTACAGCCATTACAGAATCTTGGGCAAACGATGGGGGATGAATCTTTCTTACACATCTCACGATACGATACGTTTTTGAGAAATAGATCTGATAGGAAAGGCGGTGGAGTGCTGATATACATGAAATCATGTTTCAAATGAAATCAAACGCTAGAGTGTGTAACGTGCAGAGAAGTGATATTGAAACTATATAGGTTCAGCTTGAAAACAAAAGACGTCATAAACTTATTTGGGGTTTGTTACAATCCATCGAATACGGATCCAAACTACATCGCCAAACTTCAAGATGAAATTTCCTACATGTGTAAGCGTAAGAGGGTTGTAATACTTGGGGATTTCAATTACCCGGGTTTTGATTGGGAGAACCTTTCAGCTAGAGATCGGTATGAAAGAGACTTTCAAAAGTTGGTGCTCGAAAATTATTTGTATCAGCATGTATCAGAAGCCACTAGGGGTACTGCTATTTTGGATTTAGTTCTTACTAGTTCTGAGGATCTTGTTGAACATGTTTCGGTGGGGGACGAGTTTTCTTCCAGTGATCATCGTGTCGTCAGGTTTCACTAACTTTTCTTCGCGTAAGGTTGATAACAAAAGACTGGTTCCTTGTTTTCGGAGAACTAACTTTGAAGTTTTGAGAGGAAGGTTAGCGGAAATTTCAAAGACCGGTTGGAATAAGTCGGGGTGGTGTGTCAATGGGAAGAATTTAGTACAAAGCTGTCCTCTGTTTTGCACGACGTCGCTCCCTTTGTTCGAAAAAGCGTGTTTGTACATCGCACCCTCTATGGTTCACGGATAGCGTGCGTAACCTTTATCTTGAAAAGAAAAGAGCATTCAGAGAGTATAAAAGTGGATGAGGTGACTGTTTACTGATAAAAGAAGAGCGTTGAAAAAAGCGATAAGAGATAGCAAAAAGGAAGTTGAATCTAGGTTGGCAGATAACATTGGCTCTGACCCAAAATCATTTTTAGATACGTTAATAATGGATGTAAGGGGACAGTTGCCCCCCCCCCCCCGTCGATAGAAGGCTCTAGGTTAGAGAGCAATGTAGGCATGTGTAGTGCTTTCAATGACTTTTTCGCGTCGATTTTTAATGGAGATAATGATATTCAATATACGGATGTTGCATGGGGTAGTAAAATCCTCAACGATATTCAAGTGGAAGGCATGGAGGTCCTAAATCTTGTAAAAAATGTATGTGCAAGCAAAACAATAGGACCAGATGATCTATCCCGGGGTCCTCGGAGAATGTGCTAATGAATTGTTGGGGCCAGTCGTCATGGCCCCCAAATGGGGGGGGGGACTGACAGGGCTTTAGCCCTGGGGCCCGGGACGATTATCGTCATTTTTTTGCTTTTTCACGCTATAAATTTGCTGCAGAAGGGGCCCGTTAAAAGTCTGACCGAGGGGCCCGCAAAAGATCCCAGCCTAGGGGCCCCGCTACAGGATGTGGGGGCCATGGCAGCCTCACAGATATAAAGGAGTAGTGTTGCTAAGGGTATCGTCCCAAGACGATGTGTGTTATGTTATTGCGGACCGCTGAAATTAAGTGAAGATTTTCATGAACCGGCATGAATGAGAGAAATAATTACGAACCGGCGGACCGGAAAAAAATATTAAGAGGAAAAATTTCCTAACCTTTTTTTTCTGTATAAACATTTGATATTTATAAATAAAAAAATATAATAAAAACTACAAATATTCCATATTTATACTTTGCTATTATAAATGCCAGGAACGTCGTTAAGCTAGGACTCTTGCTGCCACCTATTGAATAAAAACAAAACTATATGTTACATTTCTCTAAATAAAATCGTTGTTGGTTTTAAACCGATATGCAGAATGAAAATACACAATATAGGATATGAAACTACGATTTTTATTTTATTTTTATGTTGCATGCTGGTCTAAATAAGACAACCATGAGTATTCTTTATGAGCATTGTATAATATTTTGTCATGTATACATATTGTTTCTAATTTTTGTAATAGCATTTTCAATTGGGGGTTGCTGTATTTTAGAAATATGACATCCATATCTCTTATGAGCATCTTTTCTCAGCCACTTCGTTGGGCATTTTAATTGTTGTGGCCTTGTATTAGTATCTGTAAATTTTATGCGCCAAAATACGGGTTACTTCCTCATTTGAGTAATTACAAAACGTAATTCAACGGCAAACATAAAAAACATACTAACCGGTATTTTTACTCATAAAATTTATACTGGTATATATATATAGCATAAAAATAAAATTCGTTGTTCCGTACTACATATTCTTCATTTTCATGCTGCATATGGGTTTAAACAAGAAACCATTTTATTTTAATAATTATAACAGATAGTTATGCTATTATTTGATAGATGGCAGCAGAAACCTTACCGATGCAAAACTTTTCTATTCCGAATAATATTTATGTGCGTCTCTCCTCTATGCACAAAATCATCTGTACGAAATAGAATTCGAACGCACATTCATGAATGTTCACGACAACATAATTTATCCTTCTGACACACACAAATGAGTAGTAAACTTTAACAAACGTCTTTCGTTCTCACATCACTGCTCTAAAGTAATCAAGAAAGCCAAGCGAGCCGAAGATTCCAACCTATGACCCCAATTGCAATATATATGAAGGCCCATGACCACACTGTTAAATATTAGGACCGTAAAAATAGATTAAAATACGTTGCATCATGGCTGCCAAAGAAAGCATTTCTGTGGAATTTCACGCGTGTATGTAGGAACACTTGCATTAGTGTCAATAAGAAAATTTTAAAAACGAAAGTTTATTAAATTTTTCAAATTAAATTAATAAGAGTTTTTAATTTTTTGGTTTCTTTTTATACGCCCACGTTGGGCATGTGGTGGTAAAAAATACATGCCCGGTCAAAATTCTCACCTGCCCCAAGCATGTCGCGCATTTGTCCAGCCCTGCTAGAGTGGCTGAACATATTTCTTCCAGGAAAATACGAGGAATCGAGATCCCAAATACGGGAAATTGCCAATAACCGCCAAAAAAGTTGCCAAACATGAGCAAAGTTGCCAGTCACCACTAAAGTCGCTGAAATATCGCCAATGGCAGTAATTAAGCAAAGTCCCCCTTAGCAATGGCGTCGGAGCCGGGGGTGTAGTACGTGCTGGAGCATCCACAGTATTTTGCAGCACCGGTCTGAGCACCCCAGAATTAATTCAGAAATAAAAATTTCCTATATATAGATCAAGTCCAGCACCCACAGTTCTAAAAACACTTCCGACGCCTATGGCCCTTAGGTGTGGGGGACAGGTGTGGTCACACCGGGCCATCGCTTTGAGGGGAGGGGGTGCACTCACGGTAATAGAAGTAAAAATAACATAAACAAGATGTCTGAATTCGAACTAAGAAAATAAAAAAATTATGTTACGGAAACTTTTATTCGTCTTACGAAGGGGACTCCACCGCCCAGGGTGTAGTTTGTTTCCAATTGTTGAATCAAGGAGATTCAGAGCCCCGAACCAAATAGAGTGTCGAAAGCTTTCACTTATTCTTAAAATATTTTTTATAAATTCTGAATTTTCATCAATTCTAAAATTGCTTTTCATGAAGTCTGAATTTTTTCATATTTGGTGCTGTTATATAATTATATTTTAGTTATTTTTGTTTTTAGTTATTTTTTTTACTTCTTCAATCAGATCCCAATTTTCATTAGTTTTGTAATTTCTTTTTTCAATACATATTATTCAAAATTTTATTCCATTCTGAATTTTCATGAATTTTGTGTTACTTTACATTAATTTTGTGTTAATTTACATTTGAATTGCGTGTTTATATATATATTTGAATGGATATTTTTCAGCATTCCTATATATTCTGCAGTAACGTATGAATTTTTTTTGGATGCCGGTTCACGCCTTCAGCCCCTAAATGCATAAAATCTGTCCCGAACGTATTAAGATATCCCTGGCAACGCAATTATTTCCGCATCGGGAGCCCGCGACTGGTGAGGACGGCCCTGTAATTAAGTGCTACTGGATACCACAGTGGATTAAAATGTATTTATAATTGGTTGGAGCGACAAAAAACATATTCTCCCATAGGCGATGGAACTGATCCTTAGAGGAGAAACGAGGTACAATGAAACCTTGATATAACGAAACTCTGCGAACCAAGAAAAAATACCGTTGCAGAAAGATTATCAGTGGTGTATTCACGGGGGGAGGTGGCTGTTAACGGTCTTTAGTCCAGGGAGACTTGTTCAGAGGGGCGGCAAATTTGAGAAATGAGCGACCGAGAAAATTACTATAATGAGAGAAGGGTAGCAAAATTTTATGGCAACATTTACGTGGATCTACCCGGGCACGGCCCGGGACCTCAAGAGAAGAGGTGGGGCTCATAAGAAAACGAGATCAGGTTAAAATTTTCGAGAATAAGTGTGTAAATTGGTACGTACAAGCATTTTTAGCCAGGTACAGCCTCAAAAATATCACTTTGCCTAAGAGCCTTTGATGCTTTTAAGACGGCCCTGTTGCCGAGACAGTTCGGGACTATATCAGTGAATGACCAAAAGAGTGACCTAGAGAAATAGAAAGCACATGAACGGGCAAAAGAGTAACTTGAAGCATGAGCAATCATGTGAATGAACAAAAGAATGATTTACAGAGCGAGGGACCAGGTTAGTGAGTGACCTAGAGGGTGTACAAGCATGCGAATGGCCAAGGAAGTGAGCTAGAGAGGGTGAAAGCATGTGAATGACTGAAAAAGTGATTTAGAGTACAATGTGTAAACTTATAAATGATCAAACGAATGACCTATAAAGCAAGGAACAATGTCATTAAACGATTAAAAGAGTGATCTAGATCGTGTGGAAGTATGTGAGTCACCAAAACAGTGTGCAAGATGTGAGTGACCAAAACAGTGTGCAAGATGCGAGTGGCCAAAACAGTGTGCAAGATGCGAGTGACCAAAACAGTGTATAAGCATGGAAGTAACCAAAACAGTGTGCAAGCATATGGGAATGACCGAAAGAGTGACTTAGAGAATGTGTGAGTATGAGAGTGACTTAGACACAGTTGTAGTTGCAAGATTGGGGGGGGGGGGGCAAGTAGGTTATTGCACAGGGTGGCGAATTCGAGGAAAAAGTCGCCTTAAAAGTAAAGAAAATATATCCGGCTAGAATGGGAGAAGGGTGCAAAATCCGTGTAGCCCACAGGCGGCAAAACGATAAATTCACATTTGGGGGTTATCGTTATATCGAGAGGTAGCATTATCATTTGGTGTCGCAAAATTTATGCTGTTCATAATATCTGCTATCTCTTCTGAATTGGCGTTGTTAGTATCACCGTAAAATTCATTTATTTGTGCTTCTTTGTTATTCTGTTTCTTTCTTATCTAATTCTGTTTATTTGTTATTCTAAACAAAATACTGTAATTGGACGACTTTTATATAAAAGGAACCAAGCGTAATTTTTACATTTTTGAGATATACCTACATCAGAACTGTTGAAAAAGAGGTGGGATTTTTATCTAAATAGAACCAAGTGACATATAGTCTGTGATGCCGTCTGTGTGCACTTGAACCAACTACCAAACTGAAGAGATAACTGAATCGAAGATAACTTTAAACAGCTTTTTTTCAGTTTTGGTTTAATGGCGCTTAGTTCTTTTTATATAAAAGCCGTCCAAAATTGAATGAATGGAATCCAGTTACTTGTTTCCCCCGTAAAGTAGTTTACTGAACAGCTCTTTTGTGTACTACACACAAAGCAGACTCACGAAAACTTCATCAACACTTTCAAAGGTAGATAGTGAAAAAAACACCTTACCAACCCGGTCTTATCTCGAAACGTTTTTGAGTTGTGGTGGATAATCGATTATGGGGAAAAAATCCGTCAAGTCTGAAAACCCGGAATTTGTGAAGTTTTCTTAAAGACTTACACGTTACACGCAAACTAATCACATATTTGGAAAGAACAGAAAAAGTCCTATTAGGTGACACCAATCTCACTGAAATATCTAGATTTAATGGCGAGCTACACGTACTAAAAGATTTGCGAAGTTCGAAATCGAATTGTCACCAAAAGTTATAATTGCCAATTAGCAAACAACCTTCTAGCTACAATCGGTCAAATTTATCAAAACGTGTCTATTGCACCAGCTTTCGAAACAGCCTACTAAACCATAATAAACCATACTAATAAACTATATCGGTGTTCCGGTTCAGGGAAAATTCAGCCTTTTATTTGCAATAAATCACTGAAATCAGCGTTTGTCGAAAAATATATTAGACGAAAATTCGAAATTGGCGGTTACAGATTTTGGTGAAAATTTGATTTTGCAGAAAAACATTATAAGGTGCCACTGCTTCTCTATCTACAGGATGTCTGCATTTACACATGCACGTTCACTACTACACGAACACACACAGTTTTGTCTACCGTCACCCTTCATAGTCCCATGCGGGCAGCCCTTGTGCTAGCGATTCTCCCCAAGAAATTTAGTCATTAAGGAGACCTTAAAAAAATTAAATGAGAAAAAAATATTTTTGATCAACCATGTATCAGGGACGTCTTAAATGAATCCTGGTCCACCGGGCATAGCGATTTTTCTGACCTCCTCCACCTGGGGAGACATGTTTACTTTCGAAAATTTCAACATCTCAATTTCACGAGCCCTCTTCTGCACTTGAGATCCTCCTGACCGTAATAATAAAAATTCCAATTTTCATTGCATCATTTCTGCTCTTATAACAGAAGTCAACGTATGAACTGCAGGCCACATTTGGCCCTCAGACCTTTTTTACCTTGGCCCGCCGATCATTTTAAGAAAATGATTGAAACCATTGAAAAAAGATTAATTCTAGAGCTAATGAAATAATTTGGGAATTAATAAAACATGTAATTTCGGCGTTGATGAAAGAAATAATTCTAGAATAAAGGAAAGAAATAATTCTAGAATAAAGGAAAGAAATAATTCTAGAATAAAGGAAAGAAATAATTCTAGAATAAAGGAAAGAAATAATTCTAGAATAAAGGAAAGAAATAATTCTAGAATAAAGGAAAGAAATAATTCCGGAATAAATTGATGAAAACTCAAAATTAATGAAAGAAATAATTCGAGAATGTTTTAAACAAATAATTTCAGAATTAGTGAAAAAATAACTTAAATGACTTAAAATAACAATTGGAGAAATAATTTCGTAATTTCTGATAGAAATTATTTCACAATCAACAAAACAATAATTGCGTAATTATTGAAAGAAATGATTCCAAGATATATTGAGAAAGAAAATAATTTTTCAGAATTACCAAAATAAATAATTAAAGAATCATCTATAAGTGATTTCAGATTAAAATTGTTCTCGGGATTAATTAACTTAATCAGTAATTAATAAAAAAAACTTTTTCAGAATTAGTGGAAAAATTGTTTCAGAACCAATCGAAATTGATAATTAAAATAATAAGTTAAGAATGAATAAAAGTCTTCAATTATTTTTGTTCCTGTTTAACTCGAGACTTCATTGGCCAATTCCATTAAGATGCCATTGAATTACATGAGTTAATGGCCCCACGGGATTCGTGGGAAATTTATATTTGGCCCGCCGCGAATGAAAGTTTGAAGATTCCTAAGTGGAACATAAGCCGCTGCGGTGGTTGAGTGGTCATAATGACGGACTCGCGTCGCGAGGATCCGGGTTCGAACCCCACCGTCACCGCAGTGGTGGTCGGCTGAAGTTGGTTTCCTGTGGTTCCCAACTTCGAGTCGCAAATGCGAGCCGATCTCCCCATTAAAAAGTCTCGCCACAGAGAGCAACAGGCCTACAACGATTAATTATTCAATCATTACACTTCACTCATAGTTAGAAAAAACTGGTGGAAGATGGCAGCACTACACATAACAAGCATTACACAGAAACAAACTTCACATCAGGTTTCACTACACGTACACGCATATTCCCGCATGTACCAATTCGTTAGAGGTTCCGCAAAGGAATATGGACGAGGTGCATGTCTGAGTTTAGTAGTAACTGGAACATGAGGAGTTTCAACCAATTTTTTTATGTCTAAGAACTGACCGGGAAGGGGGGGGGGACATATAATTCCGGATATATAGGACCTATGGTCTAAAATGAGGAATGAAGTTTTTGTGTAAAAATTAGCGGCACTGGTTCAACTGTCATCTATTATTAATTTTTAATGTTATAACAACTTTTCACTCCGTCCAGAAAAATGAAAGTATTCATTAAAAAAAACTTATACTTTTGTTAGTTATTAACCTCTTAATCCTTCTAGGAAATAAAAATTATATTTTTAACATGAATTATTTCATTAAAGAAATATATAAGGTGTTTTTCTCGGTACATTTTCTTTTTTTACTAATATTTAAAAAAAACAAAACCTCATATATTAAATTTTTTTTCCCTCCGACCAGAGGAATGTTTTTCACAAAATTGAATCCACATTAAGAATTCGTGGAATTCTAATTTGAATTTTTAGACATCAGAGCTATTTAATAAACGGAAAACACGTTCCGCTAAACAAACAAAGAGAGGGAAAAAAATTAAATTAAATTTTAGTGAGCGAGAGAAAAAAATTGCATTCACTGAGAATTCTTCCATATGAAATCTCTAAATACTCTCAAAGAAAACTCATTAACAAAAATCAGGTAAGAGAAATTAATCAAGTCTCTTAATTTCTTTTCACGTAATTAGTTAAATATTTAAACTCAACCCGATCACTTTCTTTAAAACTATCATTATATATCATGTGATCAAAGATGTATTAAGAAGCTTTACGTGTGATCTTCCCGCAAACTGTTTTAAGATGTTTAAATATTTACATAATAAAGATTAAAAAAAACAAACACCATCAAAGAGAAATTGTGAAGAACTGTATAGTGATTAAAATTTAATTTGATTGTTTAAAATATTTGTCTTTCACCAAAAATTATCGATGATTAATTTTTCTTGAAATGTTCTGTAAAGTAACATCTGTTTGTTTTTTCAGAACTATTTAGAGTAAATATACGTATAATAAGGATTACTAGAATAAATATTTTGTATGAAGTCACAAGAAAATCAGAATAATGATAAATATTATTCTAAGTTATATCAACATAATTTCTATATTACTCTTTTCTAAAGCAAAAGCTTGCAACACCTCGCGCTGATAAGACTTCCCTATAGGGTTATCATGAAGCCATTCGCAAGCGCTACATGTAATCAATAATGTAAATGTCTTGAATGAAATAGAAAAATACCCCAAACAAACACACATTAAAAAAATTGAAACACATTAAAGTACACACTAAACTAGTTATTATAATAATGTTTTACTATCGAATTGTGTATCTCTCTATAACTAATGTTATATTTTTAATCATACTAATGCACTAGAACAGCATTTCTCAATGTATGGTCTGCTAAGATGTGACACGTGGGACTTGAAAATTCAATTATAATTTAATGAAAATTATTCAATTATGTTTCATAACGAATCTATTTTATTCAGTATGGACATTTTTACTAACTCTTTGTGGACTTATACCACATAATGTGTTTTGTTTGTTTATGCGTTGTTAAAAGGTGAGAAGAGAAAATCTGTCTTTTCCAAGAGAGGAGAGCGTGAGTTCGAATGTGGCTTCCGTCCTGGAAGGTTGTCTGTTTTGAGTGGGCTTTGAAATAAAGTTGTCTTCGTTAAGTTCCGTAGTTTCGTGCGTTAATTGGAACCCCCTCCAATATGTCTAGGAATAATCCGCCACCTCACGGAAAAGAGACGCACCTCCACCAAATGTCGTGTAGTTTTACAAATATTTATGACGCAAATATGGGTTAAAACGAAAGATAAGACCCATGTACCGTATTATAGTAGTCCAGTGTTTCTCGAGTGTGCGTTGCGGCTCCTAGGGGCATCGCGACGAGCTGGGGATATTGATTAGTGTGCTGAAGTGGCATAATATTGTGGCATTAATTGGAGCCCCCTCCAATATCAAGTGTCTAGGTATATCAAGTGTGGCATTAATTGGAACCCCCTCCAATATCAAGTGTGTCTCCAATATTAAGTGTCCGTAATCCGCCACCTTACGGAAAAGAGACGCACCTCCACCAAATGTCGTGTAGTTTTACAAATATTTATGACGCAAATATGGGTTAAAATGAAAGATAAGACCCATGTACCGTATTATAGTAGTCCAGCGTTTCTCGAGTGTGCGTTGCGGCTCCTAAGGGCATCGCGACGAGCTGGGGATATTGATTAGTGTGCTGAAGTGGCATTTATAAGGCAAAATATGTACTAAACTCTTCTAGAGAGCCGCATATAGAATCATGAATTGGGCAAGGGAGCCGCGGGTCACAAAAGATTGTGAACCACTGTAGCATTCCGTTAAACTGTCTCGGACATTTTGATGGTGTCCTTGGCTTCTGAAAGGTTGACAAACTTGCACTACACAAAAGGCAGAAACCAGACATACAGCCCATTAATTTCCTCTGGGGATCTACCCCCCCCCCCCAACTTCTAAAGTAAAAGAAAATGACCGGTATTTGTAATGAAGTAATAAATTAGGTTAACTATATAAAATATCAAAAACAGATTTCCCAGCCCCAAAATACCTGTTCCCCCCCAAAAGAGAAATCCAGGTTGCACTAAAAGACAAAATTTGATAGGGTTATTCTATTCAATATACAAGGTGATTACTTAATTCCACTTGCCACATTTCACTGGCGAAAGATTCTAAAGGCATGCTTCCAGTTAAAAAAAAGTACAATAACGTGCAGAACTCAGATACGCCATCTATGTTGTAAGGGGTAATAGAGTTATTAAAATGTAAAAATTAACTTTTTATATGGGCACCCTGTCCTTAAAAACCCAGTTAGAAGGTTGTTGCCCTGTCTCTCCTGAGGCTAACCGAAAAAAAAAATTCCATGTTTCTAAGTGCAATATTCATACAGATATTTGAATTCAAAAATCGGAGGAAAGTTGGGAAAGAACAGCATAAATCAGGAAAACCGTTGTCCGTTAGTTTTCATGCTGTTTTTTCTCAACTTTCCTCCAATTTCAAATATTTTTGCGAATATTGCACTCAGAAACGTGGACTTTTTTCTTTTTTTTGTCGGCCTCAGGAAAGACACAGCAACTTTCTAACTAGACAAAATTTGGTTTGGTGACAGGGTTATTCTATTCGATATACAAGGTGATTACTTAATTCCCCTTGCGACATTTTACTGGCGAGGCGTGGATCCTAGAAGTATGCTTCCGGTTGAAAAAAAAGTTTTCAATGGCATGTTGGCCGTATAAAAGTCAATTTTTATATTTTAATACCTATACAACCTCTTGCAACATGAATTACGTATCTGAGTTTTACAAGTTATTTTTGGACACTTTTTTCTTATTGGAAGTATGCCTCTAGGATCAATGGTTCGCCAATAAGATGTGGCAAGGGAAATTAAGTAATCACCCTGTAGATATAAGTCACGAAGCCATCAAATAAACTGAAAACAAAACTGATGTAAAAGAGAACTTATAAATAAATGTCAGAAAGTTATTTTGCAGGGTTTCTTGAAACCTGAAAAGTCAGGGAAAAATGTAAAATATTTGGTAAACGTCAGGGAAATGTGCCAGTGCTTAGTCAAAGCTGATATTGCATAGATTGTGCTTTTTTAATAAGGGAAATTTTTGCATTTCTGTCAGAGAAAATCAATGGATTTTTTTTTTTCATTTTGGTCGAAGGAAATCTGAGAATTTTTTTTTAGCTCCGGTCAAAGAGAGTCAGGGAAAGTTTAAGTTTTGGTCACAGAAAGTCAGGGAATTTTTTGAGTTTTGGTCGGAAAAATTTTTGGTTTTCGGTCAAAGAAAAAAAAAGCAGGGGTATTTTCTAAAAATAACATTCCTTTATTAATTCCTTTCTCAAATAAATCAATTTGCAATGAAATCATGAGCTTCATGTGAGATCACGATACAAATTTTAAAAATAATAATTCTTCTTTTGAAATTTGCTAATATAATAATTAAATGTCTTTATCATAACACTTCAACATGAGTTGTTGCATACATGATCTCACTCACTCCCACACACACACGTTGAGTTTGAAAATTCATAACTAAAAATATTCATATCATGATAACTGTATTAAGACAATCAAATTTGAGTTGAATGAGTTAGCGTAATAACTAAGCAAAATAAAAATTTATGGGCTCGATTTTTATTTCACACACAACTTTTAGATGTCTGAATCATTCACATATATTTTTTACTTTTTTTGATATAGATTTACAAGCAAAATGTCTTTTTTGTACATTACTTTTAAAGTCAGATTTCACACCTGAACTATTTTCCACAGTGGACAGTATTTGGTTCCTTTCTGCTGCTAGCTGGCATCTCAGATTTATTGCATCTATTCCATTTTGAATTATATTCAGCTGATCGAGATCATCAGCCTTGTCTACAAGGCACAACAGTTCTTTCAATTTCGAAGCAATAGCAGATTTCTTCTCTTGAACATCAATATGATCGTCAAACTCTGTTTCTGCCGTTTCCTCCTGCGGGTCATCAGAAATATCCTCGTCAACAAATTCATCTTCACGACCAGTATTTTCTTTAGAATCTACCCACTCTTCTTCCCGAGTATGGCCTATGTGAACTGATTGGTACGAGACACTAATTTTCAAATTGCTGCCTTCGTTCATCTTGTTAACTTTGATTACCGCTGGGCAAAACCTGCCAATTTTTATAGAACCTTGGTATTTATTTCTTAATTTTTTTTAATCTGCCGATTCCACTGCGATGACAGTAGTAGTAAGTTTTTACCACACCATTAGCCAGTAACCTATCGCCTCTGTGTTTGACAAAACGAGACTTCGACTCGCGTTCTATTTGCGACTTCCATTCAAGGAAACCTCTAAGCGAATTGAACTCCAAGTTCTTGAAACAAAGTCCTACCTCTAAATGGTTATTTTCAATGTGCCAGTGTACTTCGCTGATCAAACAAAACCAATCATCACAAAGTGGGCAAGATATATTGTACTTCTTAGGGAGATGTTCATCTTCAGCATTTTTCAAAGAATTCGATGGTATTGCATCTTTATGAAACTGTTGAATGTGTCGGATCAAACTGTATTTATTTGAGAATTCTTTGCCGCAAACAGAGCAAAAGAAACTTGAATATTTTTTGCGCTCCATAGAGATTTCGGAAAGCTGTGCCATATATGTTTCAATTTTTCTCCCAGCAAAAGACTGTTAACATACTAAGTAAATATCAGTAATATGACTTTTGATACATATTCTGCTTATGGGGAAAATCACGCACATGCTAAAAGTGTAAAAAGGAAAAAAAAAACATTTTTTTAAATAAATTTCCCAAATTGAGCACAGAAAAATTATAAATGAATGATGGAAATTTGACTTTTGATCTCAAGTACTATCTAACACCAGTAACATAATTACAGTATTTATTATTCCCTCAATACAAGTCTATGAAGCAAACAAAAAATAACATTTTTACAGACTGAAACAGGAATTTTTTTAATATCAAACCTCCAAAATAAGCTCTCATAGGTTTTTATAGAATTTTTCTACATTATTTTCTCACAACTTGCGCTCACACTTTTTTCTCAGCTGCTAAAAAATTTGCCAAAATTCTATTTTACTCAATTTTTTTTTTCATCAATGAACACTTACAAATTTTATCATACTGAGTTTGAAACCATGTTAGTCTTTTTTATTAATGCGCATATAGTGCTCATAAGTAAAAGCTCTACAAAATTGGTTAAATTTTTTACATTTTTTACACAGATTGGAGGGGATGCTGGAAACAAGCTGTTTTCTTTCCTACCATTTGGACTACTTTTGGGTCATGTGAATAGTGCCATAAACCCTCTGCTTTATTGTTGGGTGAACCAGAGATTCCGCAAGTGTGTGATGGTCACATTTTTCCAGTGCAGCCGTCACAGAGAAGCCACTTGGGACAGGAGAGATGTCTTCCACTGCCAGGTGAGAAAGATTTTGAATGTATGAAATAAAGACGTGCAACACGAAAAAATTTTACTCACAAAATATAAAGATGATTCCTTCATTTAAAATGGAGGGATCATAAGTTAAATTACATTCATTCGGTATACCAGGTCATATCACTCATGGCTGTAATAGGAGCACAATCAAAAAAGAGGAGTTTTCAATATAATTGTGTTAAAAGTTTTCTTTTGATAAAATGACAAACCAATGAATGGGACAATGACAGTCCTGCCATCTGACAGTAAAATATTGAACTATTCGATGTGCCACTATCGCTGCTCGGATGAATATTATTTTAAAATGTTGAGATGTACAGTAACTCAAAATATTAATTTTTGAAACGTGCTGCTATTGCAGTCCATGAGCAGTTGGACAATGATATGTTGGCTATTTACACATAATTATTAATATATAAATTATTTTTCTTTTGCTATTTATAAGCCTTTCACACTTTTGTATTTAAATTTATGTTTACTTCCTAGGGAGAAAATAAAGCATTGTAAAAATTATATGATTAACATACTTTTTTTTAAATTCATCAATAAGGGCGCCAAAATCTCCCAGCTGACCAAGCATCTAGTTGTAGCCCTGCATATATATTCATACGCAAGTAACATTGACCTTGGTCATACATGCTTAACCAATGACCCACAGGCCAAAAAGTGGCCCTCAGAGTCATCTGATGGGGCTCTGTGACCTCAAACATAATTTTATTACTAATTGGTAGAAATGTAAGTTAGGAGTGACTGACAATAAAACCAGAAACAGAGTTTTTGTAAGAGTTTTTGCTTCTATAAAATGAACGAAATTTGTGCTATTCACTTTTGTCTATGATTGCAATGAAACATCGAGTATGATGATTGAGCACTTCAACTGTAGTTTCCATTACAGACTCCAACAGGCTTCTGGTGAATATATACTCAAGTAAAATCCAATGGAGACAGTTTAAAGGACGCTATGGCCCAGATCGATAAGACACTTGCCTAAAGTACCAAAGGATGTTTAGAAGTGTCTGGAGTTTGATACCTGGTTCGTCCTTGTCAGAAACTTTCTTGATACAGGGGTACAACAGAAATAGTGGTGTGACCACAGAAAAATATAGCTACTGCAGGGAGTCCCACATCGAGGGGTTGGCAAACCAACCTCTCGGTGAATATAAAACAGGCTGCCATTCGAAATCGACAATAAATTGTAGGTCCCGGCGTCATTAGTTTCTTGTGTGCAGAAAATGACCATAGCACGACAGAAATGATCAAATGATGAAGACAGTTTAAAAATCACCATGGCATTCAAAACTGCAAAAAAAAGTTAAAAATCACGAGCCATGTTATAGAGTCCTTCATGATTTCACATAATCACTATTTTTCTATTTTCCAGGAATACCCACTGACTACAGCTGCTAGTATCCAATCATCTTCAATGCTTTGGAGAAAATCTTTCAGAAGAGCTTCCCAAAGAACATGGAGAACTCAAGCATAAAAAATTTTACCTACTGGCACCATAAAGACTGAACTTATTTGTATTAACATTGAATATATTATCATATTTAAAAATGTATACAAAAGATAAATAATAAAAAATTTACTATTTGAGAGTTTGTTTAATTATGATCAACAAGTCATGCATCGTGAACGTTGATAAAATCTGATGATAGCTACAGCATTATTAAATTTAATTATATGCCTATGTGTTTTTCACTAGGGCTTAGACAACTGGCTTACACGTAAATGAATTACGGAAAGAGAAAATTCAATTGTTTCTGCAGTGTAATGAGCAAGTGTGTTAAAGCAGAGGTTCCCAAATACTTTTAGTCGTGAACTCCCCAGGAAATCTTGGTGTCTGCCATGGACCCCCACTTTTAGTCATGGACCACAGAGATATTGGTGTCTGTCATGAACATTTATATCAGCAGAAACTACAGCCATCTAGCAGCAAGAATTTTCTCAAACAATGGAGGGCATTTTATCCAATACTAGTATAACTAGGATTATGATTTTCATACACTGTTGAATGCCCTTTCTTCAAAGTGGCCCAGCAGTTTGAATTTCTTATAAAATGGCCTGCCTACCAGCAAATTTAGGGTGCCACTAAAGTGCTTTGGGATTAGGCAGGAATGTAGCAGTTCAATGAAGCACAACACATTATTTCCAAGAATAATGAAGGCTTTGTGAATTTTTTTTAAATATTTCAATTAATTTGGTTGTCAAAAAAAAAAAATAATAATAAGTATGGTTCAAACAATGAAAACAAAAATGAATAAAAAAATTAGAAAAAGGACCTTTTACTAAGCTAAAATGTTCATAATTTCTATTTTACTTTTGTCGACATTGGAGTGGCTCTTTAGAAAACCTTGATGCGATTTATCATAAGTGTTATAAACTGTTCTGAGAGCAAAACTGTCAAGCAAAATTTCACATCAGAGTGATTACAGAATTGCATACCCATCAACAAAAAGTGCAGGCCACACTCATGAATTAAATCCTTGGGTGCTTAGATATTCTTGCTTAATTTTTTCTCTTTCTTCAGGTTCAGGAAGATAAGGAAGTATGCCCTTTCTTCTTCTGTCGTTCTTTACAGAACCCTGAAAAATCAAAACGTCTATGCATGAAAAGACATGTATATGAAAAAGAAATGCAGAATCACTTAAAATGTAAATAAAAATATACGTGTACATAATAAAACTTCAGATTATGAGTAATTCTGTTTAGATGAGCAAAACTTATAAACAAATTTTGACTTGATTAACGAGCGCGCGAGAGATAGATATCTCACAACTACTTACTTCTGTCACCATTAACTACATTCTCATGTATTCTAATCAACTGCATTCTCCACTTCGGCCAACATTATTGTACAAATAAATAAGGTGAGAAAAAAGTTTGGAATTTTTTAACAGATTCTGATGTTCAAGATATATCTCTTGTGATACAAGTAGCACGTTTACTCCTAGATAAGTACAATAACTTTGCATATTCATCTTGTCTGTGGAGCATGACTTGGTAATATAATTTGATTGTGTTAACATTTACTCCATGAATTATTTTCATCATGTGAAATTTCAAAACAGCCTAGTATCAGAGGAGTATGCAGAGAGAGGCATCCAACCCCACTTGAAGGCAATCAAAAATTAGACATATTTTTGTAAAAAACATAAAATATTGAAAAAGAAAGCATCTTTATAGGCTATTTTTAAATGAATTTTTTCATTTAAAATGCTTTAAATAACTCAAAATTGAGATGTGATTAACTTTTGTTTGGATGTGATCTTCACTGTAAAAGGTATAATTTACACTTTACAATGGATACTTCCACTAAGTTTTTGTTTCACCGTGGAATACTAAACCCAACAAAGTTTTTGAAGCAATTAATTATTATTATTGTTAATCATTAATTAACTGGCATAATAAAAATGAAATTGTTAATTAATCAAAGACACTTAACAAATATAGTAAATACAATAGAGTTTTTGCAATGATTAATTGTTATTACTAATCATTAATTAATTATGACATAATAACAAAATGTCATATGGTTTTGCCTCCTATGAGCTACACAAATTTTGCCACCCATCTTCTATCTAGTCTAATTTTCTTGCCTATTCTTTCCTTGAATTCACCACCCTGTGCTATAACGTGCTTCCCTCCCTCTCCTGAAAGTACACTTGTGTCTCTGAGTCAACCTTTTAGTCTTGCACACTGTTTTGGTTACTCAAATGCTTGCACACTGTTTTGGTTACTCGAATGCTTGCACGCTGTTTTGGTTACTCAAATGCTTGCACACGATCTGAGCAGTGGCATCTTAATGCATATGCCCACCCGGGCATGTGTGTGTGTGTGGCCCAGGGCCTCAAGTTCAGGGCAGTCTCAAGAGCATCGTGGGCCCCAGGGCAAATTGATTATTCTGAGGCCCTTATCTGACTATGGATGCCTGCTTACAAATTTACATGCTTAATCTCGAAAATTTTAACCAGTTTGCATTATCATGAGGGGGGCTCCCCTGGGCTGTTCCCAAGTGGGCCAATACGTTAATATGGCACTGCTCAAGTGCAGAGGGTAAGGGGGTCTCGTGAAGGTGAGATCTGGTTAAAATTTTCGAAAGCAAACATGTCCTGCCAGATAGAGGGCTTCAGAAAAATCACTTTGCTCAAGGGCTCAGGATGGTCTTAAGATAGCCGGGTGACTCACTGACCTGGTCCCTCACATTGGTCACTTATCTGGTCATTCACGTATTTACTCATGCTCTAAGTCACTCTTTTGCTCACTCACTGTGCTTAAAAACGGTACGTCACTCAATGACTTAGTCCCTTGCTGTCTGGGCAGAGACAAATTTATTGAGGGTTATACATATTTTTCCCCCTTTCTCCCATTCCACTAATTTTCTTGGCCACTCATCTCTCAAATATTTGCTACCCCTCTGAACTTGCTGCCCTGGGCTATAGCATGGTAAGCTGCCTTCCCCCCAAATAAATACTGGTCACACGGTAGGATCTTGTGGGAATCAGTTTGAAGATAATCACTATAGTAAGAGCCGTGACCACTCCCTACAGTCTAATAGCCTTGTCCCTCCCCTTGTAAAACAAAATTGGTCCCACATGCATAGAAAAAATGTTTTCTTGATATATCTCTAACATCAAATAACTATTTCTCAATTAGTACAGTGAGGTTTTGAATTTTACCAAAAGGTATTGCACAAAGGTTCCCTTGTCTCTGTCATAAAATAATGTGCGCACACAGTGAAATTCTAATTCAAAGATATTGGTTTATTCAATACATATGGGAATAATTTTTGTAATCACTTATAAGCATAAAATCATATATATGCCAATCATAGATACCCAGAAGTCCAAGCAGTACTTGTAGTTGTCAAAATAATTCTGACACTTCTCTTTCACATAATTATTCTCATCCAGACAAGCCAGTGATAGTTGGTGCTCCTATAAAATGAAAAATATATATAAAACTTGTGCAGTAAAACTTCAGATTGGCGAATACCTTCATTAATAAATGTTTTTCAAGACAAATAAATTTTTTTTTAGAATTTTGAATCGCTGTAACAAGCAATGGCTTGCATTGCAAAAACAAAAATTTTAACAGGTTTTCACTTTATAACTGAGTGAGAGACTTCACAAATTAACAATACTTGGTGCTATGCTGTCTTTGCATAACTTTAGTTAATCGCAGTGATACCATTCATCTGTGCTCACATTTGCATTGCCTGTCAATCGAGCATTTGTGAATGAAGATGTTACAAGTGGTTGCTGAGCAGCCAAGCACTCAATCTTCTCCTTCCATTAAGATAGTTGCTTGTTTTTGTTGCTGGTTTGTTTTTTTATTATTATTATACAAGGTGATTCTAAAATCTTAGGACAAACTTTAAGACGTTCTACAAGTCTCCTAAAACAGGCATTTTTTTATCATAGAATGTGCGGTCAAATTGCAATAGCAAAGATGGTAGAGAGAGAGGTTATGTTAATTAGTACACAACAGCACTTCGCCAAAAGCAAATATCGTATTAATGAATAAACTATTCTAGGATGCAAAGGGTAGTAATATGGTAGACCAACTTACTCATGGTGCAACTTGGTTACGCAAATTCTACCATAAATCATTATACCGCTTATGATGACATGGTAGAATTGGAGTAATAAAATATAATTAGTCATTCATAATGACTTTTGGTAGAATTTATACATTATATAAGGTAGCTTATTCTTGTCACTGGTCAGTTCAAATCAGTGAATGTTCTTTATTGATCAAAACCAACAAAAACAAACTACCCATTATGGTAGCAACATCTATTTTAAATATTGTCCGAACAAGATGGTGGGAGGATGACAGGGATCCAGCTACGTGGCACTTACCATCCTTTTTTACGCTATAAATTCACTACAGACGGGGGCCTGTGGGAAGTCTGGTTTGAGGCCTGCAAAGATCTCAGCCTGGGGGGTCCCTGCTCCAGGATGTGGGGCCATGATTTTAACTCATGCACTCAACTGAGCACAGCTGATCACCCTGCTCAGTTTTTAATAGCAATTGTGCAGGATTTGTAAGAGAAAAGGGACCAGTCCTTGCAGACCTCACAGCAAGAGTTTTCTTCACCTACCCAATGTGTGTGGGAGGCCCCTAGGCTGGGATCTTTTAACGGGCCCCTTCTGCAGTTAATTTATAGCGTGAAAAAGTAAAAAAATTATGATAACCGTCCCGGGCCCCAGGACTAGAGCCCTGTCAACCTCCCCTATGTGGGGGCCCCATGATCATCATTTATGTTAAAACTGTTTATCATTGGCAAGTTTACCTTAAAACATGGCAAATTCAATTGCCTCTCCTTGTAAACTCTCTTACTTTCTTCGACACTGCGATCCGGAGGATAATGTTCACTCCTGGGCATTGAAAATTATAAAATTGCTGATTACCAATCGTAATTCAATGTTTTAGCTATAAAAAAAATCGTTTTTGTTTACAAATTACCTTTGAAAGCATAGCAGCTCGTGTCGCCATCTAACGGGCATTGCTTGAGTATCAAAATTTAGATTGGACATCGACCACGCCTTCTGCAACATGAAATGATTCAATCACTTTGGGTGATATTTAAAAATTTTATAAGACAAACGTTCCCATTGGTCCAGTCACCACCGTAAAATTTTGAGTCTGGTCTGGTCTGGTTCCCATTGGTTTTGAGATGTTGCCATTCTTAATTGATGCTTAGATTTTATTTTTCCTAAAATGTTGAATGCAATGTTTTTTTAATTAATTTAAAATCATTTCAACTGTGTTTTTTGATTCGAGTGACTCCTTCAACCAAAAAGAGGTTATCATATATTATCGGTGACCATATTTATCAATATATTACGGGACATTCCTCACAAAAATTGTTGAGACTTAACAATATTTGCAAAAACTGCAGAAATTTTTTGAGAAATGTTAAATGCAGGCAATTGAAAAGCTGGACATCCATCGTGTTAACATTTTCTCAGGAATTTCCAACCAAATAAAAATGATATGGTCAGTATATTTATATTGTGTTTATTTTTTTTTCGTTCAGCATGTGTGTGTGTGTGTGTGTGTGTGATTCGTTACGTCATTTACCCATGATGCACCAGCGAGGGGATAATTGACATCATGGCTGACGCCGTAGATTGGGATGGTTAATGTGGCGGTAAGAAAACTGCATGATTATCAATGATTTCGTTTATTTTGACAATTACAGATGGTTCATGATTTTTGTGCAAGTCAACATTGAAATGATTTATTGGTTTCTTTTAGTATATTATTCGATATTTCATTCATAAACATGTTGTCTCGTGTGATCATGTTGTGATGCACTGCCGCGGCCCTCACTCCGGATGATGATCCATCATCAACACAAAATTTACCATATCCATCAATTACATTACTTTCGAATCAGTTTGTAAAATGTCATGATCGCTCATCCATTCAGTCCCATTGTATATTTTATACTCTATTGGAAATAGATTATTTGTATATATAATCAAATATAAATATTTTTTAGATCTTAATTGAATTTAATGAGGCATGGTGGCGGTCATGCCAATCTCATCTCTGATGATGTGCGAATAATCTAAGTTCTATCTTTCTCTCTATGTTATTGTCACTTTTATAATAGATTTAACTGAAGGGCATGATCTTGGCTCTATTTCAAATCAAATACAGGCAAAATTCTCCATTCGAAGCCGCTGAATAAGTTATCCATAAAAGAAATATTGATGTCAAATAACCAAAATACAGCAACCCAATATAAATGCATGGTATCACCAAGAAAATAATGTGTAATACTCTGCCCATAAAAAGATTAGGCTTGTCTTTAGTAGTACACACAAAATAGCGCTACTAGCAGGGTTGGTCAGATTTTACCCAACCTGAAAAATACAAATACAATGCCACAACAGGCAAAATGCCCAACAAGGTGGCTGAGAAAGCCCCTCACATTTGTTTCATAAAAAAGAAAAAAAACAAAAAATTACACCTTAAACCTGCATTTACTCCCAACCAGCATGCTTTCTAATGGCGTTATTGCGTTGTCAAACTCAGGGCTCCCACTCATCCTACTTTTCCTACTTTTTTGGTAAAATGTCCTACTTTCTCGGTTTTGTTCTACTTTCTAGTTTTTGTCCTATTTTTCTTACAAAATTTGTGTAATTGGTTTTAATTTAGCTGGGAATCATTGATATATTGCCGAATAGTATAAGGCATAAACAATGTATACAATACTCAGCAAAGAGTTAGAAATGAAAGTGCTTCATTTTTCAAAAATGATTACACTGGTATTCAACAGTAAAATGTTAACAAATCCCTGTAAAAAAGGGATTTCAACGCAGTAAAACCATTCAGTTCACCTTGATTTCCAATGTAAATAAACATCTGTAGCTTGTAATCTACACATTTTGTGCTGTGCTTTTAAAAGTGATCTCGAAGGAGCATCGTTCTTAAAAAAATCTTACATGCCTTCATAATTTGCTGTTCATTGTTGAAGAGAGTTGACAGATTCGATTGTGGAAGAAGAAGTAATTTATATTGTGAGGGGAATTATCTGTGGTTGCTAGTGCACTGTTTTGGCCAAAAATTGTTTTTGTAACCGTCATTTTTCCCATTTTGCTTTGACTTGAGTCAATCTTATAGGATAAATGGAATAGCGCTGTGGGAAAAAATATTAATGGGAAATTTTTTTTGTTATGCTATGATTACCTTGTCTAATGGGGGGGGGGGGTATCCCCCCATCCTACTCTTTAGTCCTGCTTTTTCCTATACTTTTTCTAATTTTTGAGTGGGAGCCCTGCAAACTGCATTCTAAGAGAAATATATAAGTAAACCCATGGCCCCCAGGCCAGACTTTCACAGGGCCCTTTATGATTAAATCATAGCGTGAAAAACAAGAAAATGATGAGAGTCATCCCGGGCCCTGTCAGCTCCACCCTTGTGGGGGCCATGAGTAAACCAATGTATTCAATGTTATTTTGATGATTTTTTACTCCAGTATATGTTGAATACAGAACTTGACAAATCCAAAAAAAAATTAGGCGTCAACCAGATTTCTTAGCATCAAACCACTGTTTTTTCGCAAGAAAAATACTCCCAAATAATATTCTTTTACAGGATTCAAAGACCTGATATTGGAAGACTCATTATCATGAAATCAGTGTCATCCTTAAAATTTTGTCATCTTTAGACCCCGATTTAGCAGTCATGTGTCGACAATGTTAGGTACCACAGATTTTACTAGTTTCCATGACGACCTGACACCTGAAATTTTTGAATCCCTAGTGTCTTTTTTTTTAAATGTAGATTCCATGGAATCAGTATCTGTGGGCGCTAAAAAAAATGTCCACAAATAATGATTCTACGACCTTTTTTTTAATCCCATTTATAATGCTAAGGGAAGAGTGAACAATTTGAAATAAACAATTGTCGATGCAACTGCTGAAGTTAGACAATTATTTTCAACATTGAAAAAATATTTCAGTTCACTGCATTATCATTCACATCATTGTTGCATTGATATAATATTATTTTCACATGGCATAGATGTGCAGTTGATTAAAAAGAAATTGGCTAACAAAATAGTAGATTAGCTTTTATCCAGGACCATAGGTGTAAGCATTTTTACTGCAGACCGTTTCCAGTCAACTGAGAGCTTGTTTCAGTATAGTACAAAACATTGTTTTTAAGCTGTAGGCTATGTTAATTTTGCCGCCCTTCTCCCACAAAATTTAGATTTTTTTCAATCACCTATTCCCGAACTTGCTGCTTTTAGCCACTCAGTCATCGTTAAGTTAGTAAATATGTGCTCCATTGCTTCCAGCTTAGTATCAGACTCCCGAACATCACTTTGCCTAGGAGACCCATGATGTTGAGATATGCCGAGAACAGCTTAAAAAAATGAATTTACTAAAAAAAATTAATTTGATAAACGTAAATCATGCGGGAAGAAGAAAAAAGTGTTATCCAAATACAGCCACAGACAAAAAAAGCTTAAATGTTGATTTAAATAGCTTAAGATACATAAAATCAGTTTTGAGTCATTTTCCATCAAAAGGCATGAACTAAAATTGTGGCGATTATAACTGCTAAATCATATCTGTTGGCAGCATGTATTGCCTATGTCAGGGCTTGACAAATCTCACGTGCCAGGTCATTATAGCAACCAGAAAATCTATATTGGTGCCTAAAATTTTATGTATCTTATTGTTAAGAGTCTACAGATGGAAGAAAAATTTTCTGAGGAACAGCTATGGTACAATCCCCTTTTTTGCAGTGTGTTGGCGATTTATCTTTTCTTTGGAGAAAAAAATATCTGAAAGCATGGCGAGAAGTGATTCAGGCGTAGATTATGGCTGTTAAAAACAAAAAAAAATTGCAATAGAAAAAAAAATCAACCACAAAAATAATAACAAACAAAACATTCTTGGACCAAACAAGGGACCCAGATCATGATTCTGAAATAAAAACAAATATTCTCTGGTACATTGGAATCTATGGATGAAGCAGATTTTTCTGATTTCATTGCAGTACATTTTTTATCACAAAAAGGAGTTATTCTCAGAAATGTAAAAAAAAACACTATTAAGACCATTTTTCTCGAGCGAAAACCATTCTGTTTTCTTAAGAAATTAGACTGGTGCCTAAATATTTTTTTCAATTTGTCAGGCCCAGACCTATATTAAAATAGCTATCGTCAAATCACGAGTACTACAGCTATTCTGGGAGTGTTCTCATTTCTCAAAAGATTTATCAATTTTCAGGGGTGGGAACTCTGCTCCAATTGCGCCGCACTGCACCAAAATTAACATCTTGCGCCATTCTGCACCAATAGTGTATTTTTCTGTGTCAAATAGCGAATTTTGCTTCAGTATACCCAGAATTTCGGAAAGGACGCATAAACATTTTTGTTCCTGCTTGCCGCTAAACGATTATTTTGCAGAAGAGCCTGTTTTATTCCATTGTAAGCCTTATTTAAACTATTGCCCCCTCATCAGGCTTTCCATCGGGAAACCCAGATGATATCCGTGATCTTCTTAGATCACGGAATATCCACTGAAGATGGTTTGCGATGATCTTTCAGCTTTAAATCGCAAATGCGAGTCTGTTTCCCCTTAAAAAAAAATCGCCACTGAAAGCAGCAGAAATTACTGTAGTCGATCGTCATTGTGTCAAATCCCGATGTTTCGTGAAAAAAAATTTCATTCCGGAATTAAAAGTCGCATGTCCACCGATTGCTAATTTAGAAACTTTGCCGAATAATAAGCGTTAAATCGCCAATGTTACCAAATAACGAATATTAAATCGCCAATATCGTCAAGCAACGAGTGTCAGATCGCCAAATAATGAGTGCTGAATCGCCAAACATCGTGTTGATTCTTCCTAAATTCTCTCCCATTTTGCAACAATTCCTTTCAGAGTATAAAAAAATTGAAAACTTACATAGAAAATTTTTAGCCCATTTGAAGGGCGGCTGTTCCAGACAGCAAATAGTGCCCTTTCTCTCAGTAAGCAAAATTCATCTTAAATAGACTGGTGCAAAAAATTTTATGACAGCCGCTCTTTCAAACAAGGTATCAAAAGCCTGAAACAACAGAAAAACAAGCTGATGAAAAGATGTTTGATAACAAAAGACAGTGCAGTTGTTTTATTTTGAAAAGGGGTGAGAGTTAACGAATTTATTGTTAATTTTGCTGCTCCGAATCCTATATTTTGCTGCTCCGAATCCTGAATTTTGCTGCTCCGAAATGGACTTTGTTACTTCCCACCCCTGCAATATGAATACACTACAACCTTGGTTAACCTTTCCATTCCCATTGGGACACATGTCCCATACAGTAGGGCTGGGCAAATCACAAGAAAAAAAAATCTGGGCACAGTGACCCAGGTTGATTAGATACTCGACTTAAGTAGGCCTACCAGAGGATGCTTGGAGGTGCTACACAGGTTCAATGTTCTGTTCGTCCTGGTCAGAAACTTTCCGGGCACTGGTATAACAGAAACAGCGACAGGACCACAGAAAAAGATTGCTGCTGCAGGGCATCCCACATTTATGGTGGGGTTAGCACACCAACCTCTCAATGAGCATAAAAAAAAGGCTGCCGTTTGGGATCGGCAATAAATTGTAGGTCCAGAGTGTGCAGAAAATGACTATGGAGTGATAAAAATGGTCAATGGTCAACAAAAAATCTATGCGCAGAACAATTTTTAGTTGCCAAAAAAATATTTACCCGAAGGAAAAAGTCCAAAATAATGTTTTAACCCATTGATGTCGGTTGTTAAGAAAATTTGCCATTCTAAATTTCAAGTTTTTTCTTTGCCAGTAAATGGCGGAAGTGGTTCCACTCATTATTTTTTATTTTTAAAAAAATCAAAGTCATCGTTGATGGGTTAAACGTGTTTTTACCATATTGTCCAAAACCTTATATCTCAAACTGCCCAAAACCTTCATCACATTGCCGTACATAAAAATATGACATGAAGTTAAATTACTATTTAGATATAAGTTAGTGAGTTAATGTAAAGTTATATGATTGATATATCTCAATTTATTATAGATTTTTTGCTCCAAGCACCAACTTTACAAAATGGTCAACAAAACCAGGTCATTCGGGGGGGGAAAGGGGGTTCTGGCTTTAAAAAATATTATAGAAATGAATATGCAAGGTGAAATATATACATACACATATATTGACAATAATATGTGCTTTTCTTTCCCCCCCCCCCCCCAGAAAAAGTTGAAATGACAGACCTGAACATTAATCTCTTTAGGGTCACGGGCGTAATATTGCGTCCAAACACCAATTGAATAAATTCAAACTTTTATATCTGCAGATTTCAGAATTGGACAGTTAACTGCTTGTGGTTCTCTAATAGTAGTCTACATTACTACAACATCAAAAGAAAAAATCTAATTGGTTTTCATTTCGAGGTGTTGGACAGAGTTTTTTATTTAACTGTTCTTTTTAAGATTAATATTTGTAATGGAGGTTTGATATTTTGACCAGGAAACTGACTAAAAGGGGTTTCAGCCACCCAGATGTAGTTGAAACTGGTCAAATATTGTCTTGAAACTGATTTAGTAATAATTTGTAACTTTTCTCCTATATTATTTTTATTTTATTAAAATAATCAATAAATAATAAGATAATCAAGATATATATATATATATATATATATAATTAAATGATTTCAATAGGCCAGTGGTTGTGTAGAAGCTGATGTCAGAGTAGCTACTGGTTAAAAAAAATAATGGAAAAATTGGTTGCTGTTTCTTTCGGCCATTTGAAGTCACCTATAGTAGTAAACCACTCACAATGGTCAAAACTGATAATCAACCAGGATGGTTGAAACAGGTTTTCTAATTGCTTAGAACCACACCTGGTCAAAGTGAATGCAACCCTTTTTTTTAAAAACTGTATTCTGTATTCGACCACTTTTGGCCAGTTAAAACTGCTTTTAGTCATTGGCCTGGTCAAATTGAATTTTGACCAGCTAAAATTAAAACCCTGCAAATCTGCGAGATGGCCATGTCTTAGATGAACCATGTGTTATGCTTTTGGACCTGACAGGCTAGTGATTTTCCGTTGCTATTACTTTCTATGAAAGCAATATCTGGCTTGATTAAGTTACTGGGCCAACAACATTGAAGACTAATACTAACTGTGTATTATATTTAATGAAACAACTAAGTGTATATTTAGCATGGCCCACTATTGAAGCAAACTAAAATACTCTGTTTTGGCTTGCATTGTGGATTGCCTAGTTGTAGCATGTTGAGTACCAAGATGCTTTGCTTTTTTTTGTACTAAAAGTTACCAGTCTTTGAGCTGTCTAGTTGTGGCATTCATCTATCAAAATGATAAATTTCCAAGTTTTATGTTAGCCAAGTTTCTTAAATCGTGCGGCAGTTTATCACTTGGCTATTCAGCATGCTATCTTTTTTTCAGCATGGGTTTAGAGCAGGGTGCACAACCTCTGGCTTATGGATGAAATAAAATGTGGTCTGCAAAAGATGTTTCTGAAGATTGGCATCAATACACGTAACACAACAGGTAGCTACACCAGTTTTTTGTGAGCGATACCTAATCCATAGCATTTACCTAGCCTATGGACTCAAAAGGTTGTGCATCCCTGGTTTAGAGGGTGTTTTTTATATAAAGTACTGTGACTGCTTTGTATTCCACGTAGGCCTATGAAAATTTCAGGATCATTCCCCTTATTTTATTCTTTGATGAATTTTCTAAAAAAATAAGTTCATTAAATTATTTTACAGGGTATTTTGACGATAAGCTTGCTGCCGAAAAATGATTTTTATCGTGGCCCCTGAGTGAATGGGTTGAAAAATTGCTTATGGTTTCTGAGGAAAAAACGAGTTGTTTGGATGAGTGTCGCTGGAATGCGAGAAGCGGATGGAGGTGGTGGAGGTCAACTTCAGAACAGCATATCGATTCGAGACCCATCCTCCAGTTTCACCATTCCAAATTTTGGTGTGCTTCCAGAAGTGAGACGAAAAAATCGCCGTGGCCAACTCCAGAAAGATGGAGATGAAAAGGTGGAAATTGAAAAGTCATTTCCGTGTTTGCAGCCGGGCTGCCCAAGGACATTCACTTCTAAATTCAAACTGGTTAGACATGTGCTCATTCACTCAGGGGAGCGTAGGTTCCAGTGCAACAGCTGTGGCCGTCGCTTCCATAGGAAAGATCACTTGAAAAACCACTTACAAATTCATAATCCTAATAAAGTGGTATACTGCTGTAACCTCTGTCAAAAGACTTACTGCTCGCAGCTGTCATACCGAAAGCACATTGCTCTCCATGCTGCAGAAAATGGAGATCTGGTTTGTAAGCTGTGTGGGAAGAAGCTGGCAGATCGTGAGAGTATTCTTCAACATTTGAAGGTGCATACTGGCTCAAGAACTTTGAGAGGCCCGAGTGAGAGAAAATTCCCGTGTGATCGATGTGACCGGTCATTTTTCACAAAAAAAGATGTCAAACGTCACCTAGTTGTTCATACTGGAAAGAGAGATTTTGTATGTCAGTATTGTCCACAACGCTTTGGACGTAAAGATCATTTGGTTCGACACACAAAAAAGAGCCATTCCATCACAAATGGCAACAATAACAACAGCAGTAGCAATAGTAATAGCAACAACTCACCTCCGGATCTTTTACAGAAGTACAATCCCCAGCCGCCTATGTCAAATGATATCAAAGAACCTCTAATGGTTCAGTCTCAGATAACTGATATGTCAAGATTCGTCATGTCTCCCTCAGTTTCATCAATGATGGATCCATCTCTAGTAGAACCTCCGAAACAAGAATATATTCCTCCCCCTCCGTCTAACATCATCCAGCCGTCGTTCAGCATTGGCCACTTGACCAGTGATAATGGCCAGAACCTGGGCAGATACAGCACAGAGACTATATTACCCGTCTCTCAGTACGTTCCGATGGATCCGTCATCGTACCCTGGTGTTTCTCCCATAATGCCGCATCATTACATCAACATGTCTACCTCTACGAGCGTGTTGTCTGATCTATTGCCTCCTATGACTGCATCGTCCTCGTCTTTTCCCACTTCTGTGTCGTTGGACATGGGCCAGCCCCCACTGCCACATTTCAGGCAGGCTTTCCAGTAGTTTTTCCTAAATGATCTGATGTCTTCTGTTATCTCATAGCCAAGCAAAATGATAATATTAAATAATGGCAGTTTAATGGTCACTCTTTGGGGGAGGTGGGGCCACACGTGTAAAAAATTAATTTGAATGTTCAACATTCATTTTTTTCCCCCCAATACAGGGAATGCATGAAAAATAGATTGTAATGTAATCAGATATATTATGATCATGTCCAGGGCTCTGTTTAGCTGAAGTCTGTTTGTCCGTTTTCTAGACCCTTTACAAATTTTAGACCTAAAAAACAGACCCTTCTCGAAATTTTAGGTCTATAAAATGATCTTTACAAAATACAAATTAATGAAACCATAAATTTGACATTTCTTTTGTGAAAAATTAACTAGATTGTTTCACTTTCCCCAAAATTACTTATGATTCCTTCAATTAATGCCATTTTTTCAAAACACGATGACTCTCTATAGAAAAATGTCTGGACAGACCCCTGCATTAACCATAGCAAGTACAAGATGCGGCTAGGCATGTCATGGACGATTTTATTCTTTTCTAGAAGGAAAAAATAAATGTGAAAGCTTATTTGCTAATGGACAGTTCTCAATGCACAGTGGCTTTATTAAAAAGAAAGTAATAAAATATATGATTTTTTGCCGTGACAACTCATCTTATCTCATACTTGGAGGATTATAATTCTCATTTCAATTCGTTCTAATGAAGATACATGATTTTTTTTTTTCATGCTGATCAACTGGTGAGAGGAATTCCCCTTACACATATCAGCAGATCATGGGAGGCAATAGATTTGAGACTATATTCCTTATCGCATGTCAAACATGATACATAGTTCCTGCAAGCAGCGAAAAAAAATATTTTTTAAAGTTATCTAGGTGCTGCAGTTTGTCACGTCACCTCAAAGTGTTCATTTTTTCACATCAAATGTTAGATATTTTTTTTTTATTACAAAATAATTATATGTGTGTGTTTCAAGTAGTATTTGTATTTGTGGATGAATTTCTGTCCATGCTCAATGTTATTTTGTATGTGCTTGTCGATTAACTGAAGATATTTTCGTCCATCTACATTTGTGCATTTAATTTGGTGTATGTTCCATTATGTACTAACACATTCGAGCATTTTTCCATTTAATGCATTCCAGAAGAAATGGTGTATTCTAAGTATTATGCTATTATTATCAGTTTGTATCTCTGAGAGCTATTCAGTGAATTTAAATGAATGGGCACGCAAAACCATAGGATGAAATCATTTGGGGAAACAACTATGGGCGGGGTAGGGAATGTATTTAGTAACATATTATTTTATATACTATATTTTTTTCACTTGTTCATTCAATTTGGTATGAAGTTATTACCACTTAAGTTTTTAATATAAAATTAATTCTTATGTGTCCAGGGCACAACAAAGTCTCAGGTGCCCTGTCGTCATTGTGACTAAAATATTGGTGCTGGCACCTTGAATTCTCTATGTATGATTTACTAAATTGGATTGTCTAAGGACAAAACAAAATTTTCTGTTAATTCCTGAATAGAAAAAAAGAGGGGAAATGAACATTCTTTTCTACTGTTTTTCCTGAGAAAAAAAAATGTTTGATTCCCCTAAGGAATCCGGCTGGCACCAAATTGGGGAAAAAAAAATTGGCTGCCAGTCAAATCTTTTAGGAGCCACCGGTTTCCTTTCTCACAAGGGAAACTGTCCAAAATCTATATATTTTTTAGACTTCCCAGGATTTTAGAACTTTTTTCCATGTTGGTAGACATATATTCAAAAAATTTTGTTTTGTCCTCAGACTCCAATTTAGTAGGGCATGGTAGCCCGGTCAATAAGATACTCACCTAAAGTACCAAAGGATGTTTAGAGGTGTCATGAGTTCGATACCCGGTTCGTCCTTGTCAGAAAACTTTCCTGACACAGGGGTACAAAAAAAAAAAAAAAAACGCCGACTTGACCGCAGGGAGTCCCCCATCAAGGGGTTAGCGCACCAACCTCTCAACGAGTATAAAAAACAAGCCTGCCGTTCGGAATCGGCAATAAATTGTAGGTCCCCGTCTAATTAGCCCTCGTGTGCAGAAAATGACCGTGGTGCAACAAAAATGATCAAATGAACCAATTTAGTTATCATATGTATAATAAAAAATTTGTCACCTTATATTTCTCCAAGGTGCTTTATTACAATGTAATCTCAGTTATTACAGAGTCACTGGACTGTTCAATATTCTCCCAAAGGGACCATAACACCCACTTTGCAAAGCACTCGTCTAAACTATGCCAATATGAATATATGATTGAAAATAGTCAGCTATTGAAAGCATAGGTGGAAATAGACTTGGAAGTCTGGGGAGCTCGGTCATTATTTCTGGGGGGCACAATGATGATGATGTCAATTCATGTATATGCATATATACAGATCAGTCAACTTCACCTTATTCCCCCCCCCCCTATATCTCCGCCCATGATTGAAAGAAAAATTTCAATTTTAGTTATGTGAAATCTGCTTCGTTAGTAACTGCTTAGCAGGTTTTCGTATAGATATCTCCATTTAGCTTATTGTTGATGAGCTTATGTGTGAGTATATATGAAATTATTGTCATGCCCAAAGTAGCAAAATCATCATTTCATCTTTATATCAATAACTCTCATTTATTTTCCCACACTTGTCTTGATTCATCCAAAGACAATCATGTTGTCATCATACAATCAACACATCCTCTGACAAATCTAGGTTCCCTGAATTAGGAAGAAATTGATAAGATTAGACAAACATCCAAAGAAAATAATTATGAATATTAATCGCAGAATAAGAAAAAAATATTTTTTATCATGATCTTTACTGATAGTTCATGACCTCCATGTGTACAAGAAGTTTTTGCATTATGGTCTATATTTTTTTAAAGGAAAACTAACTTGTTGAGCCAGGGCTTTATAAATCACAAATTTCAGTTGCCAGGCCACTATGGTGGCTATAAAATCAGTATTGGCGCCTAAAATTTTCTATATGTGATTGCTAAATCAGTCTAAGAATGACACAAAATTTTCTGATATAATTATGTTTTCTTACATGAAAGGGGTCATTAAATTTAGAAAAAACTGATAAAATCCCCTCAGTTTTAGGTCTTTTTTTCTATTAAGAAATTTGTCTGGCACCTAATTTTTTTATTTTTCGATTTATCAAGCCCTCGTCTTGAGAATATTCTATTGTTTATCTAAAAGATAATCTGATCTGATTTGTCAATACTCTAAAGAGGTCTTTGTCACTTCAGATTAGTGAAGCTATTGTATTTTGTAGCATATTTTGATTAGCCTCTTAAAGTCATGATAATAATTCTTTAAATATTCCTCTGAAATATATAAAGAAAAACACTCATAGTTGTCGAATCTATTTTACTGAATTCTGCTTAGGTGTTTTTCTACCCTTCTAATTTCATCCTATGGTTTCAGCCCAGTGGGTATAAGTTACTTCAGAGAATTTTTTTTCAGTATTAGGAAATACTTTTATTCGTTATATTTTCCATAAGTTTTAATATGTGCACGTGGCAATGAATCAAATGTTAAATTAATTTTGCCAAAAAACACCTCATGTGTTCAATTTAATGTATTTTGATTCCTTATTTACATGTTTTTATATTTATGTAATCGTTTTCATATACTGTTCTACACAATCTTCATATATTTTATGCAGAGTATGTATTTGATAGTCTTGCAGTTTATAACAATGTAAAAAATATATGTGTTTTAAAGCAGGGATATTCAACCCTTTTTCAAGTGACAAGCACAGTCTATGACTGGCATCAGAAGAGCAGCACCCACATGGTGATTCTAGTATTTGCATAAGCTCAAATTAGTGTAATGCTAATCCTTGAAATCAATTAGAATAAGGTGCTGATTGATACCACACGAGTGGAAAATAGGGCACAAGCATAAAGTACTCTTGATTGCTTCCAGGAGCACTGCTTATAAGCAATGAGTTGAAGATGTCTTCTTTTTTTTCAGAGAATCATCATATATCACCTAATATTTTTCTATTGTATATAGATTAATGTTGCATCTGAAAACTTTTAAATAACAAATATTCACTTGTTGAAAATCGTTCAATTTTAAAAATTATGATAACTTTAAAATCTTATCCGTGTTGTAATTCTGACCATGAAAGTTGTGGAAGTTACAAAGTGTTAAAAATGATCATGAATTTATTTTTCTTTCAATGGCTTGAATCTATTACTAATTATATGAAAAAAAATATGCATGCTAGGCGGTTTTTGTTATGAGAGGCTGTTCATGCTAGCACCTATTCTAAAAGATATATTTTTCTATTATCAATGTTAATATCATATTAAATTAGAGCTGTGACTGTTTATTAAGCTAAAGAAGAAGAATTTCTAGCAAGATGAGGATCAATTTAAAATTAACATTAAAAAGGTTGTTTTTAATGAAGTATTTGCCCGATTACATACATGATAAGTACTTACAGTATTTTAAGAGAAACGTACTGGCAGTGTTGCCAACAGTAAAAAGATTTAGCAGCCGAGTTTTCAAAATTTTTATTAAAAAAACAACTGGAATTGTAATTTAAACAAGCTAAAATTTATTTTATTATTTTTTTTTTTATATTCTACTTTTTATAACCTTTAATAGGTATATTTCCAACCAAAGATCTTAAGATTTTTGGTTGGAAATAGGATGTAGTTACTATTGCTATATGGATATAGCCAGCTTTCCACTGGATATAGTTGGGAAAAAAAACTGAATTGGCAACACTGCATGTACAAAATTAATAATTTACAAATTAATTTCTTTTAATGATAATCACAATGAAATCACTCTACTTATGGTGGATTCTGTTGGAAGGAGTGAATTTATGGCATTTTTCGAATGGAATTAAGCAGAAATTTAGAATATTTTGTTGATATTTATTTACAAAACTAAATTTTATGTGATTGGTGTACATCCTTTCATCCAGGTAGATCATACCTTTACATGATAAAAGATAACACAGCTTTTTTCTCTTTTATGCATCATATATATGTTTGCTCGTGCAGTTAACATGCTGTCCCCCACCTTAAAGTGTTCATGGCAAAGATTTCAGCCAATACTGTTATGTAAATATATTCAAAGTACAATTTTTCTTTCTTTTTTTTACAAGAAATATAGTTCACAATACTTTATATATATTGAAGTTCTTGTATGTGCAGTTTATTACTCGTTCATATTGCTATATTTTAAGAGAAGGTCTCTTTTATTCGGCCTCTCCGTTGTTGAGAAATCACCACAATGTGTTCATTAAGATTGTGTTCAAATCAGATTTGTATCTGTGGGACTTTTATATGTTCCAAGATGCAAGTTATCTACCTCAAGTTATATAGAGATGTAGCGAGTATAATGGTTTTGGTCCCGTTGGAAATATGTACTGATAATAGACTATTATGAGAGATGTGGACAAATGAGATGTTATTTTTGATAGAACTGTTTGAAGTTTTTTTTTTTTGCTGTGTTGTTCTGATACAAGTGACCTTATGAACATCAGCACTTTTTGCTGACTTTTTTTATGTGTGCTTCATGTATGTGGTGCTGGTTTAGGTAGTATGTTTCATGTGCATATACAATTTTACTAGTGCATTTAATTATATGTATATTATGTCTTTTGTATTTTTCTCTGTGAGATGGAGTTGTGGTTCTCTGCCATATTTTTCTGTATAATGTTTTTCTTTTTTTTTTACTCTTCACACATGGGAAAAAATATTTTTAAATACCGGTATTTTGTATAGTAGATTAATCATATTATATATTTACATCAGTGTACTGAGTTTTTTTTACATCAAAAGGTATTTCATGTTGAAATGGGATGAGAATTTGCATACAAAAATTTGTGAGTTAATTACCTATCATTTTTTCCCCTTAATTTTAGTATAGAAAATGACCGCACAGCAGGCAGAATGCCCGGGACTTCTATATGCTGTATAACTATGGGAGAAATTATAAAATCACATATCCATTTAACGAAAACATTTTTGTGTCGACTTTACTTATTTTTGAAATTTTAATTTTACGTGTAATAAATGAAGTGTTTGCAGAAGTATCTCATTGTTTTAATGAATGTCTTAATAATTCTTTTCATGTTTTTTCAGTCAATTTCTGGTGTTTTGTTTTTTATAATTATTTTTCTCTTTTCTTTTTTGTGTGTGGATCGGACGTTATGTTTTTATTTTTTCCCATAATTTAACTGTCTTTCTTGCATTTGTGATTTTTTTAAATTAATTTTTTTATTATACATTTACAAAAAAAGACGAGATGTTGAAAAAACTGCCACGATTTACTTCTCTGTGCTTGCACATCTGTTGATAGCTTTTTGAGTTGTGAAAAATGTAGTGCAATTTTTTATTGTTGTTTGCACTTTTTTTTAATGTTAAAGAATGTTTGAAGAACATCCCAGTTAAATATAAGTATGGAAAACCGGTTAAAAGAAACGGGGAAACCTAAGATGGTGGGCTTGACAAACCCAGTGTTGCCATGACGACTGAAAAATGTGTGTGAAAAATTGTTCAACTTGACAAAATTTGTAACGACGCCTGAAATTTTCTGTGCGTGATTACCAGGGCTAGACAAATCCCAGTGGCCAGATTATCCCTGCGACTGGAAAATTAGTTTTAGGGCCTAAATATTTTCTGCATGTGATTGTCAGATTGGAGTTTATAAATGACACAAAATTTTCGGATTTCGCGGCATTATATCTTTTAATATACACAAATGGAATAAAATCCTGGAAAAGTTGGGGGGGGGGGAAACATTATTTAGGCCTGTTTGCTCATAGTGGGAACATCATTATTGAGTTCTAAGAAATTTGACTGGTGCCTGGATTTTTCTTCAATTTGCCAAGCCCTGGTTAAAATCAACTTGACAAATCCTAGTTTGCCAGTCATTAGAAAAGTAATATTTTCACTTAAATTTTTCTGTGTGATTTCTAAATTTAAATCTCAGGACAACAGAAAATTTTCAAAAAAGGTTTAGGGTGTCTACCAAGATGAAAAGGGATCACTAATTAAGTTCTGGTAAAATTTAAGATACATTTGTTTTGAACCATTTTTCCTCAAGAAAAAAATGGTCTTGGCACATAAGTGGACCTGGCACCTGAATTTTTTTTTAATTTGTCAAGCCCTGGTTTAAACTAATTTTATGCATGGAATTATGAAATTTGCTATTCGAATGGATTAAGTTCTTATAAGAAAAGAGGAAAAACTTTTTTTTGTGAAATGATGGTTTTTGATTAGAAATGTCTTGATAATGATGCTATTTTAATTCTAAAAAAATGAACCTTGTATTTTTTCCATCATATTTAATTAAAGGGTTTAAATTTATGAAGTTACCTTGTGTCGGATTGAATTAGGTGATAGTCACATGAAGTAGAAAGATAATGTGCAAACACAGTGAAAGTGAAATTTTTCCCCACATGATTTCCAGTATGATAGCTGGGAATCTTTAAAATCGTCCATCTTGGCAGTTGAGTTGTGTTTAGTGTGCCCAAATTTGGTGGGCACCAGATGGTTCGAAGAATGTAAGAAAACAGTTTTCATGTAATGTTTTGAAGATGGGTGGCATACTCTCTCCCCCTTTTTCTAAAAAAATGGATATGTACTGCATATAATGTTGGAAATCTGTGAAAACTTCCATATTGAAGGATTAAATTATGAAAAATTGCCATTTTAGCTGATTTTGTGTTTGATAAAGCAGAAGGAACACTTCAAAGTTTGCTTATGAGTAATATGAGTATCAATTCTGGATAGAGCAAGTTATACATAAAAATTTCATATTTCTTTTAAAACTATAAAAGAAAATTTAAAAAAAAAATTGATCAGCAGCATTTTATTGCTATTTCTTCAAAGTCACAAACATGAAGGTACCCGGGGGGGAGGGCATTCCCTCTTCTCCCTCCCCCCCCCCCCCCCCCAGAAGAGAAAACTGTAGTAATTTACACGCAGCACAGACGTATCAATTTAGTATTGGCGAGTCGCCCCCCTCTCTCTAGTTCAGATCCTGCGTACGCCCTTGGTCGTAAATGTTATCAAGAATGCAGTATGCTTGGAAAATTTTGAAGAAAACAAGGAAAAGTTAGACGGGTTAGTATATTTTAATAGGGCTAGACTCCAGCTTGTATCAGTTTCACAGATTGTAGGAAATATATGTTTATTGAGACTCTGTTAGTGCTGTATAGTTTTTTTTTAGTCCTGTTTTCGGTTGAATTGTCTTTGTCAAACTACTCAAAACTAGCATTTAGGTTATAGATTCTGGTTTGACCTACCTATATCAGTGAATTTACCCTCTATCAAGCATGTATAATTTGTGAGATGAGGTGTGATTTTTTTTCTCTCGCATAGTTTATCTCTTCCAGCCCAGCTTCATGGCAGAGTCTGGAACACCTATTCAAAAGCTGCATAATTTATTCAGTTATCATGGTCAGTATATACAGTATTGGCTAGTAACTGCTACAAAATTGAAGCAGGTTTTAATCGTTTAGTTTATTTTCATTCTCATAAAGTTGATTGTTATTTTTCAATCTGAGGGATTACTTATGCCTTATCGGTGTTATCTGAAAAAATAATTTTAAAGAGTAATTATTATTTTTTTTTCATTTGTCTAAAATTTTAAAAGTTTTATGAAAGGAGTGGGTATTTTCTGTATAAAAAGAACAGAAATAACTCTATTAAAAAAGAAAGATCTCTAAAATTTCAAAGAGTATTCTCACTCCTCAACAAAATGTGGAGGAATAAAATTAAATTTTAATGCATGAATCACGCTTCTAGATGTGTATTGGCGACACTGTACCTTATGGAGGAATAAATGATTAAAGTTACAGAGACTAAACTGCAACACTGATAAGCATTCAAGGAACTAACACAGTTGATGAAGCATAGTCGACAATTTCATAAACATTTAAGGGGTAATTTTAATGAAGCATTAATAACTAAGTGTTTAGATTTATTAATAGTTAGTATCTTGCAGATGAAAGTTTCATAATTCTAGGGGAGAGAGAGTATGTCTGAATAGACATCAGAAAGAGCATTGTGTAGTATCAAGTTCCTGTATATCATAGTGCCAATTGTTTTCCCCCACATCTCCTTTGTGTACGTGCATGTTCTTTCTTGAGGTTTACATGTTATTATTTTTTATATAATTTCCCCACTACATTTGTAGGCATGTGGTGTTTCACCTCATTGTGTTCATTTTTCAATTCTTTTACATGGCATTCAATAATTTTTTTCTCTGGTCGTTTGATCTAATTTTGTTTCCCCCTCTTCCCCCCCCCCCCCCAACAAACAAGTAATTCTAAAATGGGGGGTTTATGTGACTTGTTTGATTTTTTTTTTCTTTTTTTTTTTCTTTTTTTTTTGGATTATCAAATTATTAGCTTTATTGCATGCATCCTTTCTTGATGATGTATGTTTAATAATCAGTTCAATCTTTTTTTTTAATGCGGAATGGTGAAATTTTTTTCTCTATAGAAGTTGGTGATGAATGTAATTGGCTCTAGCTGTCTACCTCATTTGGAATATGTGATTGTATTTATCTATGTACATGTAGCCTTATCAAGTCTGCAATCTAATTGGTTGTGCATTTGTTTTCTTTTCTTTTTGTTAGTTAAATATTACTTTGTTGGTTTTTCCCCTGTTCATCCTTGGTATGTTCTTTTCAAATGTATGTGCATCAATTATTGGTTTTTTTTACTAAAGATATTTTTGACATGGTGTATGTATGTATCCAAAATATCTGTACTACTGATCACTTTGTTGTGAGCTCCAGTATGAATTTATAACTTTTTGTGTCAGGATTCTCTTGTGCATCTTCTTAAAGAAGAGTCTGCTTATAATTTTCAAATAATTCTTGGTCTGAAGGATTTAGAGTTTCACTCTTCCCTTCCTGGAAGTTTTGTATCATTACCATAAGGGAAAGGCACCTGATATCTAAGGAAGAGAAGAAAAAAAAACTAGTCTGAAGGGGTTTTTTTTCTCTTTTATTCCCTGTTGAATGATGATTTAGAAAAGGGAGGATGAGGCCTTGGAATAGGATCACCATGTCTGTTCCTTTTCAAGGTCAGAAGGAGGTACTTCCTGTTAACTGGAAGAACATCTTCTGTCATTTCCTTCTCTATCTTCTATCTTGGCTGAAAATTTAGTTTTATTTCTCACATAGAAATGTTCTTGTGGGAATTTTTGGAGGGCACATTGGCTAAACATGTAAGGATTAGTGTTCATCCTTCATTCATTCAAAATAAAGGTTTTTAAAACAGGTTGAACTGTTTTAAAACGTAATAAATCCTAAGTATTGGGTGACTGTGGGTACTAGAAAATCTGTATTGGCACCTAAAATATTCTTTGTGATTGCTAGATTAAAGTCTAAGGATGATAAAATATTTTCTAATTTCATTACAAAATGGCTTTAACGTTTGTATCAGTTATTAAATGCTTGAAAGCTTAAAGGGAGAGAAACATTATTTAGGACAGTTTTTCTTGAGCAAGAAACCGTGCTTGGCGCCTAAAAAAATTAACTGGTAACTAAGGGGTTTTTTTTTTTTTGGTTTTTTTTTGTCGTCATCAAGTCTTGGTTATATATTACATAAATTTATATTACATTTGGCAAAAACAGTATAGGTTTACAGTGTTAGAATAATTTTCTTAGAATTGATTGATGATGTGTTATTTGGAGAGAATGATGAGCTCGTAATTTAAGGAGTTATTTGCAGAAGCCAAAATCTAGGTTTTGAAGGCATTGGATAGATATTTTATATCCTGCTTTATATGGTATCTGTAGAACTTCACTGGGAAAGGGGTTGTTTGCACCTCCCTGAGGAGCTACCAACTTTTCTAGAGGATACCAAAGATCTTTTCTAAATTTTTCATAAATTTCACTAACGCCATCTTGATTAAAAATTAGGACCTGAAAAGATGACAAAATTTTTTAACCTTTAAGGGAGCGATTTGCAAATTTATAGGAAGCTCAAGGGAATTCCTGTGGCAAAAGCTTGAAAATTCCCTGAGTCTAACTGAAATTATGCTGCTTCTGTATTATTGCATTTTAGTCTAGAAATGTGTATAAATTTTTATACTTATATAGGGGTAATCCTAAGTGACAGATTGCCATGGGAACATGAAAAATTGGCACTGGCACCTAAAGTTTATGTGTGACTTAAATTTCTGAGCACAACACAAAATGTTTTAAATTCATGTAAGCCCCCCAGGGTCTTCAGTCTATATATGAACCTGCAGACAAAATTGCCCTCTGAGCTTTTTATTGTGGCTTGTCAATAATTTTTAGAAAATAGCTGCTTTTGCATAGAAAAACAATTACATTTAAAAAATTGTTAAAGCGCTCTAGGCCCCTGAAATTTGTGCTGCTGTATTCAGAACTGTGGGGTACTTTCTAAATTCAATAGTGATGCTGTGCATTTGATACATTAAAGGGTCCATTGTAACAAATTCAGAGAACCCTTAGCCAAAGCAGTTTTTGAGGCATATGATTTCATATAGGCTGCATATACTGGGGGGGGGGCAAATTCGGTGACCAAAAAATTTACAGAAATGCTAAAGAACACTAATGAAAGAAATGATTTTGGAGTTATTGAAAAAAAAATTTCAGTGGTACTGAAAATAATTTCATTATTGATGAAAATTCATAATTAATGAAAAAAATTGATACAGAATCACTGAAAGGAATGATGGCGAAACTACTGAGAAATAATTTCAGATCTATTGAGACTAGCTTTATAGAATTGTCGAGAGTAATTTGATAGTTAATAATAATTTCAGAATTGGGACAATTTTCAGATTTAATAAAAGAAATGATTGGTTATAAAAAGAATTAATCAATTTGTAAAGAAAGATGGAATTTTATTCAAAAATTAATAAAAATTCAAATTTAATGAAAAATTCAGAGTGAATAGAAGTGTTCAATAAATTTAGAGAACCCTGTTTACTAACCAAAAATACCATGGTATGTGACTTGGTGACCCGCAATACCTGAAAGGTTGAAGACATTTCCACCAACACCAAAAAAATGTTACCATGTCCTAAAAAGCATTTCAAAAAATATTTCAGCCATTTTTTTTACAAAAAAAAAGGGGGTAAAGGTGACTTCTAGAAAATTTGGCTAGTGCCTAATTTTAATTGTCAATTTGTCAAGCTCCTAAATATACACCCCCACCCTGCTACTGTGGAAGAAAATTTGACTGGTTTTTACTTCATGGACCATGACATAATGACCTAATGGACTCAAAATAATCATAACAGCATACATAATTCATTATAGACCAAAATTATTTATCGTGAATCTTTGCATTAACTTAGGATATTATGCTGCATTGTCAGCAACTAGGAAATTTTACTGAAGTAGAGAAAGCTTTGACTGTGGCCACAAAAAAAGCAAGACAGTAAGTCTCTCATACCATATTTTTGTGAGCTTTCAAAATGCGGACATTATTTGTTGTTCTTTTATCTCAGTTTGATGAAAATTGGTATGAACTTTTTCGGGGCCTCATTAAGAAGATGCACAAAATAAATTTTGGAGTACTCACGTCTCATACATGTATTTTATAAAGATTTAGTAAAGTTTTGTTGCTAAAGAAAAATGAATTTTTTGTACTCACTTTGATTTTTATGGTGCAGAGTTATCAATACAATACTTAATAACTTCAGTATTGTGAATATTTTGTGGGATATTTTTTTTAACAAATTTTTGTTTCAAAACAATTTTTTTTGTAAATAGTCATTATGGTTATGAATATGTTTGTTTCTGTTATAATATGCAAATTATCCATGTATGAAATAGATTTTTTTTTTTTTTTTTTTTTTTTGGTGAAATACTTATATACATTTTATTCGGTGTAAATGAAGGATCTGAAAAATCCATAAAATTCCGGTGTAATCAACTGGAACTCTCAGAATGTGTTCCAGGCTATACAAATGTATTCTTGTGTCGGCCTCTTTTTTTTTAACGCATCTAAATTGTAAATTTAATAATGTCGTTTGGAAATTGTTGTCTGAATCAAATCTCACAAAAATTTTGATATTCAGGCTTTCTTCTTAAATATCGATTCTATTGCCCAAATTATAAATTTTTGCAACGAGAGGTCTCATAATAACCCGGTTATCAAAATTGGTGAATTTTATTTTGGTTTTCTGGATTTTTTTTTTTTTTTTTTTGAAAAATATTTTGTGAAAATTGATATTTGTGTGGTTTATGAAACCCGCATCTATTCGGCCGAATTCTATTACATGAAATTTCCCTGTGTCGATTCAACCGGTCTGGAAAAGATTAAAAAAAATTATATATATATATTGTAAATTTGTTTCATATGTGTTTATGTCTGTATATGTGGAATTTTCGAATGGGGTAGGTTATATAATTCTTTGATTAACAATTTTTTTGATTTTTCCCTTTCACTGTCCTTAAGCAACTTTTTTTTACACACTTTTTATATATATAAAAATAAATATATTATATATATATAGAAATCGTTCAATGTGGAAAAAAGCATATTATATTTTTATGCAGTTTATTTTTTATTATAAGAATTATACCATAATCTGTTATATGTTGGTATTTGTACTGCTAATGAAATTTGTTTGAATAAACACTATTTTCTGCAGTGGTGTCACCTTTATCTGGATTTGTGTATTATTAGGTGCCCGATTTTTCTTTTCTTTCGAAATTTCACAGGAAAATGAATAGTAGAGATGTGAGTTTGTGTTGAGTCTCTTCATTTTTGTTTAGTATGTTATAAATGTTGGGAGTGCAAACCCATAATCACTTGGCAGGTATAGATATGATAATTCTGTTCTTACCAAAATAGTAGAGCCTATCTTCTCAACACCTTATCACAGCTGTTTTAATGATGGGCGGAGATTGATGATGGGGTCAATGACAGCAGAAGCGACTGATCTAATGTATATAGGAATTGGCAAAACCCATCATCCTGCCCCCAGCCTTTGAAGTCTGTCTCCACCTATGATTTTAATGCAATGGTATACATGTTACTACCAAAGCCCAAAGTTGGCCAGTTGACCCTGCCATTGTCCAAGATTTGGGCTTTCGCTGGCCCCTATGTATCGATCCCCTATTATTCGGGGTCATCGCCACGTTTGTGTATCTTTTTGTGATAATTATGGTCATTTGTAATTAACCATAGCTAACGGCATGCTTGTACAAATTGCATTCAAATATTAAAATTATCTTGATTTCATACATTTGTATGTCCAGCTTACAGCAAGGGTGCTCTTCTGAAAGGTACGGGCAATGCTCGGAACTAGAAAAAGATTGAAAACCTTTGTTGTGCGTTATGGTGTATGCTTGTACTGTAAATAATATATATTGGGCGCATTTTTCTCCATTACATAGAGGCAGTGTTTCCCATACTAGGTAATATCACCCCATAGGGGGAGAGAAGGTAGAAGCTATGGGCTTAGTATAGGATCCTATGAATTGGTTTAAGTTGGGAACGATGGCATAGAGATCCGCCAGACCGCGGTTTTTCAAAAGTTGGGAACTATTGAAGTAATCTTAAAGTCTTTAACTTTTTCTTTTTTCGAGTTGCCAGCGCTTTCCATTTTTAGTGATCATCCGGTTATACGAATTCTTGAATGAAGTGGTATGATTCAGGTATCATCAGAAATTCCAAACCTTGCGAGCACTCTTCATTGCTTCAGAAGTGCTCGTGAGCACTAGGTTGAAGGCGGCTGCTCTATAATTCACAACGGAATATTACAATATTGCGTCAAAACTTCCAAGGAGCCCTGTAATGTGATAAATAGGACCAATAATTGATTATCCAGATTCAACGACAATTTACAGTTTTTCTTATTAAATTGATGGAATTCAAGCTATTTTTCCGGTGTTGCCCAACAGAGGAAGTGTCTGGTATATGTCTAGCCTTTTTTCCTCGTAAGTAATATACTCATGTTTATACTTGTAACATGGAGGAAAGAGATAAGATGTTATACAACAGCGAGGCCAAAAAAAGCACCTGGTAATGCGGCTTCCCCTCATGAAAGCGATATTTGTTTTGCATTTTTCGGCGACATTGCAAGAAGAGGGGAGGGGGTTCTTTTCCATCCAGGGGCTGGCTAAGATAACATAAAAATGGGGTCTGTAGTGGAAAGAAAAAGTGAAGTGAACAAAAAAAACATGGAAACATTTCACACCAGTGACCCAAATACCAGAGACATGCTGCCCTGATGATGGGAAGAAGTATCTTGTTTTCTTTCTTTTACCCATGGGTTGGGATAAGAAAAAAACGTTTTTGGGGGGAGTTAGGGTAGAAAAAAAAATTGCAATTGCCCTTGAAGTGTCCCTGCCACAAACGGAAAAAAACATGGCGGCTTGTTTCCATTGACGAGTGTAGACTCAAGATGTTTTTTTTATTTACTATCAAGATGTTGGGAGACAAACTGCCATCTTGTTCAGAAAGTGAGAAAAAAAATATTCTATAGTGTTTGGTAGAACTGAATTTGAATTAAGATGGAGAGTTTTAATGCATAACTAATTACACAGGCTGTTCCAAATTATTTGCACAGCAGATATCTCTGCAACAGTTGACTTTAGAAAAATACTTTCGATTACAAAAAGGTTTTAAATGATGTGCAGGTACTTAAAATCCTAAAACTTGTTTGAGGGCTCGTATATATAAAAAATATAGAAATTAATTTTTCGTACGGAGTACCATGTGTGCTAAAACTTCTAATTATTGAAATGTAGATCCCGCTCTGAAAAGTCGTCGTAAAAAATTTCATATTTTCAAATGCAATATTCATCGAGATATTAAATACAATAGACTCCCCCCGCGTGAACTATCCGGCGGAAGGACGGGCCGGAGTTCTATAAATACACAGTAACTACCCATACCATCAAAAATATCTTTTTGACACCAAAACCCGCTTTTATTCATATTTTGAGTAGCAGCACGACATTTGGAAACTTTTTTTTATTGAAAGCATGTTTCTGAAGTCAGCGATTATACGAAGATATCCACTGTGCGAACCAATTTTGGAAAAAAAAACAGCGAAATATTTTGCTATAATATGGAAATTCAATGTAAAAATTGCAAATCTTAAGTTTTTTACGATGTTTCTTCTGCTTTCATGAGCCTGAACCATTAAAATACAGTTAAAAACTTTGGTCTCATTGTAATGTATTGCTAGAGTTTGAATAGAGGAAACGGCTGATCCTGACATGCCCAGGGCATATGAAAATGTCGACCGGGCATACATTTTTTTAATATGCCTATACATTCGCTTCGTTTAAAATACATAAATTTTCCAAAAACACTGTATATTCCCAAATCTTTAACGCTGGTATTTTTGGAATGAACAGAGACGTTACTTGGATGATTTTCCACAAAGATTTCCTACGATTTTCTTTTGGCGTCATTTGTATGCAGTGAATCCCGCTTATAAAGTTCCCATTGTACGTTTTCCCGCTCAGTACGACTTATTCTCTCGTTGCCCCAACTTTCACTAATACTCGTTGAAATTTCCCGTTTAAAACGGTTTTTTTTAAAGAAAACATCACAAGCCGAATCGACTATATTATTTGTCTCGAGATTATCTTCCGACTCGTAATTATGAACTACAGTAATTCCGAATTGTAAATGTCTTTTACCGTTTTCATCGGCATGGACTTCCTATTTGTGTGTGTGTGATTTTTCTATACATATTTTCTATCCTTTTTTTTCCCTATTTCCTCACCAATTATTATAATCTGTCATTGTAAAGCAGATTTAATGGGTGCAGTCAATTTATTAAGAAAGTTTTCGGACCCTTAATATCACAGCTTTCAATTATTTTTCCCTTTTACCATTAATTGTAAACGGTTTTTTAATGCCTATTTTAGACATCTTTAGTGTCTTTTTACCTGCCTATTTTGACCTTTTCTAGTGCCTAAATCTCCGGTCTCTAATGATAAGTAATATATGTGAATATGAGGGGGAAAGGGTGTCCAAGTTTTATGAACAATTTTTGTTAATGGTCAATTTCAAGTGTCAAATCATTTTCAAATCGGATGATTCTTAATCACCCCGTATAGGAAAATCAAGGCCCATACAACCCGCTACACTTATACCTTGCATAAAGGACGCTAAGTACATGGAAAAAATGTATATTTATTTGAAAAAAATTGAATATCGTTAAAAGTGGATATATATCGCCTACATAAGACTGAAACAAGCGTTCTGAAAAGTGTTTTCGGGACAGCATATTTACTGGCAAAATCTCAATGTCCCAAAAAACCGGGATACATGGGCCATTATATGTTGGGGGTCGGTGATAAATGTTTTTGGTCAAAAGCAGGTCGCGCTTCAAAACGTTTGGGAACCACTGCGCTACCGGAACCAGAGTCTACGTCAGTGTTCTTCAATTTCCTTTTTCTATATACGGATCGTTCAAATTAAGTGAACGATGTCGCGAACTGACGAAAAAAAGATTTTAATAGGAGTAAAATTTTCTATATAACCTTCGGACTTATTATATTTTCATATTTATACACTACTATAAAAAGTCTGCAAGAAAACAGAGTTGATCTAGGACTGCCACCTATCAAATAAGAGCGAAACTATCTGTTGTGATACTTGAAGTAAAATTGTTGTTGACTTGAAATCGGCAGGGGTATCATGAAAATGAGCAATAGCCTGTATGGTTAAAAACTTTTTGCCGCAGAATTTCAGTACGTTTTTGCATGCCGAATATGAATATAGTTTAACTTGAAACAAAAATATATAAAAAAATAAAATATTTCACGGCAAACAACCCCCTACGATGTGCACTTTTTATTTTTTGTAGATGGTAGCAGGAGTTTCAGTGTAACGATAATATGCTCCATTATTATACATAAGGGGTCATTCAAGTATTACGCAAGCATCGAGGGGAGGGAGAGGGTTTCGGATTTGCTGACTTTTGATGGGAAGGGGGGTTTGAAAGTTGCTTACGTCATCGACCACCCCTTTTTGAAGATATGAAGCTGGGACGGGGAGGGGGGTCAAAAATGGCTGACAATCTGCTTGTGTAATACTTGAATGGCCCCTGAGAGAAAAAGCTTCACGCTGGAACAAGTGCTGCCATCTATCAAAGCAAAACACAGTCTGTTATAATCATCGAAGTGAAATTAATAGTAGGTTTTGCAGCATGAAAATGAACAATATGTGATCTGATTCCGTATATTGCTTGTGTCTGTACCGCATACCGTGTCGAAATACCGGTTAATATGTTTTTGATGCCTAACATATTGATGTTACCTGTTAGAACTGATTTTGTTGCTAACAATAACAGGTATTTTGCTGCATAGAATTTAAACCGGTGTGCAGCATAAAAATAAATAATGTTTTATCATAACGCATTTTGTTCGTTTTCATTCTGCATACCAGTTTGAAACTAACTTAACATAAGGAAAAAATAATCTGATAGTTTTTGTTTTGTTTGCTAGGCACCAGCAGGAGGGGGGGGGTTCTGTATTTTTGTATAAAAGAGAAATGCTCATAAATATTGCTGTGAGTGAAGTGTAATGATTGAATATTTTTACTATTGTAAGTTTGGTGCTTTGTGTGCCGAGTCTTTTTAACGGGGAGATCGGATTCACTCCTTGAAGTTGGACGCCACAGAAAACTAAGTTCAGCCGACCACATTTCCTCCGTGCCGTGTGGTTAACCTTAGTGTTTGAGAACTTGTCTAGTGCTTTATTACTATCTAAGTCAGGGGGTTCTTAACCTTTTTCAGCCGCAACCCAAAATCAACAAAAAATAAATCAGCTTCGCGACCCATGGGGACTGTTTTTCGAAATTAATGACACCAGTGACGCAATAAGTGAATTTTATGTGTAACTGGACTTTAAGTGGAATACGACTCATCTCGGAAGCCCCTACGAAGCAACTCTGGGTCGGGGCCCATAGCTCAAAAATCCTGGCTCTAAGTGCATATGTAGCCCATGTGACCCACGTTTGGATTTATAGTTTAATAGAGAGAAGCCAGATTTATAGAAAACGATCCCTATCAGGCAACATCGCACCATTCCACGTCACAAATACAAATCACATTTCCACGAACAACAGAACCTCTGAATAGCGAAGAATTCTCCTGGGACCCAAAATAGTGTCCGCTTACGGGGAGTGACCGTTAATAGATAGGAAAATACATCGAAGCCCACTAACGTACTCTTGATTTCTTTCATCAATTCCGAGATCATTTCTCTAAATTTTATAATTAATCGTTTTTCAATGTCTTCAACCATTTTCTGAAAATAAACAGTGGGCCACGACAAAAAGCTCCGAGGGCCGAATGTGGCCCGCAGCCCATGCGTTGAAGATTCCTCTAGTCTACCCTTTTCGCGTTAGACAACAAACCGTGGGACTCTGGTCACAATTAGCATGTGAAATAACTTCAGTTTGAATGAAATCATATCATTTCCTTTTATGCACACGGCGAGGGTTGTTTAGACCAGTTTATATAGGGTGTTCTGTAAGTACTAATTCGGCCAACCGTCTGTCGTAGAGGTTTCAGTTTAAAAAGTGCTCTAAAAATGTGTTCAAAAATCACCCTTTATCAGTTTTGAAAGTGAAAATACGTGTTACAAAATAAAAATCTAAATTTTCATATGACCACCACGTCCTAAAATACCCAATTAGAAACGTGTTGAAGCAAAAAAAAAAATAAATAAAAATTCACGTTTCTGATCGCAATGTTCACCGAGATATTTGAGTTCGAAAATTGGAGAAAAGTTGGGAAAGAACAGAATAGTTGATTTAAATCAGCGTTGTTCAACTTTTCGATGGTTTTTAAATTCAGATATCGCTGTAAATATTACATTTGAATGTGAATTTTTTTTTTTCGTTAGCCTCAGAAGAGACAGGACGACAACTTCCTAATTGCGGTTTCTAGAATAGGGTGTGCGTATAAAAATTTAGATTTTTTTTCCTTTTTTTGTAACACACTGTATTTTCACTCTTAAAAAAGGTACAAAGTGATTACAGGGCCGTCTAAACCAGTGTTTCTCAACCACCGGGCCCTGACATCAACCAAAGCGGAACGTGAGTGATTTGCCGTTCTATTATTTTTGTGTATGACCGGGCTTTCCACTCACAAAAGAGAATCAACCGGGTCTCGGGCTTCCAAATGTTGATAACCGCTGGTCTAAACAGTATCAAGGGCCCCCGGCAAAATGTCTTCTGGTACATTAAGCGGATGTGTAATCGGCCTCGGATACGGAATTCCCTTATTTTAAATGTGTACGTTTGCGTAGAATTTCAATTAAATGGTTTTTGAGCTCAAGCCCTGGATCAGTAAACCCACCTCCTCAAAACCCGGCACCAGCTGGTACAGTGACTAGAAGACATTAGCCCGTGTTACCATTGCCACGACGATGTTAAGTGTAAGTGGTTGAGCAACTGACCTCCAATGATGCGAGAGATATTCGAGAACACAAAGGGTTCTCGACTCAACCAGCCAGGAGGTCAAGAAACTCGGTACGTCGCTGATCCGCAGAGCTGAGCCCAATCTAACAGGGAGGAGAACAACGACCCACAAAAAACGTCAATCGAAAACATTGGGAAATCCTCCAAAAGCTACCTAACCATGTCAATCCCAAAGCCCAAGAAACTGTTATACTTACTTAGTCTAGGTTAGACCTTCAAGAGAGGCCTTTCCTTGGAGGCCAGATGCGAACGTGTCTTACCGGAGTGAAATCTACAATTCGAATGATCTTTAACAGACGTTTCAATACTACAGGAGCGCATTGTAAGATTCCATTCAAGATTGAGAATGAGATATCCACATTTGTTGTATAACATTGTTGCTGCCACCCGGTAGATGAGTGATTGGCACTCGAACACGAGCTTTATCTTTTCACAGGAATGAGCTAATTCAGGGGTTCCTAACCTTTTCGGTCACGGACCAAAATCAACAAGATCAGCTTTGCGACTCATGGGACTACTATAGGCGTACGCAGAATTTTCTCGGGGGTGGGAGGGGGGGGGGTTCAATTTTTTTTTTCCTTCTCAGGGTGGGGGTTACATTTTTTCCTGTAAAATAACACTATCGGGAAGAATATCACGGGAAGGGGGGACCCCCCTTCCCCTTGCGTACGCCAATGCATGGGACTGTTTGTTCTACGAAATTAATGAAACCAGTGATGCAGTGCATTTATAATAGACTGTAAATGGATTTGTACAACTCATCTAGGAAGCTCCTAAGAATTAAGTTTGGATCGTGATCCTTGTCTCAAGAATCCCTGGCTGCAAGTAGATTTGTACGATCCATCTCAAAAGCCCTTGTACAGAGTGCCATGAAGTCAGAGAATCATACCCCCCTCCCCAAGTGATTTTTCCGAGGCTCTACCAGGCAAATTGACATGCTAACTCTCGAAAACCTTCAACTAGATCTCATTTCTGTAAGGCGTACTTGTTCTCTTGAGGTTCCCTGGGCCGTGCCCGGGTGGGCCCATGAGTTAAGACAGCACTGCCTGTTAATCAATCAAGTTTGTGTCATGAATCCCTGGCTGTAAGCGAATTTGTACGACCCATCTTGGAAGCTCTTGTGACCCAAGTTTTCGTCGCGACCCATAAGGTTAAGAATCAAGTGAACTTCCAGCATGCCAAAACTGTCAAGTAATATATATGTTGCAGTTGCAAGCCGCAAACGAAAAAAAGAAAAATCTCTTCAAATAACATTTTTTCATTTCGTACCGTACACCGCCCAGGCTTTATATCGACCATCTTCAAACAACAGTCAAACCTTGTTAGTGGGTCAGTCGGATAACGCGTCACTCCGCTAACCAGGACACTTTTTGGAAATCCCAATTGCCATTGGCGTACGCAAAGGGGAGGGGGGGGGGGGAGGATGTTGGGGTTCTAACCCCCCCCCCCCAACCTCAATCCGAGATTGTAGTGTAAAAAACGTAACTCCCCTCTTCTAAGAAAAAAAATGAACCCCCCCCCCGAGAAAATTCTGCGTACGCCTATGCCAATTGTTCTCTATGGGGTTCTAATTGAATGTGTCTCCAAACTCCGCTTAAATGGGGCAGGGCCGCAACTAGGGGGAGGGGAGCAGGTGGGTCTTGTGCCCCGGGCGCTGGACCAGAGGGGACGAAAATTTCATTCTCAAACCTTGCCTTCAACACTACAACGGGGCGCCAAAATGCGCATTTGCCCCGGGTGACCAAGCACCTAGTTGTGGCCCTGAATGTGGGGGGGGGGGGTCACTATTGTGAAAGTACGCCATCAGTTTTCATAGAAATTAAAATTCTTCGTACAATGCACACAATAAGCACTCAAATTTATTAGCGGTTTCCCTGCCGTTCGTCAGGGCATGCCCTTCGTCCCTCCTCCCACTATACGAGGGAGGCGATTCTCAATCTGAATAACAATTAGCCTATTTGCATCTAAATGCGTGATTAACTCATCAAAACCCAATTTTACTCCTCCGAATTTCGTTCAAGACTGAAAATACAACTTTAAATTTCAGGCATTTTTTTCTTAAGAAGTAACTTCTGTTTCCATAAAAAAAATATATATTCTTTTTTGTTTTTACAAGACTACCCCTTAAAATTCCGCATGGAAGTGAAGTTACTTCAAAATTATTTTTTCGAATGTTCTAAATAATTCAAAAAAATTGTTTTTGAACAGTCGAGGAATTTTAACTTGATATAAAATTATTGCCAATATTTTTCTAGTCTAAATATCCCGACGAGAGAAGAGAGAGAGAGAGTTTAGTCAGGGGTTGTACAAGCATATATAGTTATGGCAACTCGCTCTATTTCAGCAAAAAGAAAAACTGAGAAAGTTTATCTTTTTTTTATGGTTGTTATCCTGGTTTTGGGCCCCTTTCCAGAAAAAAAAAATTACATAAAAACGCTTCCCCTCCCCCCTAAAAAAAAAAAACGGGGCAAGGTTACTTGTGGAGGAAGAGCTTTCGCTTTTCTTGAGAACCACCAACCACATTTCACTATTGTATGTAATATGTGGGTTGAAGATAGTACTGAGATGATGATGAGAGAGAGAGAGAGAGAACAGGGGTCTGGTGGACGCCATTTTTTTTTCACTCCCCCTCACCCCTTATCTTTTTCTACCCCCCTCCCTTTTTTTTAACATCCATCACGTGACCTTCGGCAGATTTTTCCGCCCCTCCACCCCATATCTTGTCCTTGACCGGCTTATGTTATTACGTAACAGCCTCCCACTTTCCCCAGTCTTCACACGGGACCCCTGGAAATACAGCACGTGTCGGATGCACCATCTTATACGAAGGGGGGTCCTACATACACTGTCATCCCGTAAGTTCTAGGGGTAGAACTTTATAATATGTGTGTGTGTGCTTATGATAAGTGGGAAACGGGAGTTTGTGTGTATTCAAGGCCATTTTAAGGATGGGGCGCAAATCAAATTTTAAATTTTTTTACAGAAAAGGGGGCGCAGGAGATTTTCGATGATATAAAGCAGTGTAGTGTTTCCCAAAGTGGGCAATATCGCCCCCCTGGTGGGCGATGGAAAGGTCCGGGGGCGATAGAAGCTACGAGTATAACATAGGATTCTTTTGTTTTGCTTGAGTTGGGGGCGATGAGAGAAAAAATTTCTCTTAAGAAGGGGGCGATGGAACAAAAAGTTTGGGAAACTATGATATAAAGCAGTGTTTTCCAAAGTGGGCAATATCGCCCCCTGGTGGGCGATGAAATGGTTCGAGGGGTGATAGAAGCTACGAGAATGACATAGAATCCTATGGGTTTGCTTGTGTCGGGGGGCGATGAGGGAAAATTATTTCTGCAGAAGGGGGCGATGTTGGGGAACTATGATATAAAGCAGCGGTTCTCAATCTGTGCTCCGCGGAGCCATTGGGGCTCCTTGTGCACTCTCCAAGGGCTCCACGGCCTCTTGTGGAAAATAGATAAAAACAGTAAAACTAAAAAAATAATAATTGTGAATATATTTAAATAGTAAAAATATAAATCAGTAACTTTGATGAATAATTAATTATGGGGCTCCGCCATAGAATTTTTTGCTAAAAAGGACTCCGCGAGTCAAAAAAGGTTGAGAACCGCTGATATAAAGTAATGAACGGGACGCGAGAGAGACCGCCCATTTTATAAGAAATTCATAAGAAAAACTGATGGGAAACTTTAAAGAAAGCTAGGGCATCCAACAGTTCGGCGGGAGTCATAATCATTGCCCCAAAAATAACAGATCATAGGTCTAGTGAGCATTTTTTCTCTTAACTGGTGGGCCCAAAATTCCCCATCAGTTAACGTGTTGAAGAAAAGGCATGAGCAAATCCAGGAATAACGAAATATAGTGCGTTCAAGATCCGTCCGATTTCTTTACCTCGGAGACCCACTTGAAGCCCTAAGGCAGGGGTCTTCAACGTATGGCCCGCGGGCTACATTTGGCCCTCGGAGATTTTTGTCGTGGCCCGCCGATTATTTTCAGAAAATGGTTGAAAACATTGAAGGCGATCAATTCTAGAATTAATCAGAGAAATAATTTCAGAATATTGATTGATGAAAGAAATAATTCCGGAACAAATTGATGAAAAAACTCGGAATTTTAATGAAAAAAAAATTCCAGAATTGATGAAAAAATAATTCCAGGATTGATGAAAAATCAGCATTAATGAAAAAATATTTCCAGAATTGATGAAAAATCGGAATTAATGAAAAATAATTCCAGAATTAATGAAAAAAAAATTCCAGAATTGATGATAAAAATCAGAATTAATGAAAAAAATCAGAATTAATGAAAAAAATCAGAATTAATGAAAAAATAATTCCAGAATTAATCAAAAAACAATTCCAGAATTAATGAAAAAACAATTCCAGAATTAATGAAAAAATAATTCCAGAATTGATGAAAAAAAATCAGAATTAATGAAAAAATAATTCCAGAATTAATGAAAAAATAATTCCAGAATTAATGAAAAAATAATTCCAGAATTGATGAAAAAAATCAGAATTAATGAAAAAATAATTCCAGAATTGATGAACAAAATCAGAATTAATGAAAAAACAATTCCAGAATTGATGAAAAAATTCAGAATTAATGAACAAAATTTTCCGGAACAAATTGTGAAAACTCAGAATTAATGAACAAATTAATTGTAGTTAAGTGTACCCACTGCGCATTTACATATCACTTTAGTGAACCGTGGCACAGTTCCAGAGCACTTGAGCGGCCCGCGTCACATTTACCGATCACTTCAAAGCCTCACGGCACAGTTCCAGATTACTCAAGCTGCCTGCGACACATTTTTAAATCACTCAAGTGACCCGCGGTGCGGTTCCACATCACTTATCACTTAAGTGGCCTACAGCATATTTTCAGATCATTTGAGTGACCCGCTGTACAGTTCCAGTTGATACGGCCCGTGGCACGTATTCAAATCAGTAGTGCGGCCCGCACTCTCCTAATGGCTCTTGCTCTAAAGTAGGGCCGGAATTAGAGCGGGGCAACCGCCTCGGGCGGCAGTTTCAGGTGGGAACAAAAAACATCGTTATAAAATTATTGAATTTTGAAGTTTTGGGGGCTTCAAAAATTCTAGTTACGGCCCTCCGCTCTAAAGTATTGATCCGGTCACCTCTGTGCCTTGTTTGTGGGGGGAACGCAAAATACAAGATGGGCTTGTTACGATTTTGCAATACATTCCAGGTCCTTAAAACTACTTAAGGGCGACCAGCCCCCCTCCCAAAATAAGTTAATTATATCTAGCAGCCAAAGGCTTTTAGTGTCCCTCATCACATTACTTTCCCTTGTTAATTTATTCCATAAAAAGCAATATAAGTTTGATATCAGAAGCTTCAGCCCCGAGTTCTGTCAGCATCGTCCTTACCGAAACCATTTATACAGGTAATTACCTACAATTACTGTAGATGGCAGCAAGATGCCCAAGCCCATTCCCGATTTTATTTTAAGGCCAGGATTACACTGTAAAAGTTTCGTGCTTTTATAAAACTTGAAAAATACAACCAATAAACTGATTGATTACATTCGAGCAAATGCAACCGATCTGTTTATTGGTTGTATTTTTCAAGTTTTATAAAAGCACGTTTTCAAAACTTTTATAGTGTAATCCCGGCCTTAGGACAGCATTACACTATAAAAGTGAGAAAAGTTCGTTTATAAAACTTGAAAAATGCAACCAATAAGCGCATCGATTATATTTGAGCAAATGCAAACAGGTGATCTTATTGGTTGAATTTTTCTAGTTTTATCAAAGAGCTTTTACAAAACTTTTATAGTATAATCTCGGCCTTAGGCCGGTATTACACAATAAAAGTTATTTTATAAAAAAGACGCAGCTGATAAGACTATCGGTTGCATTAGCGCGAATGCAACCGGTACGATTATTGGTTACATTTTTCAAGTTTTATGAAATAGACCGATCAGTTAAGTTCGCTCGAATGTAACAGATGTGTTTATTGGTTACATTTTTCAAGTTTTATAAAAGAATTTTTATCAAAGTTTTATAGTGTAATACCAGCCTTAGCTGCATACGGCACCATAAAAGTTTTTATAAAACTAGAAAAATGTGTAACCAATAAGCATATCGGTTACATTCGAATGTGACCAATAGGCTTATTGCTTTTTTTTTTCTTCAGGTTTTGTAGATCAGACTTTTACAGTGTAAATCCTGGCCTTGAGCTTTATTGTCTGAATTGAATGCTTCCACCGCAGTTTATTCAAAAATCAAGAGGCACTCATAACACCAGCAAAGACTAGCTCATTTATGACAACATGGATTTCAGGCTGTTGTATATTGTTTAATGGAAGCAGGGGGTGTTCAGCCAAGAAAAAAACGAGGTCACTCGTGTCTGTCGTTCGTACATTTTTTTCATTCACTCCTCCCCCAGTTTCTTTGGGGGCAACAAAAACACAAACAGCCCCCCACTGATAGCATAGTAGCCTAGTCCACGTTCCTTTCGCGTATTTATTACCAAGCCAAGCAAGGTTTTAGTGGTATTTTAATAGGCGATGCCAGAGAGAGAGAGAGAGAGAGAGAGCCATGAGCAAAGCCATCTTCGAGACTTACTTTGGACTTGTTTATAAATTTATGCAATTTTTTCTTCCCTTCGCTATAATAATCATCAACTGACCTATTTCTTTTTATGCCTCCAAGCTACAAACAAGAATCGCAGTAAACAGATGGCGATCTTTCAACAGGAGGGCGATGATGTATTGCAGTGGTGCGCGAACTTTTGAAGCGCGACCCCCTTTTGACCGCAAAAATTTGTCGCTGACCCCCCAACATTGGCTGACCATATGTCCCATTATCCCTACACGGGCTAACAATATGTCCCGGTTTTCCGGAACATTCCGGTTTTTTGCCAGTATAAATATAATGTCCTTTGGCCCTTTTTCAGAACGCTTGTTTCGATTTTGATTAGGTGATATATTGACTTCCAAAGATATTCAATTTTTTTTTAAAAATATTTACTTTTTTTTAATGTACTTAGTGTCCCTTATGCAGACATGCAACATCGGCTTGAAGCTTGTCAGTAGTGATGAATATTCAGCTTTGCCATGGGTGTGGGGGGGGGGAATTACCCTAAGACACCATAATGATAGTACGATAAAAAAAATAATCACTCAAAAATTTAATTTTTTTTAATTCAAAATTCATTAAATACAGCACCTCATTAGCACTGGAACCTAGAAGGCTCAGGCTCCCTCCCACCTCAATATTCAATGTAATTGAATATTCAATGTAATACCAACCTGTATAAACCCTTGTGGGCCGTATATATGGACGTCTAGCAACCCTAAAACCCCTCCATCCCCGTTTTTTTCGTATAAGCACCTACGACGAAACTTTTTTTTCCGACACAAGTTCCGTGAGCTCGACCATGCACTATGCAAATAAAGCAAGGTTCGGACTCGCCGCGCTGAACCACTCAAAAATCTGTTTTCAGCCCACAGCGTGGAGCGGTTTTGTTGAAAAAAACAGGTTTTTTTGCGGGTTTTGGGCATCGAGCAGAGCGACGGGTTTAGACGCGGCTTTACATTTTGCCTTCCGCGCACAAACAAAACAGATCGGCTCCGAGTTTGTCTTCTCTCGATTTCTCTCACATGCATACACGATTTCAAGGTTATGATAAAGATTGGTGTAATTTTAAAAAAAATAATACGAAAAGTATGTATAAAACACACAGCAAGAAACTCAAAACACCCGATTTTTTTTGTAAAACTGATTCCCGTAGTATTGAGAGTGTCTCCCGTAGCTCCGTAGTTTATTCCGGCCGGGTCTAGGTCAATTCGTCGCGCTCAACTTGTCGCGGGACAATTCGTCGCAGTCAATTTGTCGCAGCGTCAATTCGTCGTGCTACAAACTCGTCGCGGTACAAATTTGTCGCAGGCTCATTTCGTCGCAGTACAAATTTGTCGCAGGCTCATTTCGTCGCGGTACAAATTTGTCGCAAGGTCATTTCATCGCGACAAATTTGAATTGCTTTAAAATTCAATATGTTTGTTGTGATCTTATAAATAGGGTAGGTGCTTTAGGCGTAAAAAATGGAACTAATTTTTTTTCTCATTTATTGGAAATGTTCCCCCTGCCCATCTATTTTAATTTTTAACAAATGAAGGAAAGTATTCATTGAAGACATTAAATTTTTAAAATTTAATTTTTACCATATAAGCCGTATCTCTGTCGGGATTTCCATTTCTCGCAGTGAGGGATGTTGAAGAGCTCACCCAAATAAAAAATTGAGATCAAATAAATTTTTAAATTTTAATTTCCACCGTATAAGCCGCATTTCCCACTTCTTGTCGGGATTTGAGTCCCTGAGTACGGGTTTGAGTCCCTTATAAACGGAATGAATGGCGATTTTCAGCCCCCCCCCCTCCACCTCCTCAATGTTTCCTTCATGTCGGCACCTTTGACTGGCCAAGCATGCCGGAAGTGTTTGGTACTCGTGGGTTCTTGTCTTGATCTTGAAGTAGGAAATTTTGATTTCTGAATCATTTCTCTGGGTGCTCATGCCCATTCCATAAAGTACCCTGGGCACCAACAGCACCTCTGTCTTTGACACCACTGCAAATGTCAATCGATTTTTGATTTTTTTTAACTCTAAAGTAACAACTCTCGAGTGAAAAGAATGAAATCATACTTTTAATTAGATCATTATTCTTCATGTACATGACACTCGAAATTAAAATTACAATATCAATTACATTTTAAAATTACAAATTTAACTGGATATAAAAGTTTAATTATATTTGAAAATTCGGTTATAAAAATTTGAAATGTTAAATAATTGATTTTTTCTGTGATAAAATTTCAATATCAGGTGGAAAAATTTCGGTTTGTATGATATTCCCCAAATTACAGTGAGCCTATCTTTAACGGTAAATTTCTATCTGCCCCATTACAGTATCTCCATAAGAACCTGAAATATTTAATTAATTAATAATTCAATTAAATTAATATTTAATTTTCACCGTATAAGCCGCACTTCCCGCTTTTGTTGGGATTTCTCACAGCGAAGGGAGTTGGGCGCAGATCAAGGATGGAAATGTACAGTGCTTATGAATGACGATTCGATGAAGTTTTCATAATGCCCACAGGATGAGCACCGACAAAGGCAATGTAATCACCAATAAGAAAGATGACTATGGGTCAATCGCATAGATACAATATAACCATTAATCTTATGTTTATAATCAGTCGCATATCTTTGGCTGGCTTGTTTGAATATTTTTACAAAGTTTTCATTAGCGTCTAAGCTTTTGATACAAGGCTGGTGTGCTTGGTCTACGGCTCCAGTCAACGATTAGTAAAAATTTCTTCTTACAATACAAGTGAATGAACATTAACAGACAATGTAAGATTATTATATTCAGAGGTATATTTCCTAGGTGGGGAGGGGGTATGTGGTGGGCTTTATCCCAAAATGACAAGTTCAAGTGAAAGGGCGTGACCAAAATTAAGTAATTGGTGATCAAGAACATGAATTAGAAAGGAAGAAGGAAGGCAAGGTTTGAATAGCCCACAGGTGGGAAAACTATAAATCCGCCTCTGATTATAGCCTACATTTATTAGGGTAATTTTAATTTTAAAAACAATTTGTATCGTACATATAAACACTCCACAATATCTAAACCTTTATTTATTTTCAGTGCTTTGAGTATCATTTTATTTACACTTATATACGTGAATATCGCAGTAAAAACCCGATGATGATTTATAGAATAATACGTGATGGTATTTTGAACTACCATAATTGTTTTTAAGATACGTAGAAGATTTCAATTTATTGCAATTTAAATTGAATTCAAACAATTTAATTTTAAAAAGTACTACATTATTTTTTGTCATCCGTATAACCTGTATCTCTCTTTAAGATACAACAAAAAACTCAAATAAAGAAAATTTATAATAGTCTAATTCATTTTGAATTGCATTAAAAGTTTTTATAATTTCGGAACATGAATTATGGGGGAAAAAACTTTTAAATACACACGTAAACCAGCATATCATTTCCACGTTCGGTTTTGCAATATTCCATGTTTATGCCAACAGAAATACGTAGACCAAGCACACCAACCTTGTTCCAAAAGCTTAGACGCTAATGAAAACTTTGTAAAAATATTCAAACAAGCCAGCCAAAGATATGCGACTAATTATAAACATAAGATTAATGGTTATATTGTATCTATGCGATTGACCCATAGTCATCTTTCTTATTGGTGATTACATGGCCTTTGTCGGTGCTCATCCTGTGGGCATTATGAAAACTTCATCGAATCGTCATTCATAAGCACTGTACATTTCCATCCTTGAACTGCGCCCAACTCCCTTCGTTGTGAGAAATAGAAATCCCAACAAAAGCGGGAAGTGCGGCTTATACGGTGAAAATTAAATATTAATTTAATTGAATTATTAATTAATTAAATATTTCAGGTTCTTATGGAGATACTGTAATGGTAAATGTTTAAATGTTGGTGACTCTTGAAGGGGGGGGGGGGAGGCGAGAGAAACTCGCGAGCCCATGGGGCAGATAGAAATTTACCGTTAAAGATAGGCTCACTGTAATTTGGGGCATATATTACAAACCGAAATTTTTCCACAGGATATTGAAATTTCATCACAACAAAAATCAATTATTTAACATTTCAAATTTTTATAACCGAATTTTCAAATATAATTAAACTTTTATATCCAGTTAATTTTTTAAATGTAATTCATATTGTAATTTTAATTTCGATGACCTTTCTGCATAGACAAAAATAAATTATTTTCAGTTAACTGCGTGTACACTTTTGTTCATGTTTTTATTTCACGTGTAAGACAAAAACCTACATACAAGCTCGCCTGGAATATGTACAGTGAACAATCGACGGTTCGACGAATTGATTCTGTGCTGTAATATATAAATTGACGTCACGACGAATTGACACGGCGGAAAACTTGTACAGCTACGAATTGGAGCTGCGACAAATTTGTACCGCGACGAATTGACACTGCGACAAATTTGTACCGCGACGAATTGACACTGCGACAAATTTGTATCGCGACGAATTGGAGCTGCGACAAATTTGTACCGCGACGAATTGATACTGCGACAAATTTTTATTGCGACGAACTGGCACTGCGACAAACTTGTACCGCGACGAATTGGCACTGCGACGAATTTGTACCGCGACAAATTGAGGCGCGACGAGTTGAGCACGACAAGTTGAGTGCGACAAATTGACCGGCTACGATTCCGGCCAACAGTACAAACTACGGACAATCCGTAGAAGTTGGCAATTCCGCTTATGTATGATGAAAGCGTAGCGAGGTGTATGGTCCTTAATTTTCGTATACAGGGTGATTAAGAAAGAATCATCCGATTTCTCAAAATGATTCACCACTTGAAATCGGTCATTAACAAAAATTGTTCATAAAACGTACATATTTCCCCCCCCCCGTATATTCGCATATCAATTATCATTCTATTCTGTGTTTTTAATTTTTAAGAAATATACAATTTTGAAATCGAGTGATTCTCTCTAAGGCCGGTATTACACTATAAAAGTTTGATAAAATCCCTTATATAAAACTTGAAATATCTAACCAATAACGTTATTGGTTACATTCTAGGAAATGCAACCAGTGACCTTATTGGCTGCATTTTTCAAGTTTTATAAAAGGACTTTTACCAAACTTTTATAGTCTAATACCGGCCTAATTCACGCTGTAAAAGTACTAACTTGATATCGTCCACCACATGCACCAGAGGCACGAATGTATAAAATTTCCTTTTTATCAGCTGTTTGGATACCTTGTTTTGCTATCTAAGTTGTGCTTGAAACACGACTAACACGTTACAAAACATTTTAGGAAAATAACTTGCATAGAGTAACATGAGTAAACATTCAAAAACGTCATTTCCCACGTTTTTTTTTTTTTTTTTGCGAGGATATTGCACACTCGTGATTTTGGCATGACGGTGTCGATAATTGTATAAGAATTTAATATTACACTGTGATATTCATGGCAATTAGCTCAGCTGTGAATAAAGGCATTCTTTAGTCTCGACAGATTTTAAATAAAAAGAATTTATTTGAAAATTTTTATTTTGGAGAATTTCTCGCGACCCCGCTAGTTCGATGACGCGACCACGATTTGCGTGATGCAATGCATCGTAGTGGTGCGTTAACAAACTTTCACGCTTTGTCACATGCTACGCTCAACCAGTGGCCCTCTGCAGGGCCAGACCTCGAATCCTGCGAACTATGCGGCCGCAAAAGGTGCGAATTAATGGAGCCGACTTTTTAGAGCACCTCTCACACTTGAGAAATGTCCAGAATCGGCTCTGGCCAGACTGTATTTGTATCTGATATGGCAAGCAACCTCGAATCTAATTTTATAAAAATGAACTAAGCGACACATCTACAAATCACTCAAGTGACTCGCGACATTTTTACAGATCACTGAAGTGACGTGTGGCAAAGTTCTTGAGCACTTAAGTAATTCGTAGCACATTAAAAAATCTCTAGGGTGCCTTGTGGCCCATTTACAGATCAGTTAAGTGACCCGCGACAAATGACTTAATCCATACGTGCACAACCCATGGCCCGCGGATCAAATGTGGTCCTCAGTATCATGTGGTCAGTGATCTCAAACCTAATTTCGTAAAAGTGAACCAAGCGCCACATTTCCAGATCACCAGAGGCAGATTTAACAGTGGGCGCACCGGACCGCGACTTCTGAAGCGCCCCGCAAAACCCAACTTTATGTTTTTCCTAATTTGAGGAGGGGCAGGATATTTCCTTCAGCGCCCGGGGTCTCAACCGACCTTAATTTGCCTCTGCAGATCACCTATGTTACCTGCGGTGCAGTTCCACTAACGTTGCCCGCGGCACATTTATAGATAATTTAAGTGACCCACGGCTCCAGATCCCTTAAGTATCCCGCGACGAGTTTTTGAACCAATGAAGTGGTCCGAACTGTCGTAAAGGTTGAGCACCCCTTGAATTAAATGATCCACGGCACATTCATTTAGATTACTAGAGTTCAAACACCACTAGATAAGAAACAAACTATATATATACAACCTCTGACAATAAAGTTCGGTGAATGAAGTCAGAACGGCCGATCAGGCAACACTGGCGAAGCAAAACGCTGCAATGCTTAGCGGCAGGTGTTGACCATCTGCCGCCACCGTTGTTCAGTTGAGCGTCGTTTGTGTTTCGTGAAAGACTTGTTTTACAAAGTGCTTGTTTAGTGCGTTGGTTCTTAACTGAGAACAGGAAAATGAACGAACAAAAGATCAATTTAAAGTTTTGTTTTAAGCTTGGCAAGACACCGAAAGAAACTCACGCGATGCTGGTACGTGTTTATGAAGATCAAGCACTGTCCATGAAGTGTGTGTACGAGTGGTTCGCCCGTTTTAGAGAAGGCCGGGAAAGTGTTTCTGACAACGCCCGTAGCGGAAGACCGGCGACCTCCGTCAGTGACGAAAACATTGAGAAAGTGATGAAAATGATCACGAAATATCGTCGATTAACTGTGCGCATGATACCTGATGAACTGCAGATTAACCGTGAATCCGTGCGACAAATCGTTACCCAGAATTTAGGGATGCGAAAGGCGCATGTCTTGTGCCAAATCACTTGACTGACGATCAGAAGCAGGCACGTTTACAGGCTTCACAGGATTTTGTCGAAACGGCGGATGCAACACCAAATTTCTTAAACTGTATTTATTGTCACTGAGGATGGAGTCCTGGTGTCTCAGGTACGACCCTGAAACGAAACGGCAAAGCATGGAATGGCGTTCTCCTGCATCACCTCGTCGGAAAAGGTCAGAGCAGAAAAATCACGCATAAAAACGATGCTAATCACCTTTTTCGACAGTCAAAGCATTATCCACAAGGAATTTCTACTTGAGGGAACGACGATGAATGCTGCAAGGTACATTGAAATTTTGACCCGTTTCATGAAACGTCTACGCAGGGTACGATCTCAGTACGCACAACAAGGTTCATGGTTTCTTGTTCACGACAATGCTCACACAGCCAATATCGTTAAACAGTTCCTGGCAAAAAAGGGGGTGGTGCAAATTGAACATCCACCATGCTCGCCAGATCTCAATCCTCCAGACTTCTTATTCCCATGACTCAAACTCGCTTTGAAAGGAAAGAGATTTGACGATATTCCTGACATCCAACGAAACGTGACGAGGCTTTTGAACTCCATCCCTAAAAAAGACTTCTTGCAAAGTTTCTAGGACATGTACAGGACATCTCAGCGGTGCATAGTAATGGGAGGTGACTATTTCGAACAGGGGCGTAGCCAGAAATTTCGTTCGGGGGGGGGGGGACCAAAGTGACAGAACAATGGATTTGGCCATCTTTTCCCCTTTTTTCGGTCATTTTCTCACATTTCGGGGGGGGGGGGGGGACCAGACCCCCAAGTCCCCCCCCCCTGGCTACGCCCTTGATTTCGAAGGACAGTAAGGTAGCTTTCGTTAACATTTCATCCACGTTAATGTTACAGGACTATTCACCGAACTTCATTGTCAGAGGTTGTAGATCACTAGAGTTAAAACATCTCAACTTCAGTGTGTGACGGCTTCGGTATTTTATCACACGTACTTTTTTCGCGATCGATCGAAACCGCATATAGATATCGTTACATGTTTACTGCTACTGAAGAACACGAAAAAGTGGTTCATTCTCCTAAAAGGTTGAGCACCCTTGGTTTAAGTAAAGAACTTAGAAATGCATGATAGATTTGCGCACTCCTTGAATGCAGAGGTGGCTTGCCAAACCTGGTAGCTTTTATGGACTGATATAAAAAGTTACGTACCGGACGCATATTTACAGGAGGCAAAGCGAGTTGAGGAATAAGCTGTCAAGAAAAGTAGATTCAAATTTTAGAAGGGTGATTTGTCTCATTCAAAACCATAAATTCGCTACTTGATCAAAGGTAGAGAGAGTGCAAGCATGTAAGCGACTGAAAGAGGACCATATAGAGATGGATCAGGTCAGTGAGCAACTAAAAGAGTGACTTAAAGCAAGCACGTGAGCAACCTGGGAAACAAGGGACAAGGTCAATATACGACCAAAAGTACCAGAGAGAGAGCAAAATTTTACAGAAAAAATCCTGTAAAGTGATACCAATTCCAACATAATATCTGGATTTAATGGAAAGCTACAAGCACCGAGAGATTGGCGAAGTGTCAAATGAAATTGTTGCCAAAATCTACAATTGCCAATTCCGAATGTCTTTTTTCGGCAAATGACTGTTTCAGTGATGTATTGCAAACAAAAGGTAAATTTCTCCTGAGCTAAAACACTGTGTGTGATGTGTATAGCGTATCCACACTCTCTTCCGAAAGTTGGCAGAATGAGAACAAGTTTATGAAAAATTTTAATGATAGTAGCTAGACGGATGTTGGCAGAATTAGCGGTCACAGAAGTAGCTGACATTAAATCCAGATATCCTGATGACAGTGTGTTTGTGTCACCTTATATTTTTTTTCTGGCCTTTCCAAATATGTACTTTGTTTTTGTGTAGGTCTCACAGAAACTTTACAAATTTGGGTTTATTTAGAACTGACATATTTCATTTTTATCCACCATAACTGGAGAATAAATATAGATAGAACAGGGTCGCTGTGGTGTTTTATGCTCCAACTGGGCTCGTTTATCCCCCCTTCATTTGGCAGATTAGGTGAAATTCACCCTGTAATAAGCTACTTTAATCACACTGCTACTGAATGAACATACATTCACTTATAACCACACCAAAGCTGATATAATCTGCTTTTATTAGCGAATGAGCCTTAAAAAAATTTTCCACACAGGACTCGGAATAAAGACTAAACTTTTGCATTAAAATATATTTATGAACACAACTTTTTTTTTTTTACTGTAAAACACAATCTTTTGCCAAACAAAATTTTTTTTCGAATGTGATAAAAAAAACATGAGGGGAAAAAAAGAAATCACAAGGCGCAAAAGCCAATGCATGACATACCAAAGAAAAACAAATTTCTTACAAACTGGTTTTTGCAAATAGATGAAAATATGACAAATTAAATAAGAATCTGTACAAGTTCCTGAACTAAAAAGTTAATTATTATATCACACTAGCTGAACATTTGCTGCCTGCAGATACTGGTTCAAGTGATTTACTGCTTCAGGGGCCACAGACGAAGAAATGAGGGCGGGAAACTGAAAAACAAACAAAATGTAGATTAGAAAAAAATGTAGTGGGGGGAAAAAGAAAATTTCTAACATCAAGATTTACTAAAATGATCATCCGTCATTTGGGAAGGGGGGGGGGTGCTTTTGAAAATGCACTAAAAATGGCATATATATATACATACAAATATGAATATATATAAAATTATAAACGCATTGAGTACATGTTCTCTGCCCCCCCCCCCCCCGGAAAGAGTTGAAACGACGGCCCTGGTCATCAGGGTGAGATGAAATATTGTGGTAATTTTTTTTTTTTCATAGTGAGCAGTGACATCGCTCAGAATCAGGGTCATTCTTACCAGTCGCTGAGACAGCGGCATAACAGTTTCGGGGCAGATATATATATATTTGGAGGAGGGGAATCAGCACCCAAATGGATGGTATGGAAAGTGTTGCAGAGGAGATTAGCATTCAAACCATACAAGTTGCATCTAGTCCAAGCTCTTACTGAAAACGATAAAGAAGTAAGGAAACAAATTTGTGAGTTCGTACTTCATGAGCTCCATAACGACGAGTCCTTTCTGTCCACGATTGTGTTCAGTGATGAAGTGGCATTTCACATAAACGATATAGTGAACCGCCACAATGTGTGCATCTGGGGACCATCTAATCCACATGCCACCATTGAAGTGGAAGGCGATTCACCAAAGGTGAATGTGTTTTGTGCTATGTCGCATGACAAAATCTTCAGTCTGTTCTTTTTTCATGAGAAGACTTATAATGGGATTGCTTATTTATTTGGATATGTTAGAGATTTGGTTCTTGTCCCACAGTTAGAAGAATAATCAGGTGATTTCATTCTACAGCAGGATGGTGCACCATCCCATTGGCATTTAGCTGCTTGTGGGTTTTTAAATGACCAATTGTCACACCGGTGGATTGGTCGCTGAGCACCCCAGGACTGCTCTTCATCAATGGCCTCCTCACAGCCCTGACATCACTCAGTGTGTTTCTTTTTCAGCGGCTACATCAAAAATCAGATGTTTCTCCCACCGCTATCAAATGATGTTGATGAACTTAAGACATGCATATCTGCCGCCTTTCAAACCGTCACATCAGACATGCTGAAAAGAGTGGGATGAGTTATCGTACCGCGTTGATATCCTTCGTGTTACTAAAGGGGCTCACACTGAGTGTCACACATAACTGTCTCAAATTTAAACTTTCAACTGTTATTTTTCATTTCCGATTAACAAGTTTGTACTTTTAGTTTTCTTTCAATAGCCCTGCAAAGTTGGGATTAGAGATGTAAAATTCTCGAGAATAATCTTTCGGAGAATATTCTCTGCTAGGACTACTATTATAAATAACTTCAGAATATTCTTATAAGTTCTTGATGAGAATATTCTCTTATTTATAATATAGTTACATATAATATCCTTGAGGATATTCTCTGAAGGGACTACTTTCATAAATTGCTGGGGAATATTCCTATAGAAAATAACAAGAATTATTCTGAAGTTTTTAATAATGTCCTTCCAGAGAATATTCTTCAGTTACCGAAATCTTTCCAGAGAGTATTATCAAGAATATATGTAATAACATGTATTATAATAAATCTCGATAAATAACTTGAGAATTATTATTTTTGTATAATTATTATTTTTGATAAGAATATTCTCTAGTAATTTATAATAGTCCTTTGAGAGAATATTCTCCGGAGAATGTCTGTCTCTCTTCCAGTCAAGAAGATGGGTATATTTGAAGTTTGTAGACACCACAATATTGAAGTTTGAAAGCAAGAAAATTAAACCAACAGGGCTGAAGAATTACACAACTCTTAAAGAAATGTGAGTGATACAGAATTTAAGTGTATGTGCATTGAAGAAAAAAGTTCTGTATTTTAGAATGAAGGTGATTGTATAATAATTGCTTCCTTTATCAATCAACTTTGATCTAATTTCTTTTGTTGTGAACTTATTTCTGAAAAATTATCTAATTTAAAAAAAAATTTTTAATGTTTTAATTTAAGGGTTTCTAAAATCTTTATAACCAAACTTTTAAAACCTCTCATAATGACCTGGAGAACTCGAACTAAAAGTTGTCATTGGGGAGGGAGGAGGAGGGGGGGGGGGTGATTATACCAAAAATTGTTTTGTTGTAAATGTTTCAGGCAATGAAAACTGATTTATATTTCACAATATAAACAAAATTAGTAAAAAAAATTTAAATTATTTAAAAGAAAAATTAATATTTTCGATTATTCTCCAATTGTTACATCCAGAAGAATATTCTCACCTCACATCTCTAGTTGGGATATTCATTTATGTACACATGGTATATCTGTCCATCTCTATACAATTAAACTTAAATTATTGGATTTCCTGAGCCTAATAAATGTGTGTGTGATTATGAATTATCTTTACAATTCTCACAAGTATCATTAATTATTGGCATAGTTGCATGTTCTTGACACTATTTGTATTTAAAAAAAAAAAAGATACACAATTTAACAGACCAATTTCACCACCATCAGGCAGTAAAATTACGAGTTGACTGTATACATAACAATTTGGGTTTCAAAAACGGTTCTTCACTAATTGCAGTTTTGGGTATTAGAAAAATGGACTCCCTCCATCACCTATGGAAAAGTAATGTTAAAATAATCATAAAAAATTTAATCTAATTTTGAGTGTTGTCTCAAAGTTGTTGTTGGTGGATGAGTTTGTTGGTCTTTGGCTTTCCCCCACCTTGGACCATAAAAAAAATGAAATTGCTCTTAGTAATATAGCTCTTCATGATGAAGAGTTTGGGATTCTGATCCTTGGTTGGTACTGCCTACCCTATCAACAAAGTGGTTTCCCACATACTACTGCTGCATTTTCCAGTATAAAGAAAAACGTTTCTAGGAGAGGCATCAAACTCATTCAATTCAGTGTTCCTCTGACCAATGTTTGGAAAATATTAAAAACATTTTCGGTGTAAAAAAATAGAATACATAAAATTGTAAATGAATTGGAACAAGAAATTGAAAAAACTTACTTTCCCTGGACTACTGACTGACAGCTTCTGCAAAGATTGTGCCAGGTTTACCCTCGCGTCGGGAACAGTACCAGCTAATGGATCATGTTTTTTGTCACTAGCATACACCAACTGCGAATAGGATGCCTGATATTCTGGAGTGTCATCTATCTCCACATAATGTTCGTCATCAGGTATAGTGTCATCCTCTGGTAATTCGAACAATCCGATTAAAGCTTGAAGCAGAGGAGCCCTACATGTACAAAGAGGGGGGGGGGGAACCTCATAAAATTTGGCTTAAAAATCATACTTTTGGAAACACAACAGCTCATTTACAAATGATGATTCCCAGACTTGAAAAATCTGTAGTTTGTCACACATGGAAATATTTCGTTGTTGAAGAAAACATCATACAAATAAAAGGAAAAATTAGGAAAAAGTAAAAACTAAAAAAAAAATCCATTCAACTTTTTACTTTTCTCCAATTTTCCCTTTTGTTTATACGAGTATGACATGTTTTCTTCAGCAGTGAAATATTTTGTCACATGACAAACTACAGATTTTTCTAGTTTGGAACCCACTTTCCCATATTTTCATGCAATTTTGGTCATCCCAACTTTTTTTTCAATGTCTTGCTTCTATCCACATTTTCAATCAAGCCTACTTGAATTTTTATTCCTCAATGAAATCAAGCTGATTACAATGATAACTATGACAATGAGTATATTCATCTCACCAGGGGCGTCGGAAGTGTTTCGAACCTGTGGGTGTCCGTCTTGAGATTCATGTAGGAAATTTCGATTTTTGAATCAATTCTGTGGGTGCTCGAACCCGTTCTACAAACTTCCGTGGGTGCTCGAGCACCCCCGGCTCTGACACCACTGCATCTCACATATTTTAATAAGCATGTTAAGCATTTCTTTAGTATAATTCATTTTAATCCAATGTGATTTGCCGTGGCGCTTCATTACCTGCCGCTAGCAATTTTTTCTAACATTTAAGCAATAGTTGCGAAGTTTGCTCATTTTTTGTATAGTATAAAACACAAATTCATAGTTATCACTGTAATCAGCTTGATTCAACCTTGGCAACAATTAGTAATTTCCAGTATTTTTCTCAAGAAAACATGGTTACTTTGGTACTACAAGGACCAAGACATTTTTCTAAAGGATTTTTAATTTTTGTGAAGCTCCATTGAGGCTCTGACATTGAAAAGGGTGCAAGTCCCCCAAAAATCAAAAACTATTTTTTTTGCTTAAAAGAATAGAGTTTCCCAGGCCATAGTGCTGAAAAGAGTGTAAGATGATGTAGTTTAGTTCCAGTTGATGTCAAGAGATGGGCAGGTAGTAACTCGATGGGCTGTGGCTTTGGAAAGGTTTTTGCTTCTACTGTAAAATTTGGTTTTTGGGACTTACACCCTTTACAATGTCAGCACCTCAACTAGTGGATTTAAAAAAAAAAAATTTCTATAAAGGATATGAAAAATCGGAAGAATTAGGTTTCAGAGCGGACAATTTCAATTGGGCTGCAAAAATCGGAAAGCTTTAAAGTAAATCAGAAGCATTAACACCTATGCTCATCAATTGTAAAGATTAACATTTAAAAAATTGCTAATAGCTTACCAATACTGAGAATATTCTCCGTTTATAACCTCTGGAGATTCTGTGAGAATCTTTGTGATGCCAACAGCACAGATTTTCCGCTCTATAGCTCCAGAAACCTTTTGGACTTCCAAAATGACAAGTCTTTCCAAGACCATACCAAACATTCTAAAAAAATTAATTAAAATAGAGGGAAAGCTTTAACATCAGCATTTTATCATGATATATGAGTGAAAGATGTTTCTTTGATACATAACTTGTATGCCATTTATAATATACATATTTATGATGTACAACAAATATCTTAAAATGAAACAGTAAATTTGAGTCATAAAAAACAGAAATACTCACTTAGCCTGTATGCCATCAATTATACCTATCAAAGACTGGGTCCCATATTTACAGGTGAAAAGGAAGAAAAACACGAGCAGACCTATAAAAATGATATATCACTATCGCCCTAGTTTGAATATCTCAGAATATGAATAAACACGGAAAATAAATATTCTTATATATACCATATTCCTGTGTAATGTTGGTGTACAAAATTTTTGTGACATGAGTTTTTCAAATTTGAAATTGGTGATTTCGAGCATGTCAAATGAAACAGGGTTTTGATATCATTTAACGTAAAATTTGAACAGCCAGACTCGCATATAATGAACACGGATAATACAAATTTTCACATATAACAAAGTTTTTCCATTCAAATTTTTTATTTCTTATCTACGCTATTTTGATTGCTTATAACAATTACAGCAAAGTATGCCTATTACAAATTTTCAAACATGGAATTGTTTCAAATTTCTTTATCTTAACTTAATTTTCTTACCTGTAAATTTACTTTTCTGCAACTGATAATGTCCCCTTTCTTTCCTTGGAAGACATTCTAATTGAGTTGTTTTGAGTGCTGTAAAATTCTATTTTCTTTTTTTTGCTACTTTTCTCTAAAAATTCTTATTTTGTTTGAAGAAAACCTCATTAGGAAGAAAGGATTGAAGTTATTTCCAAACATCTAACCTCCAAACCACCATTAGTGCACACTTGCTATTTTCAAGTTAGATTCAGATGTTGGTTGTGGTGATTTCATTGTGTGCAAATTAATTTTGAGAATGTACAATATGTGACCACCTCTCCAATTTTGTAAATTTTTGTGGACTTCCAGCAACTCTTTAAAGAGAGATCAGGTGGATTATCAGCTTGACACGTTCGTAACACTAGCACTTTTAAAAAAGTCAGTCTTGGGGTAAAGTTACGAAGGGTAAATAAAAAATAAAAAATTTTTTGATTGAAAATTGTTGTTTGAATGAAAAATATCTTTGTAGTGATTGCAAAGTGTGAAAAGCACGCATGGTTAGCCTGCAAGTTTTTTCCCCAGTACAGTACTGTACTTGGCAATAGTCAAACTGCTCTCCAAGTCACGAGATAGCGCTACAGAAGATGGGAGGAGGGGAAATCATGAAGTATGGAGGAATAAAACATTCTCTTTCTGAAAGAATCATTTCACGCCACACCGGAACAAAAATTTTTTTCACCCTTTTCAGGAATTCCGGGACTTTGATGCACTGAGTGCTATATTCGCAACACTAATGCATACAAGGCAGGTATAAAAGCATTTCCAGGAGCTCCTAGTACACACGCAAAAAAATACAAACAAGTGCTATTTGGCACAGAAAAATAACTTGATGGTGCAGGATGTTAATTTTGGCACAGAGTTCTCACTCTTGACAATGGACACTGATTATGAACCCACCATTGGGTTCTTTTTTATGAATGTTATTGTAAGAAAACATGTCCAGTTTTATTGAGAACATTATCCAAATTCAGAAATTTTAAATTCAGTACAGTATCAAATAAAAAAAAGAGCTCACATTTTACGAATTTAGTCGTTTTTGAACTCTGAAGCCTATGAAAAAGTAGTACAAAGATTTGCTTCACATAATCTTTCAGTCCTTCCCTGAAATGAAATATAAAAAAATAGATTAAATATTAAAAAATCATTCATAGTTTTTATTACGCAAGCACAAACATATAATACACAAATACACACATATATATAATGTCAAACACTTTGAGACCTCAGGGGACCTTCCAGCAGGCCTAATTATTTATTGCAGGAATTATTTATTGAATATTTTTTTAGCAACATTGCTGCTATATTTAATAGATATGTTCCGCTGTATTTTTGTTCATGAAAGTTGAATAAAAATTTAGTATTAAATTACTTATTATGAAGATCAATAGAATATATTATACATTATTTCTCTTTTTTACTATTTTACTCTGTGAAACATTGTTTTTAATATCTACTTACAATACATTCATCAAAATGGTTTTGTAGTCTATATTTCTAAACAAAGTAAAAAATTATACGATTTCTGTTTTTATAATGAAGTTGATTTTTAGTGTGAAAATTGTTTAATATCTTAGGGCAATACAGGGAAAGTTCTTTGTGTGATGTTTTATTGGGTTATAGACATTATTATTTATTACCAGCTATAATACTTGGGCTGTTCAGGTTTTTTTCAATTACTGAGAGGATTGAAAAAATGACAAACCATTATGAAGGAATGAGCATAATACTTTGCAGCATTAAAGAAGTGACAAACCATTGTAAAGGCATATGCACATCAGAAACGAATTGCTAGGGAACCACGGTAACCAAAGTAAACATTCCGAAAGTGATTATTGAGGAACCATTATTGCCCAACAGTTTTTCGCCCATTTCGGGTAATTGCCCTGCTCTGACAAACTTTTAAAGTAGCCTATCGTTCAGTGTGGGCCTTGTTTGGTGCATATATAAAATCACACACACGCACGCACGCGCACACACACACACACACACACACACACACACACACACACACACACACACACACACACACACACACACACAGAGAGAGAGAGAGAGAAAATCAATTTTATGTATATAGATAATAAACACCAGGGAGCGCATGTTCATTCTGAGAAAATAACAAAATGGTACCATCAAATCAAAAACCTCAATGTCCATGTGCATCACTGTGATCATTAATGCATACAAACTCTAACAATAATAATATCAAAATGAAACCTGAGTTTAGATGTCTCATGTACGTAAAATTAATTTAAATATTTTGTAAAAAATATATTAAAAATCAAAAACTTACATTGGCATGTGCTCTACAAGGCTTTGCAAAATATAAAAGCCTTCATGGTCATTAGACCTCGAAGCTATCAATTTTTGGAACACTCCGAGCACACCTGTCTGAAATTAAGAAAAAAAAATTGATACATCAATATCATATAATTCAGACAGAAAAGGCAAAAAAATTTATTGAAAATTACTCCATCTACTGTTTCAATTATAGTTTAACTTGAATAATTAATTTCATGCCAAAAGTAAAGTCTCTGTGGTTCCTTAAAATTAGGTCAATTCCAGGACCATTCTTCAGACATGGAGCAGGTAGAGGAAACCGATCATATGGCTACGAATTACAAATAATTTTCTGTTTATTCGGTGTATTTAATCTCATCATGGACTATTCATCATAACATTAGTTCTGTCAGTTCCTTTCCCCTCATATGCAAGCCATGTAATTAAATGATGACCTGTTGGGACAGTCATCAGTCAGCTATTCATATACAATGGGTCCAATGAGTGAGCAAGATATTATGTAAAGAGCCTGGGAGAAACAAATACCTAATTTTCTAGTATTTTCTTATACATAGGCTGCATTAGTCTGAAATAAAAATATTCATGTCTAACACCATCCGGTCAAAGTAAGGTTAATGCATGGTAACATCAGGTTTTCTATATCTCAGGTACTTATGCCTATTCATATTTTCATGACACTAGAAGGGGCTTCCTGATAATAAATACTAAAAGTTTTTCCCCTTTAAAGAACAATTCTTTTGAAGTTCTCAATGCTCAAAATATCCAAGTCCTACAAAATATGGTCTCTGAAATTCATGAATAAACTTAGAAAAATGTTAAAATAAACATTTATGGCAGGAAAAGCTCAAAAATGACATTTTTACAAAAGTTTGAAAATAGGCAAAAAAAAGGTATTTATGGCATTTTGCCTGTGACTTCCAAGCTGTGTAGTAAATAAACCTGAACAGAATATAAAAATTATAAGTAAAATTCAGATCTAATATCCCAGGTTATGATTTTTTAAACTTACCTTTTCAATATAATATCACAGCAAAAATGGTGAAAATTAGATCACATAAAGCAAGAGATACCTGTATATAATATTTTTCATTTCTGAAATATAGCTTTGTGTAATTAGTCTTTCAATAACCTTGCTTGAATCTAATCATTGTCTGGATAAGTTTTGAGGTTCACAATTTTTACTTCAGACTAACAATTTAAAACAATGAAAAAATTTAAAAGCTATTAAACTAGGAAAAATACTCACCAATTTTTGAGCATCGATAATCTGTTTAGAGCCTTTTTCGATATATGCTTGCAAAAGCCTCACAATAGGATGGATATTCCCAGGCCTTTCCCACAGAACAGGTGTAAGAAGAAACGGAAATAAAGACATATAATGAGGTGGCACTGGAGGTTTCTGAACTTCGAGCAGCAAAGACAAAAGCTGGAAGATGTAAGGGACAAATTCTGAAATAGACAAAAGGGAATTTTTTTAAATTAAAAATATCAGACTTGTTGCACATACAAAAATACTTCTAAACTTCTAATGGAGACAAAATTCTCAATTGAATTTCTGCTTGTCTGTAACAAAGCAATTGGTTAAATTTAATTTTGTTTTCTGCATCTAAAGTTTACATCACACTTGGGGGGGGGGGGGAAGGAAACGACACTTTTGAAGCATATGCACGTAAAAGCTTTGATATAACACAAAGACCAAAGAAAAAATCTCTGTAGAAGGAATATCGCCTATATTGAGATAAGTAAATTTATGTTTTAAGATCCATCTAGGATGCCACAGGATATTTTAAAAGAAAATTTCTAATTAATGTAGCCACTAGAACTACTTTGCTACAAGGCTTTTTCAGTAGGGATAAAGTATACTTGAAATTTTAATCAAATTCTCAAGGGTATATTAAAGGTGGAAGCTTGAGAAATCTATAATAGAGGGACTTATCATAATAAGGATGTCATTGTACCATAGAGAATATAATTGCAATTAGATCAATAACAATTTTAATGCAGAACATAAAAAACACATAGTTGCACAGAGATTTATCATTGGAGTGAGGCTTCATTGCATTTATACATTCTTTGTTGTATTTATATATACTTCTTAAAAACCTGTTAATTATACATGCTGTTTCAAATAGCTCATCCTTAGGACTATCTCTACAACCATTGACTTTACTTTTAATTAAAAAACGCTTTCAAATGACAATGCAGTTTCTTAAAATGCTGTAATTTATTCAACGGGTTGTATACACAAAAAATAAAAAAACAGACTTTTATTCAGTCACCCTGTGATAAAACACCTAATCAGAAAGTTGTTCCTCCATCTCTTCTGATGCCGAAATCACACATCTAAGTGCAATATCACTGAGATATTTGTATTCAAAAATCTGAGAAAAGATAGGAAAGAATTGCATAATCTAATGAACAAGCTCATTATATGCTGCTCTCCCCCTTTTCAGGTTTTTGAATAAAAATCTCAGCAAAAAGTGCACTTGGAAATGTGGATTTTTTATTTTCGTTGGTCTAAGAAGAGACAGGACCTTTCTAATTAAGATTTTCTAGGACAGGGTGATTAAACGGAAAGTTCATTTTTTTTATGTACACGACCCCTTAAATACATTTTAAGAAACTGCATGCCATTTGAAAACTTTTTGTAACTGGACATACACGTCCAAAGTCAATGGTTGCAGAGCCAGTCCTATGGATAAGCAATTCAAAACACCCTGTATAGGCATATAAATGAATAATAATAATATTTCACACAATCACATTTTTCCTTGAACAGAGCTCATAACATGAAAGGCTGAAACAGCATGTTAAATATTTTTTTTATTGTAAACAAATACACACACATACACATTACAAAATACTGGACACGAAAAACAATACAAAAGAAACATACACAAAAAAAAGACATACACATGTAACAAGTATACACTATATGGCCCCAAGGGACATTAAGTCCTTCCAGGAAGCCAAAAAGACATTGTATTACATTTTTTCGCCGCCATTGTGAACCGCCAAGTATGCAGTGTAATTATAGAAAAACATATGAAATTTAAGACATGATGTATAACAGTTCAATGTAAAATGACAATCCATAGTTAGTGAAATTTAAACAAGATGATGCGAGTATGTTCTGGGTACAACATTAATACACATAAAAATATATAGTTTTAAGTAAGTTCTATATGTTAAAAAAAATTGTTGATTTTATATTTATCTTTTTTATGAACAGTTTCAGAACATATCATAATTTTGAATGCTTTTTGCATATTTGTGGTTAGTATTATTAGTAGTTGGTTTTTTTTGACTGAAATGAATTCATAATTAAGAGCAGTAAATGAGAAACACTTTTGAAAAAGATGTTTCTTTGTTTTCAGCACTTCAAAACCATGTTTGGAACTCGCTGTTCTATTTGTTTTTCTTTGAAGCCAATTTTTATTTTTCGTCACAAAGTTTATCGTTCGGTAAATATATAATTGTCTGATGTCTAGTGTGTGACGGTTAATTTTTCTATCGTTTCCAGTATAGGCTCATGCTAGCATATTTCTTACCTTGTTATATGTGTTACTTAGTTGTATGATCTTTTTTTTTTTTTTTTTGTCGCACCACGGTCATTTTCTGCACACGAGGGCTAATTAGACCGGGACCTACAATTTATTGCCGATTCCGAACGGCAGGCTTGTTTCTTATACTCATCGAGAGATTGGTACGTTAAACCCTCGATGGGGGACCCCTGCGGTAGCAATTTTTTGCTGCGGTCAAGTCGCCGTTTTTGTTGTACCCCTGTGTCAGGAAAGTTTTCTGACAAGGACGAACCGGGTATCGAACTCGCGACACCTCTAAACATCCTTTGGTACTTTAGGCGAGTATCTTATCGACCGGGCTACCGCGACCATGTTGTATGATATTACAATGGTATGCTCCACCCCACGCACATAAACCGTAAGTTATAACTGAGAAAACCCAAGCGTAAAAGACATCTTTCAAAAATCCTCCCCATCAAATATTTGAGCTTGTACAAAAGAGCTTGTAAAATCGAATTTTTTTTATTTATTTTATCACAATGAATATTCCATTTCAAGTCATCCTGTATTGTTACCCCTAAGTATTCGTATTCATACGCTCTTTGGATTCCAAGCCTCAATAAAATCACTCTTATTTCAAGTAGCTCCTGACAACTTTCACAAAAATTAATGTGGGTAAACATCAAACACACTTCATACAAGGTAAAGGACATAAGCATTGCAATTTCAAAGAAAAGTAGGTCAGACACAAAAAAACGACACTTAACATACAATCAAAGTAGATTAAGATGAAGTTCCTTGATGAAACTTAAATATTTTTATGTTACATGTTATCAAATGACCATCAGTTAAAGACTCTCCTACTACTCAACAGTTTCTTTTATTTTAAATAAATGTTTTATTTAATTTCACTGATGTCGTGCCATTTTATCATGCATACAATCTGTTTTTAATGTTTTTTTTTGAAAATTTGTAAAAAATTAAGTATTGGAAGATAAGCAAAATTTTGTACTCAGGATAGCATATACAATGTGTGATAATTTGAAATAAATCATATATGTGATAAAAATGTGAAATAAATCAATTGATAAATAATATTTCTACATAAGTACGTTTACCATGTTAAAGGGTAGGAGGCCCTTTAATTAACACAAAATCTGGTTAAAATAGAATATTTTTGGGATCTCTCTGTCCCTGTCTCAACAAGGTACAAAATGCTTATCCCACTGGAAGATAAGACAGCTGATGTAAACTTTGAAAAAGTTCATGCTTGTAAGTTGCTGCCACTGGAAGCACATCTTGACCCAGTTTCACACCTGCCTTCATCTGATGCACACAAAAATGGTTCTCTAACAAGGTGAGAATTGCATTCGGGAAAGATAGATTTGGCTATATGGAGAATGTTGAAGTATTTCTCAAAAATATTATTTTCTGTCCCATTGTCACAAAAGGATGAAACAGTATTCTACCATTATGAACTGGAGCAAATGACAAACTCAACAGCGGGAACACATTAATTTCCACCCACAAAGTTTCGGGAAAATCATACCATTCTAATTTAACCTGCAAAGGGTTATCTAATTGTCAACAATTTTTTGGGGAGAAGGGTGGGGCACAATAATAAAAAAAAGCATGACACTATAATGCAAGAACTGGGGTGGTTTAAAAATCTCACATTTTGGAAATATGGTTATGGTCTTCCAATATTGGCAATGATTAATGATTATATTGTGATTTATGGTTTTCTAATATTATGGATTTCTATCAAACAGAAATATCCATTATTGATAAAATTTCCTTTATATTTTGTGAACTTGGTGAGACATACTTTTGAAAAACCCTAGAAAAATGGCTTCAACATCCACCATCCAGACCAGATCTCTTACATGATGTACAAATTTTTTTTACAGCTGAAAAGAGAGGCATTTGTGAAAATCTGCTTGCATCAGCCTGAGATGTATGAGATTGGTTCAAGATGTGACAGTCAGCAGCCTACAAGAATGAGATTTTTCCAGATGAGATACAGTTCTATTTTTTAGACTGCCTTGGTAATTGAGATAAAATTTTGTCTGGGAAAACCTCCCCCCCCCCCACACAAAAAAACCCCGAAGTAGAGCCGTGAAGCGATAAAAACAAAAGGATAATCATGATTTATGATTTACAGGTTGTGTTAATCATGTCGAAGATGAATGAAATTTAACTGACCTTGAATATCCTGTTGCAAGATACCTTCAAAGACAGGAAATAAAGCCTCTTCAAACATTGAGACTGCACTGGGATTCGTCCTGCACACAATGGTTATAGCTAAGCTCAAGGTCTCAAACAGGTAGTGATTAAAATGTGGCTTTCCAGGGTTCTATGCAATAAAAAGAGAAAACACCACTGAGTATAAGATTTTTCACCTGTTCAAAATCTGATTTAAAAAAAAAGAGCAAAGTTTTCCCATCATTCATCACAAAACTTAAATAAATTTTACTATCCCCTATGATAAAGGAAAAAAAATGCATACATATCGTCCCCCTTATGCTAGAAGCATGAATGTACAAATTTTCACTTTTTTTTATCAGCTGGTTGGAAACAATTTAAGAAAATAACTTCCACAGAGAATGACATGGGTAGAGTAAACATTCAATCGTTATTTTTCCCACCTTTTCTTCCCCAAGGAAATTGCATATTTGTGCTTCTAGCATGGGGGGGGGGGGGGGGGGAAGGCGGCAACATTATATGGCAATGCATATTATTATTAGAGGTCTGTCCAGACTTTCTTGTAGGGTCCTGTTGTGGTGAAAAAGATCATTAATTTTGTGGAAAGCAAAATAACCTAGTTCAGGGGTCCTCAAATTGTGTGGCCAGGCATCCTGGCGCGCCTTCAACATTTCTCAGAGGCACCGCAGAGTGGTGACCCTGACAATGGTTTTTGCGGAAATATTCTGTTAAACAACTCTGGGAAACCGACGAAGCTCGCAGATAAGCATTGAATAAAGGAAAGGGGTGCCGCGAGTGGAAAAAAATATGAGAATCCCTGACCTATTTAATCGCAAAAGAAATGAATGGCCAAATTTATGATTTCATTCATTTGTATTTTGTGAAGGGTCCGGAAAACGGAACCAAATTTTGGCTGGACAGACCCTATTTTTTTTTTTTTTTTTTTTTTAATAATATCCATTATAATAAAAAAAGAAGTCATAAACAATATGTATAACTTTACAAATCAAACATATTACAGAACTTTATGTAATGGAAACATTATTTTAAATATAAAATTATTTTTTTGACTTGAAGGGAAAAAAATCTTATTTCATCATAATACTTTGATATAAATCAAAATATCACAACAGAAAATGTTTTTGTTGACAGTTGATTATTTAAAATGTACTTTTACAAATAACTTTGTAAATGTTGTAAAATTCTGAAATTTTACAGCTTCCACTTGGTTAAATAAATATATGAAGGGTACAAACTAGTCACACCTGTCTTAACGGTCACACCCTCTTTTAAGAAAAGCCAAATAATAATTTCCCAGAAAAAACCCTATTTAAATAATACATTTCAAACCTCTGCTTGAAAGTCACCCTTAGATATGGTCACAGACAGATTCCTCCTACTGGGTTAGAATACATGACCAGACACTTTGTTCGAATATTCTTCATATGAATTTCCTATAATAAAGCTGCTAGTTATATAACTTCAAGAGTTAATTTTAAGCTCTTGTGACACATTAAAACCTACGCCTATATTCAATAACATCTTTTTTTCTGACTTTAAGGGATTACAATGATTTTTTGTGAATAAATTTTGTGGGGTTTTTTTTTCGTTATGGTAAAAATATTTTTTTTATTGATCCACGATGTCTGATGTTTATGTTCAATCATTATTTATGAAACCCTCAAGGAAAATTTAAACATAATTAAATGCACAAAATTAAGTTTGATTCAAATGATAGCATTTTTAATTTTTTCTTTATTTATTGGACTTTGAAGAGAAATACTGGGGCTTAATACAAAAAAAAAGTCAGTTTTCACAAAAGCTTTCTTCTCTGGTTATGGTTTACTTACGAAAACTGTGGTAATTTTATTTGTGCCCTGTTTTAAATGAAACTGCTTATGTGCACAGAAGTATGTACAATAATAGCTTCACACATTAACTTATGTTATTAAAACTGGGATTATTTCAAAATGAATTATTTTAAAATGTAATGCAAAGTAATGATATGAACATTTATTCAAAAGCAGCTGTGGTTTTTAAGTATTCATGAAATGTAAAAAAAAATTGAGAAAGGAAAATCTGAAATAGTAGAAATCAACAAGAGTGAATATAGTAAGAGGTTCACCTTGCTGACTTCAGTTAGTTTCTTGGTAAGCGTTGGTAGCAACGTAGGTAGATATGGCAGAACTGCTTCTTGCAAAACTGAAAATGTCCTCATTATGGCTATGAATATTGCAGCAGCACAAAAAAAAAAAGGATAAAAATTTTTAATTTTTTGTATCTAAATTTGCATACAAGATTTTAAAATTAATTAGATATAAAACCAAACAACAAAATATAGAGTTATTTTTGAAAGGAAAGTGATGTGTATTTTTGTTACCTTTCATGATATATTCATTTTCAGAAGAACCTGGGTGACACAGAGCCAAGATTAGATTCTTCAGAAGAGAATCAGCCAGTGGTTGAATATCTGGGCTCTTGAAACTGGAATGAAAACATGAGTTGAGCACAAAAGTTTGCTTCCTAAAACAAAATACTGTTTTGAGAAGCAAATGTCTGAATGATAAGTCTGAAACTATAGCTATATCTAATGATATTGGCTTATGCACATGGATCACAGCTAAAATGTATACCTACCAAGGGCCACCAGACTGGTCTTTAAGAATGAAAATCCTTTCAAGGGCATGAGCAGCATACGTGTGAATGACAGAACTACTAGAAGTCAATAGATTGATTATATTTGGCAAAGTGTTCAGGACAACGTCTCTTGGTAGCTGAAAAAGAAATAGTCATCAAAATAGTAAATTAGTGAAAAAACTCATGATCACTCTTCACACACAGCATTTAGTTAATTAAATTAAAAAACACTCAATGCATGCTATAAATAATTTTTTTCTGTAATGTTTGGTGACACCATGGAAATGATGTCAATAAATATGCAGTAGATTCTTGATAATCCTGCACATACCAGAGCAGAGTGTGCCGGATTACTGGAAATCAACTGAAAAAAACCTATTCAAAAAATATAAACTTCTGTGCAAAGACATAGTGCACCACAGGATTATCATTAATTTACTGTAATTTATATTCAACTAAAAAATGAAGAGAGCACAAAAGCAAAACTTGTACCCTAAATGATCAATCTCAGATTCATTATTATTGACAAAATGAAATTTCTTCTGGACAGTTAAAAAATTAGAGACACTTTCAGATCTGCCAACCTCCAGAAGGTAAAAATCCTGTAACTTTTTTACGAAAACCTGGCAAATCCACCTTTGAACCAGCATTTGTCAACATGCATCTAAATTCGAGATTCACACATTAAAATTTAATTTCACTCTTCAAAATTTCATTGAGGAGCAAAAATACTCCTTCAAATTTTATTTTTTAAACAGTTATTTTTCTGTTTTCAATAAAAAAAAAAAGATACCCCTCTTTTCACAAAAATACCCCTCAAAATTTTAGGGGAGAGTGAAATTACTCTTCAAAATTTTTTTTTTCTATAACACTGCTTTGAACATTTACATTTTTTATGGGCATAATAAGAATCAATAAGTAATACATAAGGTGATTATATTTTACGAAACACATTTTTCTTTATCATTTGGCATTGGACTATTCTAAATAAATGCCAAGTTTTTTTTCAACAAGGCTCATATGAATTTGATATTTACTGGACATTTTTTAAGGATATCATTATAATTGGGTTAGATTTGTAGAAGTCCTCAATTAACTACCCATCGACAATTTTTAGCAATAAATTAAAAAGAATTCCCACAATTGGCAATGACTTTTATTTTCCGGTATATAATCTCAACTTTTTGTAATTTCCACTATGAAATATGACCAGTGTAGTAATATATAGAGAAAATATGGTGACTGAATAATCTATCAGCTGTTTCAGGATTAAACACACATGTATGTAGAAGAAACATTATCAACATGGACAGGCTGTCATGTTTGTTTACATTCACAGATTTGACCACTTTTTTTGTACAGGTTATTGAGCCAGGCATCTAGGAGGTGAGATGTCGCAAGAGCTTTTTCATGTAATGGGGACAGGGGTTGCTTTCTAAAATAAAAACAGCAAACTCAATGTTTCTTATTTTCAAGTTTTTATTCTTTTTAAGTTGATGGCAATAATTGAAAACCAGCAATATAAATTCATAATCTGGAAGCACAGGTTAAGCTAGGGTCACATTTTTCGCAAAATGTGAAAGAAAATCTTAGAATGCGAAGGAAGTAGTAGCCGATTTCGCAGAAGGTACGAAATGGGTAGACATCCATCAATTATTAGCATTTTAGCATTACTTATTTTTATTATTATTTTTTTAAATTGCATCGATCTTTACTATAACAAATTTATATAAGCACGTGAGAGAGTTCGAGAGAAGACAAACTAGTATGTGAAGCCGATCTATTTTGTTTGTGCGCGGAATGAAATCTGCAAAGCCACGTCTAAACCCGCAGCTCTACTCGATGCGCAGAAACCTGTTTTTCATCAAAACCGCCTCCTGCCTAAAAACAGGTTTTTGAGTGGTTGAAAATGGTGGAGTGGACAGGTTTTTCACTGCTTGTCCATACCCGGCTTTTTATTTGCATAGTACATGGTTGAGCTCGCAGAACCCGTGTAGGAAAGAAAGTTTCATTGTAGGTGCTGTAAGAGCTTTGATACGAAGAAAACAGGGATGGGGGGTCTACGGTTGCAAGACGTCCGTATATATGGCACGCAAGGGCGTATGTAGATTGGGATTACACTGAATGTCAATTAATTTTAATTATTAAGGCCGGGATTACACTATAAACCTTTGATAAAATCCCTTTTATAAAACTTGAAAAATCCAGCCAATAAACCTCATAGGTTACATTCGAACAAATGCAACTCATAATCTTACTGGTTGAATTTTTATGGAAGAACTTTTATAGTGTAATCCAGCTTAAGGGACTCGACAACCTCGGAAATTTGCTTCGGGAAAGGGGTCACATGGCCCCTTTTCCCATGGCAAAGCTGAACATTCATCATTATTGGCAAGCTTTAAGCCAATGTTGGCATGTCTGAATTTTGCTAAAGCTGTTTTCCCCCATTTTAGCTTTTCTGCTAACAGAATTTATCTAGCTTAAACCCTGTCTGGAAGCCTTGAGAATGTTGCGAAATCTGACATTGCCAGGCCGAATCTGGATAGTTGGCATCTCTGCAAATTGCATACAAATTCTATGGTATAGAAATACAAATACAATGCCACAACAGGCAAATTGCCCAACGAGGTGGCTGACTTAAGAACATCATGGATCCCCGAGCCATTTTTTGGAGGCCCTACCCACTACTGCTACACCACACATGCACCCCGCCCACACAACCCCCCCCCCCCCCCGCGGAACCCCCAACGAATCGGTACATGCGGGAATGTGCGTGTACGTGTAGTGAAACCTGACGTGAAGTTTTTATGTTTCTCTGTAATGCTTGTTATGTGCAGTGCTGCCATCTGCCACCAGTTTTTCTAACTATGCGTGAAGTGTTATGATTGAATGATTTATCGTTGTAGGACTGTTGCTCTCTGTGGCGAGACTTTTTAATGGGGGAGATCGGCTCGCATTTGCGCCTTGATGTTGGGAACCACAGAAAACCAACTTCAGCCGACCACCACTGTGGGGTTCGAACCCGGATCCTCGCATCGCGAGTCTGTCACTATAACCACTCGACCACCACAGCGGCAAATATTCTTGCTCATGAGATTTGAATTGAACTAATTCCAATTAGTGAAAAATATTTTTTGACTACAATCTTTTTTTTAGACTTTTTTTCAAATCAATCAATACAATCTATGAGGGGGAGGAAGAAATAATTAATTCAGTACATACTTACCTGGCTTCTAAATATTATGAGATACTTCAATGAATCTGCTTTTAATACTGGGAATTCATTGACTATGGGAAAAGACCAATAAAATCAAAATCAGAGAAGACATTTAAAAAAAGGAATACATACCATAATACATAATGTGTGTCAGTTCAATTAAATAATTCACAAGCTTACCATTTTGAGACTGAAGAGTGGGGAGAATATGCTTTCCGAAAAAATCACAAATGTCAACTAATTCGTTGGTTTTGGTTATCCCTTGCTAAAAAAAAGAAGTTTGAAATAATAAGATGGCATTCATAATAACTTGCAAATTTCAGGAACAAACTTAATTTATTTTATCAAAAAATTAATCCACTGTAGTTCAGATTATATCTTTTCAGTATTTTGATTAGCTTCAAATTAAATCCTAAAAAATAAAGTTGAAATCTTACTCATATAAAAGGGATGTCACCTGTTCTGGAAGGTATACTGTTGGGTTTGTGAATTAAACTTTTATTCTTTCTTTAAAGAAATTTCCATGCATTAAATAGCATGTGTCAATAACATAACTCGTTAATACAGTTGACTCTTGATTTTACAGAGACTTTATTCTGTTACCAAACAATATGTCATTTCTTTGAACATCTTTCTGACATACAATTTTGAACTTTATGAACCAGTAGTTCATGTCTGCACAATTTCATAAAAATGAGCATTGACTGCATATTTTGTAATAATGAAACAATTTTACACTTCTCACTCACTCCCATGTGATGTTCATTATGTTGATAATGAACATCTAATTAGGTTCTATTTATAACGATTAATTCTCTATAAAAATAATTCTGTGATCTCCAAAAAACTGTCATATCAAGATTTCACTAACTTTCTCAATTAAATCAAAATATAAATAAGGGGGAAAAAAACAAACCTTTGCTGTCTGCCCTTTGGCCGTCATGGAAGTAACCAGGTAAATAGCTGCATCTTTGCTCTTCCAATGAGTGGCAGGTGCTTTCATATAATTCTGTTAAAATTTAAAGTTAATAAGAAGCATTTTAAAGATAAAAACAAGGGGAAATATAGAGCTTATAGGAATGAGTAACATCACAGAGATGACAGTTAATAGATATATTTTGATTTATAAAGAAATGATGGAAATGATGTAGTTTTGTAAAAAAGGTCAGTGTTTCAATCCTTGCGATTTCCAAGATTTCTAATTGGGGGGGGGGGGGGGAAGAAATTCCTCCATTTAAGGAATTCGATTCATTTGGGAGGTGTTTTTACATTGGCAGAATTGAACTGCATCATGTTGCATATGCCATCCATCACAAACAACCAATGCAACCAGCTTTCAAACACAGTCCATCAGTTTAATTAGCAATAGCTACATACAACCAGGGCTGGACAAATTCCAGGTGATAGGCCGCCATGCTGACCAAGAAATTAATGTTGGCGCTTAAAATCTTCTATGAGAGGTTACTAAAATTGGAATCTGAGGGCAGTACAAAATTTTTGGAATTTACATCACAGTATATATTGATAACGAAGACAGTAACTATGTCCTGGAAAAGTTAAAAGAAATACCATTTTTGACCAGTTTTTTTTTTTTTTTTTGTGTGGAAACAATTGTTTACATACATTGAAATATCTTAGATCTTTCTGCAATTTGTTAAGCTCTGCACACTACTGCCCCAGATAGAGATGAAAATTTTAGGGAAAAACAAAAATACTGCTATACAAATACAACACCACAACAGGCAAAATGCCCAACGAGGTGGCTGAAAAATAAATGCCCATAACGAATACAGATGTCACATATTTCAAAAATATATAAAAAATCTGTTATAAAATTATCAAATTTTATAACAGTGTATAACAGTTTAATGATGGGGGAGGGGGGGGGGGAGAAAAATCATGTCCCCCACAAAAGGCTTAAAACCTTCTTTGTGTAGTTTCTAAATAGCAATGTAGTTTTATTCCTGCTTTTAAGAAAAATGTCACTATACAAAAAAAAAAAAAATTTATAAAATTTTGAAAGAAAATCTTAAAACCTACCTCAAGCATCACAGAAACATATTGAGAAAATACACCAGTGATCTGTGCCTCAAAGTGTCGCACCAGAGCTTTCACCAGATCACAAGCTGCTCTACGCCTTGTGTCAATGTCTGAGATATAGAGACATATCGATTATTAATGAATGTGAAAGTTTGAATAGTATTGTGAAATTCTTTAATCAAAACAAAATTTTATCAGAAAAATAATGAATTTGACACTCATAAAATGAAACACAAATTCAAATTTGAGAGAAGTATAGATTATACTTTTTCCATGATCATAGATATAAATAGGCACAACAATTGAAGAAAAAAGTAGTATTTAATGGGTATATTTATAATTATACATATATATGACTAAGACGAGAGAAATATTGAATTTTTTCAATGTATGTAAATAATTGCTTTTTAATGTTTCCATGGAACATGTAATGGCTACACAGATGAAATTGATAAAATATATAGCTCATTGATCATATGAATATAGTCAGAACTGTTTATAACAAGCTGGCTTTTAGTGAGAGTCTGAATTTAAAAAGCAAATTAATGCATTTGGTGTGGTACAATGCTAATTGCATAGTAATTTTGTTACTTTTAGCAAACAGGTTTTTTGAAGTAGCTTCAATTTAACGAGGGATTTAAAAGGAAAACCTTGAAGAAATGAATGTTACAAAAATGAAGCGTAAATGCAAGAACCAAAAAAATACAGCATAACATACAGATAAAGTTAGATAAAGATATACTTTGACGAAGATAACACGCTTGATGAGGAATGACTGTCACCCAATGGTTTGACTAAAGGTTTATCAATCCTTTGGTTTGTTGTTAACGTTGCAGCATAAACAGCAACACTTCGTCTAGAACCAAAGCTGGTTGAAAGACTATTGATGCAGCTTTGTCTAGAAAAGAGGAATTGGCATGGAGAATGAAGATAAGAAACTGACCAATCAGAATTTTAAAGAATGGCTAATTCAGTTCTTGCGCAACTTCCAATGCAGACTCCATGCGTGTAAGTGTGAGGATCTACAGCAGAATTTTTCCTTTCCTGTATGTAGGTGCATGATTTTTTTTGGGGGGGGGGGGAAATAAACCAAAGTTTTCACTTTCAAAATTAAATAGAAATCATCAAGTTACTACTAAAAAGAAGGAAAAAACTATTTTTGAAAACAGATTTGAGCTAGCATTTTTGCTTAAAACAACCTCTGCGTTATAAATGGATCCGACCATTAACAGAAATAATTGCACCAATATCTAAAAGCAAGAAAAAAATATAGAAAAAAAGAGGGGAATTTTTTTTTAAATACATTGATATACATGATACAAATATAAATGTACTCTGTATGTGGCATAAATTCATATACAATGTAGTTTGCAATGCAGTTGGATGGAACAGTAGTCCTTAGAGATCACACAGTTCTTGTATTTGTGTGTTTTTTTGTAATTGTGATGCATGTCTTATGTGAATGTATGTAATGAAATTTAAAAAACAAAAATTAGGCTCTAAAATAAAAAAAACAATCTCTCAATTAACACGTTCACGTTAGGGCCTAAATTGCTAGTCCAGTCCATGGGGCACATTTTTTTAAAGATTAAAACTAGTTTTTACATGACACCACCATGACGTCATAAGACCTCTAGTACAAGTTCTTGGTTTTCTGTGGTTCCCAACTTCGAGGCGCAAATGCGAGCCGATCTCCCCGTTAAAAAGTCTCGCCACAGAGAGCAACAGGCCTACAAACAGTACAAATATTCAGTCACTACACATCACTCACTTCACTTCTGAGATATAGATGGCAGTACTGAAAAATCATACACAACACTAGATACGCACTAAAGACAGTTAGGTACACACACTTACACTTCCGGCACAACTCACTAGGTAGTAAATTGCCAATGGCGATAGACCTGAGTTGTGCTCGGTTAAAAAAAAAGTACAAGTTCTTCATGATGCAACCATGGTGCATTAGCAGTGTGTTGATATATATATAACTAGCTATAATACCCGGCGCTGCCTGGGTTTTATTCAATGAGGCTGTTTGAATCACGTGATATCTCCCTCTTTCTTTGAGGGACATGCAAACCGTGTCTAAATTAACCAATATGGCGACTTCATGAAATAAACAAATCTAGATTTAAAGAAACATAGAAACGAATATATATATTTTTCCTTTTTTGAGGGACGCTAGGTATTTCGATTCCCCCCCCCCACCCCCTGAACTTCAAGTTATCCATCTGCCTGTTTCAGCTTTCAAAAATGCTTAATTGAAGCTGTGGAATTTCTTCGATGTCCTTTACAGGCCATAATTACTTTTAAAACATCCTAAACTATGAATTTATGCAGTTAAATATCAAAAGACAATACGGAGACATTAATTTTCATGCTTGAGAAGATATAAGTAAAAAGTTGAAATTAATGTTATTGCATGAATGTCCAACTCCAAAGTAGGTCCAGCTAATTACTTCATATTTAATCTCCCGGGCTTAGTATATCTCTAATCAAACTCAATATTTCAGAAATCTAGAATTCAATACAATTTTTAAAATTATTGATGTGACAGAAAACCCTACCAAATTTCTACAGTAAAATCGGCAATTTTAACACTGATTTCTATGAGGATCACCTTTTACCTGACCCTCAATGTGATGATGGTTATGACGTCTATTCAAAAAGCCTCGTTACTGAGAGTATTGAAAATGTGGCAAACCATTATAAAGGCATAAACTATTGTAAATATACACATACTAACAGGATTAAAGAAGTGACAAACCGTTGTAAAGGCACATAGATGTCTGAAACGCATTGCTAGGGAACCACTGTAACTAAAGTAAACGTTCGGAAAGTGATTGTTGAGGCCCAAAAACCATTGTTGCCTGACAGTTTTTTGCCCATTTGGGGCATTTGCCCTGCTCTGACGAAATTTTAAAGTAGCGCGCGCACGCACACACACACACACACACAGCCACAGAAAATCAATTTTATATATATATAGATATTCACCACCCACTCTTAAGTGACACCAAGCAGAATTTATTATTTTTTGCATTGTTCTTGCAACAAGTTCTCAGCTAACTAAGAATAAACTGCGGTAAAAATTACCACATTAGTGTTTTCCACATAGAAAAGCTCTTTTGCCCCCCCCCCTTCTGTGACATCATTCTATGAGGTACGGCAGAGATCTTAATATAGTCTGCTTTGGGAATAAGTGATGCAATTAAAAATAAATCCACATCAAACCACAACCGTTTGATGTACCTATTTACCATAACAATACAGAAATGATTTAGCACAGTGATTCCCAACGTGGGCATTAATGCTCCCTGAGGGCAATGGAATGTTTCAGGGCGTGGTAGAAGCCATGAGTATAACATAGGATTCTATGAGTTAGATTGTGTTGATGGTGATGGGAGAAAAAAATTTCTGAAGAAGGGGGCAATGGGACAAAAAAGGTTGGGAAACTACGATTTAGTACAATACCTGATCCTTCAATATCTCTCCTTATGTACTCCTCTGGATTGTCTTGAAATAGTTCTTCATCACACTCTAAAAACATAGTATTATAAGAACCTTAGTTTAAAAAATTGATTCTCATTTATAGAAAAAAGTTGGATATTATTTCAAAGAACAACAATGGCTTAAAGTAATAAAAACAATGACTACTTCTTAGACTTTAGGAAACAGTGACTACTGCAAAATTCAAAAGACTAAGACAAACCTCGAAATTCCATGTTTGGTATAACCACTTTCTCGCAAACTGATCCCAATACATCTGGATCCTCAAACAGATTTTTGTAATTATCTCTATCAGCAACTGAAGAAAGGAAATGAATGGCATTGCTCACAAGCTGAAATATATCAAACAATCAATTACACATTGAATACAAGGGTTCAAATACAAGGAGAGAAGAATGCACAAAAAAATCAGTGTAGTAAAATTGTCCCAATATCTTACATGACTTCAACAGTTAAATTAAAAAAAAAACATATCACTGAAAAAAGCGAAAGTTTTCAACTGTACTATGGTCTGTAGAAACATAACTCACCAAATCATATTTGACCTCTTTACCAGTTGTTGTAAGCAGCGACCATACAGCAGTCACAAAGCGAGGAAGGTAAGGAGCGAATTCTTCGTCATACTTTTGAGCATACAATCCAATGTTCTCGCATATTTGTGATTTCAACTGTTCTAGAAGACCGGCTTCTTCTTCCTGATAGTGATTATTCAGAGAATCATTGTAAATACACAAAATTAACTTAATACAGAAAATTCCTAACAGTGCAGTAGAACTTTGATATTATATGATCTTCGTTTCTCTGAAACTCTGTTACATATACAGGGTGCATAGGTAGCAGGGCGTATGGCATTTTACTGGTGAACAGTTGTTCCTAGAGGCAAACTTTCAATTAGAAAAAGTATTCAAATAATGTGTAGTACACATACATGTCATTCATAAGGGGTGTTTTAGTTATTAAAATAAAAATGTTAACTTTCCATACAGACACCCTGTGCTCAGGAATCCGATTAGAAAGTTGTTGCTAGAGATGTGAGGTGAGAATATTCTCCTGGATGTAAAAATAATCGAGAATATTCATTTTTCTTTTAAATAATTTACTAATTTTGTTTATATTGTGAAATATAAATCAGTTTTCATTGCCTGAAACATTTACAACAAAACAATTTTTGAGATAATCACCCCCAATGACAACTTTTTAGTTTGAGAATATTCTCCAGGTCATGATGAGAGCTTTTAAAAGTTTGGTTATAAAGATTTTTAGAAACCTTTAGATTAAAACCTTAAAAAATTTTAAAATTAGATAAATTTTCAGAAATAAGTTCACAACACAAAAAAAATTAAATGAAAGTTGATTGATGAAGGAAGCAATTACACAATCACCTTCATTCTAACAAGATACAGAACTGCCGTATTTTCAATGCACAATACACTTAAATTCTGTATCGCCCCCCCCTTTTTTTTTTAAAATTGTGTAATTCAGCCCTATTGGTTAAATTTTCTTGCTTTTAAACATTAATATTGTGGTCTACAAACTTCAATATACCCATCTTCTTGACTGGAAGAGAGACAGGGACAGAGAATATTCTCTCAAATGACTATTATTATAAATTACTAGAGAATATTCTTATCAAATATAATTATACAAAAATAATAATTATTATTCTCAAGTTATTTATCGAGATTATTTGTTATAATACATGTTATTACATATATTCTTGATAATACTCTTTGGAAAGATTTCGGTAACTGAAAAATATTCTCATCGAGGAGAATATTCTTTGGAGGTGCCAAAGCACATGTACTCAATGTATATACAGGGTGATTATAAAAAAACTACCTCGACATATGGGCCCCTAACTATCATACTATTCACAGAAACTGAATGAAATTTTGGCATAAGGTATTTTGATGTATGCGCTCAAGAATGATATGGAAAACAACAGTGTCACTCAAACAGTTACGGTTACAGTGAGAAAATTTCGAAAATATCAAACGGCAACACCAAGTTTTTTGTATTGGAATGCGATCTCCATACTGAAAAACCCTAAATAGCGTTCGAATGGCAACTGTAGCATGAAAATCACCGGCCGTAGATAGGCTAAAAGTGAGGACAACCAATAAGGACAGAGAAGCAGCATAAAATAAAGCGTTTTATTGTGTTTCACAAATTTTCCACATGACCTTGTGGAGGACTAATCAGGCTGGGATCTCAGCCAAAGAAACGGTGTGACAAATGAAACGAACATTAATGCTCTAGTGCACTGTAAAGTCCTTATTACTTTTTCCTTGCCTAGCTCCGGGGATTTTCGTGCTACAGGTGCCATTCCAATGCTATTTAGTATTTTTCAGTATGGAGATCACATTCCAATACAAAAAACTTGGTGTTGCCATTTGATATTTTCAAAATTTTCTCACTGTAACCGTAACTGTTAGAGTGACACTGTTGTTTTCCATATCATTCTTGAGCGCATACATCAAAATACCTTAAGCCAAAATTTCATCCAGTTTCGGTGAATGGTATGATAGTTAGGGGCCCATATGTCGGGATAGTTTTTTTATAATCACCCCATATATTTGTATATGTATACCATTTTTAGTCTATTTTCAAAAGCCAGGGCCCTGCCCCCCTAAATGACGGGCCTGATTATATATATATGTAACTATATTATAAATAAGAGAATATTATCATCAAGAACTTATAAGAATATTCTGAAGTTATTTATATAATAGTAGCCCTAGCAAAGAATATTCTCCTCAATGAGAATATTCTCTGAAAGATTATTCTAGAGAATTTTACATCTCTAGTTGTTGCCCTGTCTCGCCTGATGCTAACAAAAAAATTTTAATGTTTCTGAATGCAATATTACTAAGATATTCTATTTCGAAAAACTGGGGAAAATTGGGGAAAAACAGCATTAAATATGAATAAACCATTTTTTTTACCCGCATCTAATGCTGTCCCCCCCCCCCCATTTTCGAAATTCAAGTATATCTGTGAGTATGACACTTATGAGTTGTGAAATTTTTTGTAGTTGCCATCACGAGAGACAGGGCAACAACTTCCTAATTGGTAAACTGGACTTTACGAACTCTATGAAAAGTTGTTATTCTAATAACTATACAACTCCTCGCAATGTGAATGACATATCTGAGTAATACACATTTCAATACTTTTTCTAATTGGAAGCATGCATCTGGGAACAACTATTCGCCAGTAAAATACTATACGTCCTGTTACCTATGCACCCTGCATATCTTTTTCAGTAATGGGAAAATTATTGCCAATGAAAATGGAGACACTTAAGAGTACAAAATTTGAGTATCTCCTCAAAAGTGTGCAGTTGGAGGAGCAAAAGCATTTAGATTCATCATAAATGTTTCTAAAAAATTCTTTATGTACATGTGTGAAGCAAAGGATTTCTAACGGTAGTTTTATACGCTAAAATTATTGCAGCAGAGTTTGTCACATCACATTTTACCTTTCTTAAAAAAACTGTTTCTGAGACCTTAAAATTAGTTCTAGAAGTAGTAAACATTAGGTAGTAACCTATTCAAACTCATCTGTTGGCAGAAAGCAATTTTAGGCAGTTTGACAGTTAAAAATAAATGTAAAAAATGCAAAATTCAAAGTAATCTTGAGAACTGAGGATGATATTCAATTATAATTGTGTGGAATGGGTGTCCAGAAGAAAGGCACATGTTACACATTTTCCAAAACAGTTTTTTTAAGAAAGGTAAAATGTGATGTGACAAACTCTGCTGCAATAATTTTAGGGTATAAAACTACCGTTAGAAATCGAAAGAAAAGCACATGAGATTTCTTCAGCAATAGCATTTCCAAGAGACTAGGGCAGCCATTTCAACTTTTTACGGGGGGGGGGGGGGGGGGGGAAAGAACATGTACTCAATGTATGTGTATATATATATTTGTATATATGATAAATAATATAAAAAAAAATCTAAAAATATGTAGCAACTAACATCAGTTTTCAAAAGCTCATTGTCAATAGTAAGTAAGTTCAGGAAATTCACCATCCAGGTGCCCATGTTGTCTTCAAAGAACTCTGGCAAATCCTGTACGGAGGAAAAAACCTTTGTTAAAATTCATAACCTAATTTTAATTGAGAGCGAAAGTTTATTAATACACCTGTTGCACTAAAGTTATCAGTGATTTAAAAAATTCTGCATTCATATTAAGAATTTTTTGGTGTCTAAAATGTACAGATTTCATGTTAAAAGATTTGTTACAGTTCAGCAAAGATATTGCAATAGAAAATAGAGGTTGGTGGTTGTCTTTGGTGATATGATATAAGAATATACATTGTGATCCATGATATAGCATGTATATAAAATTCAATACCTCATTGGATTTCATCACTACTTTTGATCATGACATGAAATTTCAAGTATTGAATTAAATCTAAATATTAGGAAAATTTATGTAAAAAATTATCTTATGAAAAAGAAATATTTAAAAATTTCTTAAAAATCAGATAAAATTAACCAGAGAAAAAAAATTACTTGGCAATTCAAGCTGTGAAACACTTTGGCAATAAGAACCAGAGAGCTAAATATGACTTTCAACGCCTCAGGGTTTGTAGAATTTTCCTTTGCACACTTCAAAGTATTCTGAAATTTGTACAACAAATAAGCATGAAGCGTACAAGAAAAATAATGAATTGTGCAAATGAAATTATAAAACTGGCATTTGTTCAAGTGAGATTTGTAAAATATCTCGAGCATCACTGATTAGGCAATAAAATTGATTTTTAAAAAAATGGCTGCATAAAAATAATACATGTACAGTAAAACCCCTCTTGAAATAATAATTTTCCTTTATAAATGGATTCCCCCCAAATCATAATTTCCCTCCGCATAATAAAAGCATGCATTTCAAACCCTCATTAATGGTCACCCCTTTTTTATGGACAAAGTTTTTGTCCACCAGTGTCCGCAAGTGAGGTTTTACTGTATTATGTGGTATTTCAACCATGAGCTTCCTTCTTTTTTGAAAGTTTCTTCCATCAAACTTTCTATTAAAAATGATAATCCTGTTTTTATTCATCCCCCCAAAACATAACACATTTTTTACTTTTATTACCAGACGTGCCCCGCTCCCCATCCGATACAGACATCAGAGTTTTCCGAAGGTCGGACACGTATGAAGGAAAATCCACCAAACTTTTTTTTTCCATCTCGTCAACAGACGAATAAATAAATTGTAATCACTGTCAACGGATAGATGTATATAAAATCTTAATCGTCAATAGAAATTGAAGAATTGATGACTTGATAATCTTCTTCTTAAGCGTCATTTACATGCTTGTTGTCACGTTGGGATCTATTACGTCTAAAATTAAAACCGCAATTGACAATATATGATTAGGATCTTGAATTTTCATCAGTAATGCTAATGATTGATCTGTTTTCTTTTTGATGTTCCAAAACATAATACAGAATAGAACCTCATTATAATGGACAATGGTTAAAATGGACAGTTAAAAAATATTATAATGGTAATAAAGGTGTTTATTTTTATCTGATGAGTTTGAATGATTTCATTTCTAAGAAATTGGTTAAATACCAATTGCTGTGTGGTTTTACAAACATGGATGCACAGCATAAATCATATTCAGTATGTATATAAATGAGAACACACATCTTTTTCAATAAAACTCACCTCAAATAAATCAGTAAATGGTTTGGCAAAGTTATCAAGAACATACTTAATCTCTTTCCACAATATTTCAGATTTGAACTCGTGACGATATCTAGTGAGAAATAATTCATTATACTATAACTATTTTTTTAAATACCAATCTCCATAAATTTTAATGCATGATATATAGCACTGACATCTAAGATTTCAATAATTTTAGCACATGCAATTGAATTTCATTAAGACATAGCAAATGCACCTTCAAAATTATTTTTACTGACAGAATTTCACATTTGCAGACAAAACAGCATTTTTTTTAGGTCCAATATGAAGAATATTTAATTTGTATGCTATAAAATTTAAATATATATATATAATTTGTAATATATAAAATTTTATATAAAATTTGTGAGGTTTGACAGTAATTAGATTAATACACATTATCTGCAGCTCATAAATGGTTGGCTGTTTATTTATATAACTAGGAAAAAAATTAATGAAATCATTACAAAATCGAGTTAATTCACATATAGCGCTCATTCAACTAGTTTAACCCTTAGACTACCGATGGGGTCCATTGGATCCACCTCATATATTAAAAGTCAATTTGTGAGTAAACTGCGTTTCCAAGAGCCAAGCTTCACTGACTTTTTCTATTTTTCGTTCTTTTTAATGGGTATTCATCTTTTTTTCAATTTTTGCAATTAAGCCTAACTTATTGAAACTTGTAGCTTTCAACCCTTATGGGGGTTTAATGAAAAAAAAAAACAATAGATCAGATTTTTCACCACAGATAGCACAATTTTTTTGTCTATTTCCAGCATAGCAAAAATGTAGGTATTATTTAGTGTTTTTTAATATGGAGATTGCATTCCAATACAAAAAACTTAGTGTTGCCATTTGATATTTTCGAGATTTTCTCACTGTAACCGTAACTGTTAGAGTGACACTGTTGTTTTCCATATCATTCTTGAGCGCATACCTCAAAATACCTTATGCTGAAATTTCATTCGGCCACCAAGGGTATGTATTGCCTTGCCACCAAGGCAAGTCAAATAATCAAGTGGACAAGGCTACATTTGGTGCTTGTTCAAAGCAAGGTTTTTCAAAATAGCTGGGAGTAGGAATGGGGCTTTGCTATGTATTGCAGATGGCACGTGGTGGTCTTTCCAATGAAAAACTCTGAGGATTTTCAACTATAATGGAATGGAGGATGAGCAGTTGATTACACTCAAAGGGAAGTTGCTTTGCATCAGTTCAGGGTTATGAGCGGTTCTATCTACCTACATTCAAAGGGCATTGTCCTTTTAGGCAATACATACCCAGTAAACCAGAAAAATATGGTATAAAATTCTTGGTCACTTACTACAGCACAACAAGCAATATGTGCAGCATGCAGATATACACTGGAAAGAGATCACAACAAGGGAGGGATACCATTCAAGGTAGAAGAGTAGTTTTAGGAACTGACAGAGCACTGACAGGTGCTGGTGGAAATATTACTGCAGATAATTTCTTCACAAGCCTATTTCTAGCTCATAAATTGAAGCAACGGCAACTCATGTATGTCGGAATCATCAAAAAATGTCTGGAACTTCAGATTGTTTTTGTAAAAGTAGATCAACACACACTGGACAGTAAACAGCAATCTTTTTGGATTCCTGTTCCGAAAAATTTAATGGTAGTTGGTCCGAATTCAATTGTCAGCTGTCCGAAAAAAAATGAAAGTCACTCTTCTCATCATAATGCACTATCAAACTGAGGTGGAAAATTCAACAGTAGAGGAAAAGCCACATATAATCCTGCATTACAACAAAACAAAATTTTGAGTAGAATCCATGGATCAAATGACTGCAAGCATACATTGATTGGCAATCATTTCAAGAAAGTAGCACAAATGAATGTCAGAAACAAAGAAGCTTTCTGATTTCACTTGGAAAACAATTGACAGTTTTTGAAGACTATCCATCAGACAGCCACGATGATGATGAGCCACCTAAGAAGAAAGCTTGATGTAGAATGTGTTCATCAAAAAGAGCTGCAAGACAAGAATCTGTTGTAAGAAATGTAATGCTCAAATATGTACTGAGCATATTGCAATGCCTACAGTCGAATCCCGTTATAACTCCAAGAGACCGGAGAAACAACTTTGTTATAATAAAATTTTGTTATGAAGGAATTTCAGATTTTTGCATTGCTCCTATTTAAACTGATTTGGTGGAACTAGAATGTTGTTCGTTAAAACAAGATTTTTGCTATAATGGTATTCGACTACATCGCTGAAAAGTAATTGAAATAGACTTCAGAACTTGTTCCAAACGGTATAAACCTTTTTTTTCTCCAGAAAAACAGGTTTTGTATGAAAAAAATGTGTGGGAGCCATATAAAGACTATGTAATACACACATTGCAATTTTATTAATAAAAACCCCCATTGCATTAACAAACGAGACATCAACTGCTATTTGGTTTATTATTCTTTTTAAATCATTTTTATACATCTTTGCTGTAGTAAATTGAGGAAAATATGTGAATATTCAGTGTAGGTCCATTGGACCCCCATGGGTACTGAAAGATATAGAAATTTGCCAGTATCCTAAATGTTAAAAATAATTACACATTCAGATGGAATCATACACAAAATTACCTCTTGAATAATGAATGAGCTGTGTGTAGAACTCCATTTATAGCTCTAAAATCACCAGTTTGGAAATGAGAAATCATTTCAGGAAGTAACTCCTGCCATTTTTCAGGGAAGTCCTCTCGGCCTATAATACTCACTGCGTCACTCAGCTGCAAATAGGTGAGAAGGGGGAAAAAGTTCACACTAAAAAATAACAAATAAAATGACACATTTACACACCATCTAAAACAGGGGTAGTAAACTTGCACGCATGCTACTATGTCATAGCACTAAAGAGCAACAAGCTACACTCTTAGGTTCACTGCATACAGTAGAACCTCTATTATTTGGGCTGATGGTGGGGAAGGTGAAAACAGATAATTCAAAGTCACACGGATGAACAGCAAGGAGTAAAAAAAAAAAAAAAGATTTCAAATAAAATTGAAGGGAAAAAACAGCATTTATATATTTTGCCTGTTTAAAATGATCATCTATTATTAGTGTGTGAAAAAACCTAGTGATCACACTTATTGAAGGATAGCCACAATACTAATATATCAGGTTTCATTGATGGCAGAAATACAGTAGAACCTCAATTATATCCGGGCTAATGTTGGGAAAGGTGATCATGGATAACTGAAAAACATGGTTATTCTTTTCTTGTCAGCCATTCTGCACAATTATAAAATGTGCTACAAGAATGACACAAACAAGGAATAGCAATGGGCCAGTCGATGAGTCATGGGCTCACATGACCACATCCAAAGTTATATCATTCTTGTGCCTTCTTTCAATTACAAAAAAAAAACATGCATTTCAACTTTCTGGAATTCCCAGCAATTGGCTGTAAATCTTCAAGCGCTGATTGCGCAAGGACAACATTCAGGTCTTATGTGTGCACGTGGGGATGCCATTCGAACCTGTTGACATGGGAGTTCAGTTAAGCTCTGAGAATAAAAGGAAGGGGGCGGGGGTTCTGTAAAAGAATGAAGAAATCCAGTTCTACGAAATGGAAATGTTTGTTTTCATTACAAACCTTCAAAAAATCTTCATAACCAATGTGGGGAGGGAAAAAAAACATAGCACAGATAGGGAAGAATTGAACAGGAAATTGAAATTTTCGTAGCAAAGTTAATCCATGCTTCCCAATCTGTGGTGAATCAGATAATCAAGGTTCTACTGCATTTTTTTTTTGTAACATACAAATAAAAGTGTTTTTACTCATTATCTTACTCTCCTCTTCCCTTATCCTTGAAGAGTAGAATCTGAGTACTACCATTTGTAAAACCAATTACCATAATGACCAGGAAACACGGATTGAAAATATTTTATGAATATATTTTTGTGTGATGCTATATGCATAAAAAAATTATAGTAAATGAAGACTTATCTTCTAATGCTGATCCAGTAATAGTAGCCTACACTATATTGACATGTTCAAATAAGAGCAATAATGAAAAAAAGAAAGTAACATCAGCAAAAAAAAAAATTCTATTTGTGAAAAGCGGCACCCATCAGATTTGTGGTTGATGTTGTTAGAATAGGGAAAAAAATTGGCCACCACTGATCTAAGCAAATATACAGTCGAATACCGTTACACTGAAAATCTCGTTTCAAAGAACACTTTTCTAATTTGATCATTTTTGTCGCACCACGGTTATTTTCTGCACGCGAGGGCTAATTAGACCGGGACCTACAATTTATTGCAGATTCCGAACGGCATGCTTGTTTTTATACTCATCGAGAGGTTGGAGCGCTAACCCCTCGATGGGGGACTCCCTGCGGTCACTTATATAATCCCCCAAATAAGTTTACATAGGAACAATGCTAGGAATGGACCTGGAATTCCTTTATAACAAAATTTCATTTTAATGAAGTGATTCCTCCGGTCTCTTGGCATTCGTTATAATGGGATTTGACTGTATTTTATTCATTATAAATGAACAGCTCGCACATTTCTTTGAAATATCAGTTTTTTTCCACTACCTATCAAACTTGCTTACCTAACGTCATATTTCAAAACTTGAAAAATATCCAATACATTCCCTTGAATGTAACTGATATGCTTATTGGTCACATTTTTCCAGACCTGCATAGCCTACTTCACCAAACACCAACTCCGGCTATATCACTATACTGCAATTTATTGCCACTAAGGAGTTGGGCTGGAAATGGAGGCACCATCTATTAGTGGTCACTTCTAACTTGTTAGGAAAAATATCTTGCTATCTAAATTCTACCCCCGGTTAAAAACTGGGATCTAACGACACCCTTCACTGTAATAGACGAGAATCTCACCACCACACCATGCTAACCACTCAACTGCAAGGCGGCAAACGAATGATCACAGGATTATAAAATATTAATTTTACCTCCTTTTTACAAGCTTTAGTTCTGTTGATTCTTAAAATTCATATTGAAACAATTAATAAAACTTTATTAATAAGTTTCGAAATTTTTCTTTGCTAAATAAGTCTTCATTTGCAAAAATCTAATTTTTTTTTTTGTATAAATACAAAGGCTACAACAGACAAGATGTCTAACGAGATGGCTGAAAAAAAGATGCTCATAAAAAATATTGATGTCAAATATATACGTATTTAAACTATATTAAAAATACAGCAACCTAATACCTTTAACCAAATAATCTTTTTCGACTATCAGTTTCTTTCCCCTGACTTTAATCAAATATGTACTTTATGTTTACCCTGACCATTTTTAATTGCCCTGATTCGCCTTGACTTTCAATGTCACTGGGACCCTGTAATGCATGCTTTGAAGTAAATTGGTCACACTTCTATGTAATACAAATGTTTAAAAAAAGTAAAAAAACTACCTGTTTCTGAATCTTTTCAGGACTTTTGAGCATAAGACCAACGATCTGTTGTTTTATCAAACTCCTATCAGCTGCGTGGATTTTATCTGGCTGATCTTCATCCTGCCAATAATTAAAAACCAACTGATATTCAACAGTTTGAAAACAAGTGAAAGTAAAGAATTGAGAGCCAATGTTACATCATTCACGTGATGCATACTTTTAGTAAAAAAAGACACTGAAAAAAGAAAATCTTAGATTTGAATGAAACAGGGAGTGTAATTGTCATATTAAAATGTATCAATAATCACAATATTGTATTGAAATAATCATTTATTGCAGCAAACAGCACAATAAATCATGACTGTCATGAATGAGGGATTCCCAGAACACACCCAAAATTACAGGTGTATGTTGCGCAAAAGATCACGCTCTATTTGTCTGGGAAACCATTGCAGTGCCATTTTCGAACATAACTGTCAATGGATGCCAAAGATAATCAGTGATTCACTGCTTAAGATGATACCTAATTCAAAGCTGTCTACAGGTTTGTTATTCTTACACCTACCAATTTTGTTGTCTACTCTTACTATTACTTTTGCAAACGAAGGCAACATTGTGTAGTGCAGTGTTTTTCAATCTTTCTGAAAACAAGGCCCAGCAAAATGTCTGAAACAATTTGATGGACCACTTGTGTCCTGTATATTATGGGATATTCTTTTTTCATTTCAAATTTTTATCCATTTGTCCCGCTTTCTTCAACAATACTTATTTAATTTTGTAATAATCACCAAAGTCATAACACACAGAATTTTCATAACATAAATTATATTTCGATAATTATGGCAAAAATAAATATTCACCTTACATTAATGTTTTTTTTCCTTCAAAATTTCAATTATGATAAGTGACTACGCATATTTTTGGCAATGGGCAATATCCCATATTTTACAAATCATTTTTAAGATCATAGCTTACCATATTTTTCTCAATAAAATATGGTCATCAAGTCTGAATATTTTTTTTGAGAAATAATGTTCATTTTTGTTGATATTTCAGCACCCTATAGCAAATTGCATTTAAAGTAATGAACTGCAATTTTTAGCAAAATTTAGTGATTTCCCAATATTTAAGATCCCAATTTCATTTGAACTCATGTGGAAATTATTCATATCAATTACAACAGGTGAATAATTTTATAGTCTGTCTGTGGACCACCTATGCCATCGCAGACCATGAATTGAGAAATGCTGGTATAGTGTTCCTTCATCAGAGGACCAGCCAGAAAAAATGATGCAGCACACAATAAAGATTCTAAAAAATGTTAGCTTCAAGAACAGCTCACAAGTAAAAATTGAATTTTCAGAAGCCCCAAAGCAGAATGTGCCGATATCTACAACATACATTGCAGAACAATCAGTACTACTGCAGAACCATTCTGAAAATTTTTTAAGAAAAAATTTAGAATACAGTATTATGGGGATTTTTACCACAGAACATTTCAAGTCAGCTGAAGGCTTACAACAAATGAGGAATGCTATCTGAATGAAGAGACATCAGTGTTTCAGGGCAGAAAAATTCATCTCTGCCCTGAAACACTGAGATCTCTTCATTTCGCCAGCTTTCTACATCTGTTGTATCACAAGGGGTGAGTGATGTCTTTCTACATATAGCTGATGGCTTGTTGCAGAACAATGCAAAACATTTTGCTTTCGGAGTTCAGGAGTTCCTTAGAAGCATCAATGTGGAAATGTGTGAGAGCTCAAAATATACACACAAAATGTCTTAATTTGAAAAATTTGAGAAACTCACGTTGCAAGCAACGTGGCCAAATAAAAGGTTAATATAATGGGAGAATCTCTGTAGGTCATTCAGAATGAATAGAAAATGTTATGCTCCCGAAGTGTAAAAAAAAGCACTAGTTGAACAAAATAATAAATATATTAAGTAATGTATACACTTGAAATTACACTGACCACTCTCCAGTTTCTCCTGATGTAATTCTTGAACACAATAGCTCCAGCCAATCGTAAAACCATTTCACCCTTGTCATTTTCTATGAATTTCAAAAGCAGAATAGGATAGTTTTGGTTTCCTTCTACAGATTCTAGAAACTTCTCGGCTGAATAATTTCAAGAAAATAAAAAAAAAATTACTTTATTAAAAAACATCGCAAATGAAACAAAACACACAGACAAATCTATTATTTCAATTGTACACTAGCAGAAAAGTGGTAAATGCACAAAGTCAGGGTTCAAATTGAAAAAAAAATCTAGGTGAAAGGTGAAAATGGAAAAAATGCAAGAAAACATTATTTAGGGTCATTTTCCTTGAGCACAAAAATCATGTTAGACTCAAGAAATTTGGCTGGCGTCTAAATAGTTATAGGTAATTTGTCAAGCCCTGCTCTTTTAAATGGCGCTCATATAAATTCTGAAAATTTTTTGTTGTTATCTGACCACTTTCTATTGTGTAACCATATAAGCCCCATTCACATGTGCAAATATTGGGGTAGCATTAGGAGTTCTAGCACCCCCTTGACAATTTTTTTCGTTCATAAGAAATGGAGAGCAGTCATTGGTGAATTCTTGAAGCTGGTTTTAAACCAGATTTTTTATTTCCCATGTAAACGAGGCTATAGGAAATTTTAGGTGACAATACAATTTTTTAGTCATTGCAGCTTAGCACCGGGGATTTGTCAAGCTGTGCATAAAGCATGGCATCGCTCATTAAGAACAGGGCTTGGCAAATCGAAAAAAGTACTAAGGAGACAGCCAAATTTCTTAGGAGCCAAGCATGGTGTTTTTCTCAGGAAAAACAACCCTAAATAATGAAAGAAAGACTTTTTTCTGAATATTAGGCTGAAGTGAACTCAGAAAAAAAAAGCCAATTTGTCTCTGCCAGGAATCAAACTCAATCTTGCAATCCGAGGAAGCACCATCCATATACACCAGTGCTGGACAAATCACACAAAATAAAAATCTAGGTGCCAGAAAATGTTTACCAGAAGAAAAAGGCCAAAAATGTTAACCCTCTTTCATGTTGGCAATTATGGCAGCAAGCTACTATAAATTCCAAACATTTTGTGCTGCTATCAGCCTGCAATTTAGCAACTACACAAACAAAATTTTATGAACCAATACCAATTTTTAGTCACTATGGCAACCTGGCACCTAAGATTTATCTAGCCCTGATATACCAAGTGGGAGACGCGATGATCCTTTCTTATTTATGCACTGTGGCATAAGGTGCTGGTATAAGTAGAGAGGCGTAGTAGCCCCCACCCTTTACCTCAGCAAATGGTCCCCAGGTATTTTTGAGAAGGGAGGGAAGAGAAAAAAATTTCGGGTGCCAATGCATATTTTCTAGTTGACATGGCGACCTGGGGACAGGAACTTCACAAGCCCTTGGAGAAGAAAACTTTTCTATTTCAACACTTTCATTATTTTCAACCAGAGTGATTCTGCACAGTGTTTACCAATACGCATCTAAATGCATACATCATATGATTCATACATCAAATTCAACTTTACTCTTCCAAAATTCCATTTAAGAGTGAAAATACTTTCAAATTTGAGATAATTATTTTTTAATTGCTTACCTCCAGAGGTCGTGAATTATAACACATTTGATATGTTTAAAAAGTACTATAGACATAGTGGGATAAATCGAGAAGCTATCCATGCTTAGACAAGCCAGCCATATAATCTGAATAAATTCTTTATTCTTTTACTGAAATTAAAGATTAAAATTATTTTTCCAACTCTATAAATTGTATTGATAGTTATGACTTTAAATTAGTATTTTTATTTCACATATTCGTCATGTCTGCGTTTTTTCTCATAGAATTAATTTAAATCTACACTGCTTCAACGCAATGGTGCTTTTGGAGAATTTTTGGCAATTTTAGTAATAACTGGCAAGTTTGCTTGCCTTTGGCTAGAGTAGAGATGTGAGGAGAATATTCATTTTTCTTTTAAATAATGAATTTTTTTTACTAATTTTGTTTATATAATGAAATATAAATCAGTTTTCATTGCCTGAAACATTTAAAACAAAGCAATTTTTGACACAATCACCCCCCAATGGCAACTTTTAGTTCGAGAATATTCTCTAGGTCACGATGAGAGGTTTTAAAAGTTTGGTTACGAAGATTTTAGAAAACTTACGATTAAAACCTCAAAAAATTTTGAAATTACATATATTTTCAGAAATAAGTTCAAAACAGTGAATTAAACCAAAGTTGATTGATAAAGGAAGATACCTTAATAATCACCTTCGTTCTAAGAAGATACAGAACTGCTGTTTTCTTCAATGTACATACACTTTAATTCTGTGTATCACTGATATTTCTTTTAAAGTTTTACAATTCAGCCATGTGTTAGTTTAATTTTCTTGCCTTTAAACTTTAATATTGTGGGCTACTAACTTCAATATTCCCGTCTTTTTGACGAGAAGAGAGCCGAGGGAATGAGAATATTCTCTCGAAGGACTATTATAAATTAGAGAATATTCTTATTGAAAGTAATTATTATTCTCAAGTTATTTATAGAGATTTATTATAATACATGTCATTTCAAATGTTATTGAGAATCCTCTCTGGATGACTTCTGTAACTGAAGAATATCCTCTTATCGAGGAGAATATTCTCTGGAAGGACCATTAATAACTTCAGAAAAATTATTATTTTCAATAAGAATATTCCCCAGTAATTTGTAAAAGTAATCCTTCCAGAGAATATTCTCAAAAGGATGTCATATATAACTATATTATAAATAACAGGAGAATATTTTCAAGAATTTATAAGGATATTCTCAAATTATTTATAATAGTCCTCCCAGAGAATATTCTTGAGAATTTGAGTATTCTTTCTGCCTTTGGCATCACATATTTTTATAGAGGAAATATCATATTACAACCTACATTTATGCAAAATACATTCATTTGATCATTTTTGTCGCACCACTGCCATTTTCTGCACACAAAGACCGGTACCTACAATTTATTGCTGATTCTAAATAGCAGTCCTTTTTTAATAATCACTGAGGGGTTGGTGTTCCCTTGATGTGGGACTCCCTGCGTTAGCAATGTGTTTTCTGTGGTCACGTCGATATTTCTGTTGTACCCGTGTCAAGAAAGTTACTGACAAGGATGAACAGGGTATCCAGCTTGCAACATCTCTAGACATCCTTTGGTACTTAAGGCAAGTATCTTATCGACCTGGGCTACAGCACCCAACAGACATTTTTTTTTTTTTAAAGAGAATAAAGGTTTATTTGTATGAATAAACTACATACAACAACACAACACATGAAACTACACACAAACTGTATACAAGAGTATGATCTCCCAAGGGACCTTGATGTCTGTCCAGGGCAGATCCATGAAAATAATACCAAAAATGTTTTCTCGTGGCCAACACATCATTTAATATATACACGTACACATACAACACACATATAAATTGCCCCATGGTTTTTATGTATGAGTTTATTGCTCTGTCTTAAAACTTTATATACTATTTATGATATTGGTATTTTCCACATTTTTATATTTTTTTTATGCATTTTTCATTTTAAATTCATTATGTATTAATTCAGTAGTAATATTTTGAAGAAATATCTTAAGCACAGTATTTTGCAGCCAGGACTGTACAAACCCTGTGTATTTTGGTTATAGCTGCCATCCATACTTTTTTATGGTCTTAATTCTTTCCGCCACCTCATTGGGTGATTTGCCTGTTGTAGCCTTTGTATTTGCATTAAAGTTATGTTTCTCAGTAAAAAAATATCCCTTTTTTTACAAAATTACTCCTTACAACTTTGGAGAGAAGTAACTATAAACTTCAAAATTATTTTTTTGGATAACACTGATTCTGCATTTAAATCTAGAATGTTGTTCCCCTACCCGAGATTTACTGCAATTGTTATATTCTTGACAAAACAAAAAACGTTATAAAAAATGATAATACAATAGTCATTCCTACAAGTGATAAATTATTTGGAAATGACAAATAAATAAAAATAGGAAATGTCAATGAATACTATACCAACCCGTTCTGCGGACGCTTGAATCAACATTTAGAGTCTGGACCAAGTAAACCGACAATGCTGAAAGATTACTCTCAGAGATTTCCATTTTGATATAGCACTGCAATGGAGAAAAATAAAAGAATATCAGTGAAAGTAAGTATGCATAATAATAGAATTAGAATGAAGTTAACACACAGCAGCAAAGCCTTCTTACAAACAAAATCTGAAAAGTTGAGAGCAACAGTTATTGCCCGACTCTCGTTTACTTTATTCGGAACACTGTTAACAGATGGAACCAGCAGCAAGTGTATGACCACAGTTAAACCTCGATATAATGATACTATGCGGGTAGAGAAAAAAAAATTACACACAGAGATTATATTCCAAAGAAGAATTATCATCAGGAACTGTCAAATTTATTATGTTGTTTTGACATCTCTTCTGCATTGGAGATGTTAGTATCACCATAAAACCCAATTACATGTTTATTCGCACTTTCTGAGGGCAGATAGTGCAAAATACCATTATATTAAACAAAAAAAAAAAACTTGTTCTGCCACAACTGAAACATTTTATTTTCGTGAATTACAATTTATTAACCAGGGCCATCTTAAGAGCATCATGGGCCTCAGGCCAAGTGATTTTTCTGAGGCCCTACCCGGCAAATTACATTTCACTCACTATGAGTTGAGAAAAAACTCATAGTTTAAGAAAAAATCATTGCATATAGCAGCACTACAAATATTAGAAACTCTTTGCGAAGGTTCACTATACGTACACACACATTCCAGCAAGCATGTGCAAGCCGCCGTCCGAGTGGTGCCGTGGTAAGACGCTCGTCTTCCATTATAAAGGTTGCCATCAAGGTTCATGGGTACGAATCCGAACATAGAATTTTAGAAGCAAGTTCTTTACCTACCGATCCTGAGGCGACCACCGACGGATGAAGCCTTCATTTCCCAACCAACTCCTCTGGTTGGAAATTGCCGTATGGCAATATATGACCGGAGAGATATTAGAGAATTTTAGGCGATAATACCAATTTTCTAGTTGCAATGGCACTTCGGATTTGTCCAGCCTTGCCGGCGACTCAACATCAATTAAATTTCTTGCTGCAATCACTGTTTGCCAGTGATCGCGAACCATGCTAGACACATTTAAGGTGGGAAACTATAATTTCTTTTGCAGGTATCATGACAAATTCTGTCAAACACCGAAGTATTTTTTCATCTGAAGAAAGTCTATTGATAAAAAAAGATGTAAAAATTCACGAGAAAAGGATGTTTCTCGAGAAAGATTCACGAGAACCTGATAACGAGACCTAAAACGCTAGTGACAATGTAAGAAATGAAAATGATACTAAAATCGATAAGTATAGCATGTTCAATAGAAAACATCACCAATGAAAAATTTTGAAAGATCCAATTGATGACAAAAGATAACAGCCAAATTTGACACAACCCTACTTGAGGAATCTTAGCCTTGAAAAATGCTGGGAATTACATGCAAAAGGGGGCAAAGGGCCAATAGGCCTATTAGATAAAAAAAAACACCAGCTGTGAAAGAATAAAACTAAATTAGTCCAGGACTGGACAAATCAAGAGTTAATTCCCAATATACGGTATACTGCTGCTTGTAGACTATTTTTGTACCACCAGACATGATTTGGCACTTTTTGGTAGGGTTACCAATGGAATAAGAACACCAATATTATTTGAACATACATGGTCAAATTATAACCTACAGACTAAATGTGGTCCTTGACCTCGAGCCTGATTTCGTGAAACTTTACAAAGCGGCACATCTACAGACCACTCAATAGATATGCACCACATTTCCTGATCACTTAACCAGGGTCATAACTAGGCTGGGGCAACCGGGGCTCTGCCCCTGGGCCCTCACAAAAGTTTACATTTGTTTTGCATATTAATAACCCTTTCAACAGGGGCTCCAAGAAGGTACACTACGGCCCTGTTCTTAAGTGACGTGGCAATTTCCAGATCACAAGTTCTCCATGGAACATTTCTGGATCACTTTAGTGGTACATTTACAGATCACTCATGTGCAGAAGCGCTGACATGAAGGGGGTGCTGAAAGTTGCTGGTCGTCCCGTATGTACGGGATGCAAACGCATGCACAGGAGAAGGAAGGTGCATTGCATTGTTTTTTCAAATTATTGGGAGGTGGTCTCGGCCACCTTCGAAAATTTATTGCGGGGCTTTGTCAAATGGCTTCAGTCCTTAGGTTCCGGCACCTATGTTCACGTGTCCTACGGCACAATTCCAGATCATCTGGGTGGCCACAGCGGTACATTCACAGATCTCACGATCGAGCGACCCACGGCACATTTACACACCACATAAGTGATTTACGGCACTTATTTTAAAGAGCGGTAAATACTGGTAGCATTATTTACATTACACACTTATTTTAAAGAGCGGTAGCACTTAAAATAAGAAAGAAATAGCACTGCAGGTCACTTTGCAGTGCTGTTTCGGATTACCAAGTGGCACACATTAAATTTTCAAACCAATGATGTGGGAGGCACATCCACTCCTAAATGTTGAACACTCTTGGTTTAAAAAAAATGTGCAGAGAGAATGGTGCGGACAAAAACTTGGCAACAAAGAGCTATGCAGTATATTGGTAATTAACCGCTCCAAACATTTTTGCGCTGTTTTCAGCCTGAAATTCAATAGCTACACAAAGTTCCGCAGAAGAATATGGACGAGGTGCATGTCTGGTTTAGTAGTAGTGACTACACAAAGAAAAACGTAGGCACTAATACCAATTCTATACTTAATGTGGCGAGCCGGGCTGTCCATACCCTTGTAGCTTATTTTACAACCAATAGCCAAATGAATTCGTTTAACTCGGTATCATTGATTACTTGAACGTAATCCAGTGAAACCCCTCTTAACGCCCACCCTTCTTTTATGGACAAATTTCTATCCATCCCCTGTATAATAGATGCATGCATTTCAAACCCTTGATTAACGTCACCTCTCTTTTATGGACGAATTTTTTTTTGTCAAGTCAGCGACCGCAAGAGAGAGGTTTTTACTGTACATAAATGTCGCCCCCCCCCACACACACACCAGGAATTATAACAGTTACCGAAATTTGAACACAACAGCAATAGCACTAATGCTATGGCAAGAGATAGAAAACACTCATGTTCGGGAAAAGACATGAATATAGATCATGATTCATGTGAAAGCAAATTAAACATGTTGACATGAAAAACAAATAATGAAAGTGAAAGTAATTGTAGCGATTTTCTAAACATTACCGGTAAAAAAACAATCGCACCATGCAATTTCACAATGGCGCCGGTGCTAAAAAGTTGCGTCAAGATGTTTACTTCTTGACTTGACGTGACTGGACATTATACAGCTGCATACAACCGAGGCTGATATTTACTTCAGATGTCCGAGAGAAAATTCTAATGACCATATCATTCATATTTTCCGGGATATAGTGGTATTTTTCCGTATTTTCGGCCTTCCTGATTTTTTCTTGAATAAAAAAATGTTCCCCTTTTACACTCCGTATTTTCAACGAAGCTTACTTGAATTTTTATCTTCTTTTTGAAATCAAGGATTAAAATAAATTTTTAAGAAATTTTTTTATTATTTTCTCTAATTCAGGAATTACTTTAAATCAGTGGTTCCCAAACACTTTTGGGGAACCCTCTGGAAATCTCTGACCTCCCCTCATAGCAGCAAAAACCACATCCACGTGTAGCGAGAAGGTTCTCGAACAATGGAGTTCATTCTAACCAGTACCAGTAAATGTTACATGATAGCAATGCCATCTACAGGACTACAAGTGAACAAAAAAAGTTTCACACTCCTATCTATAGATGTCACCACGTGTACGACTTTTTTCCAAGAGGACAAAAGTAACAAAATAACTACTGCAGTCCACCAACGTTGCAGCGTTGCTTTTGCGCGTTAATTTAATGCAAACTTTACGTTTCAAGTAATTTATTTAAATATTTTCCTTCAACTTATCATTAATTTTTCATTATACTTCTACAATTGGGCCTTGCCCCCCCCCCTTTCCCCTAGTAGAATGGTCGTGGATCCATGAAAATGCAGGCACCCCCATTGGGAACCGCTGCCTTAAATGATTCACATATTGCAGTCACGCCCTCTGTTTACGAACCTGATTCGTTCCTGAGGTTCGTTCGTAAACAGAAATAATTTTCCCATAGGAATCAGTATAAAATAAATCAAATCGTTCCCTGAACCCTGTAAATTTGTAGTGTCAATTTCTACAACATTGTTTTACGCTCGAATGCCTGTAACGTAAAACAAACTGAAATCGTTCAGATCGTTAAACTAGACGTGCACCTCGTCCATATTCCTCTGCGAAACTAACGAATTGGTACATGTTGGAATGTGTGTGTACGTATAGTGAACCTACCGTGAAGTTTGTTTCTGTATAATACTTGTTATGTGTAGTGTTTGCCCCCCCCCCCCATCTGCAAAATCCACTTTTTTAAACTGAGATTTTTCTCAACTCATAGCGAGTGAAGTGTAACGAATGAAAATTATAATGTAGCTGTTGCTCTCTGCGGCGAGGCTTTTTAACGGGGAGATCGTCTCGCATTCGCTCCTCCAAGTTGGGAACCACAGAAAACGAACTTCAGCCGACCACCACTGCGGCGACGGTGGGGTTTGAACCCGGATCTTCGCGACGCGAGTCTGTCACTATGACCACTCGACCACCACAGCGGTGGTTTATATCCTATACCAGAGCAGAGCCGAACGCATGTCTAGTCTCATTGATTTCCTCTGTTAATCTCAATGTGAAACCCCCTAAAATTTCTGCATGCAAAGCAATCTAATCATAATGCCCTCTAAACCAAATTCGTGGTTCTGTAAGTCACTTGCTGCTGAGCTTTATCAATAAGCACTATGAACAATGTTGGACATTAAAATTACGTTTCCACAAGGCAGTGAATGCAAATTCTTTGTCAGAACATTTTAATTGAAGTTGAAACATTTATTTAATGTAAATCTTATCAAAGTTTGAAATGAGACATGTTGGTCCTATGAGCTGCAGGGTCATATTAGACATTAAGCAAAATAAGCACGTGCTTAGGGTATCAGGAAAAAAGGTGCCCCCCACAAAAAATTATCAAAATGTTTTTTTTTCTTTCTACGTACAATTTTTTCCAGCATCAAGCATCCGAATTTTCGATTGTACAGTCGAAGACCTTCATCAAAAGGATGGCACCCCAATGCAGAAAAACTAATAATATTATAATATTGCAAACTATAGATAATGTCAATGCTGAGTTTTTTTAATATAGGACATATCATCATAGGACCCCGGGGTCCTATGACGATTTTTCTGAGCCCCCCCTCCCCCAACTTATAACTGGTTGACCAATTTGCATACTAAGGGTACGAACATAGTAGGCCTAGGCCTACACGCTGGTTTCCGACTCTGCAAGTCGACGCCGTTGCTGATTGTTTAAAAAAACTAGAAATTCAGGTTTTAACCAATCAGCAACAGCGCCGATTCCGAGAATCGGTAACAAGCGTGTGTACCCTAACTGTCGAAATTGTAAACAGATCTAATTGTCATGAGGGCTGTGTTGAGCTTAATTATACATTGGAATGGGCTCCGCGAGTCAGAAAAGGTTAAGAACCACTGGTATGGAGGATCAACTGCTTGGTTTGAGGTGTGATACGATGAATAGGGTGCGAATGGGTGGTGATGAATTTAGGCACGTTGTTAATTAATTACCCATGCGAGGCGATTTCGCAGCCCTCTGGTGTATAAGTCGCACCAGTAAAATAACCATGAAAACTCGCTGCTGTGTTCGCAGCCTGATGAAATGCGTCAAAAATCACGGTTGTGTTTTCTAATCATTCGTTTGAAATTTGAATAAAAACTTTTTTTTTCTAAATTTTTTTGAAATTTTTGTAATTATTTTCTTCTTCACACCTCTGATTTGGCGCTTCGTGTGGCGCGTATGCTACACAGACTAGAAAAGATCACAGACTATAAAGGTGCCTTAGGCCGGCATTACATTATAAATGTTTTAGAAAAGTTCTTTAGGGGCCGTTTAAGTATTACGCCATCATCGATGGGGGAGGGGGGTTTCCGATTTGCTGACTTTTGATGACAAGATGGAGGGGGTGTTTGGATAATGCTTACGTCATCAACCACCCTTTATGAAAATATGAAATATTTTTAATGGCATCTTACTCAGTTCTCCAAAAACGAGAAAAACCTTTCTGTAGTTTGTAGGCACTTGAAGTACCATTCCCCCCATTGATAAGTGCCCTACAGAGTCATTTTAGTGATCTCTAAATGTTTCGCGTATCCCAGTGATCTGGAAATGTGCCCGGGTCGCTTAAGTGCTCTAGAACTGTGCCATGCATAACTCAAGTAATCCTTAATTATATGCCGCGGATCACTTAAATAGGTCATTCTCTGACCTGATCCCTCGCTCTGGAGGTAATTCTATTGATCATTCACATGCTTGCTCATCCTCTAAGTCACCCTTTGCTCCTCTCTAAGCACCTAACGTGCTTGCAAACACTCTAGGCCCCCTTATTTTGGTCACTCACTGACCTAGCCTCTAGCTATCTCGGCAGAGGCGGATACATTGAGGGTTATGCAAATGTTGCCGCCTTCTCCGATTATTTATCGAATTTGCCTCCCCTCTGAAACTGCCGCCCTGGGCTATAGCCCGCTAAGCGCCCCCCCCCCCCCCAAATAAGCCACTGCGCACCTGTCGCACAACCCTAAGGGCGGATCTGCTAGCACAGTAGCGGTTGAGTAACAAGCAAAGCCGCCAACAGTGGGGGATGAAAATTCGTAACAATGAGTTACAACAAAATACAAATTTTACATCAACAATGAGGGTTGTGAGTGAGAAAATAGTATATATACCAGCGTGTTTCCAATGTCTAGTCGGACTCAGTTTGTTCGTCCTCCATGTCCTTCTCAGAAAGGTAAAGAGAGTAGGCATTAAACGGAAAAAAAAGAAAAAAATCCCTCGTCTGTGAACAAAAGGCAATTCATATCGGTCATTGCAGTGTTGAGCGAACCAAGTTTTCTCTGAATATGAGGCCAACGCGTGGCTTATCGTCGCCTGGTGCCACTCGCAGCCTATTTTCTGATGGTTTATTTAATTACACAAGGGATTAAGTTGGTAGGCCGTCGACAGAATATCTGTGGGTCAAGGTATGAAACAGGAGAATCTGCTCTTCTCCTTATATTCGTTGTTTTTTCGAATGAAGCTGGATACATGCGTATGGAGGAATATTGCGAAACGGTCCCGATAAATAATTGTAAGTAACGTAACAAAAATAAAGGGAAAACATAATAGCAAATAAAAATTAAGGCTAATAGGTTTATAAAGCTGCGGTGGTCGAGTGGCCCCCGGATCCCCGCACCGGGCTCAAACCCCACCTTCGCCGCAGCGGTGGTCAGCTGAAGCAAAGAACATGTACTCAATGTATTTATCTATCTATCTATCTTCTATATATATATATATATAAATTGATTTTCTATCTGTCTGTCTGTGTGTATGTATGTATGTTCTCTATACAAATCTACAATTTTATATCGATCGTCACCAAATTTTGCATATATACCAAATGGGGCCCGACTTGAACGATAGGCTACTTTAAAATTTCGTCAGAGCAGGGCAAGTGCCCCAAATGGACAAAAAAACTGTCGGGCAACAATTGTTTTCGGGCCTCAACAATCACTTTCCGAAAGCTTACTTTGGTTACCGTGGTTCCCTAGCAATGCGTTTAAGACGTGTATATGCCTTTACAATGGTTTGTCATTTCTTCAACGCTGTCAGTATATGTATAATATTTATGCATAGTAATTGCTATATTGTAATTATGCATAGTAATTTCTCCCAGTAATGAGAGCTTTTGAATAGACAGCATCATCATCATCACTTTGAGGGTAAGGCAAAGGGTGATCCTCATAGAAATCAGTGTTAAAATTGCCGATAAATAAATAATGTAGAAATGCGGAAATTTGGCGGGGTTTTCTGTCACATCTATAATTTTAAAAATTGTATAGAATTCTCGATTTTTGAAATATTGAGTTCGCTTAGAGATATACGAATTCCAGGAGATTGAATATGAAGCAATTAGCCAGACCTATTTTCGAGTTCGATATTCATGCAATAACATTGATTTCAACTTTTTATTTACATCTTCTCAAGCATGAAAATTAATGTCTCCGTATTGTCTTTTAATATTCAACTGCATAAATTCACATATATTTTAGGTTGTTTTAAAATTAATTATGAGGTCGTAAAGTACATCGAAGAAATTCCAAAGCTTTAACTAAGCATTTTCGGAAGCTGAAGGTGGCAGATGGACACCTTGAAGTTCAAGGAGGGGGGGGGGGAAATCAAAATACTTAGCACCCATTAAAAAGGAAAAAAAGTATTCATTTCTATGTTTCTTTAAATCTAGATTTCTTTATTTCATGATTCGCGCAAGAAGTCGCCATATTGGTTGACTTAGACATGGTTTGCATGTCGCTCAAAAAAAGAGGGAGCCATCACGTGATCCAAACAGCCTCATTAAAGAAAACCCGGGCAGCGCCGGGTATTATAGCTAGTTCAAGAACAAACATAAAACAGTATCGAAAAAAACATTTGTGTCAGAAAAGGCATTTGTACTAAAAAAAGATTGAAATTAGGCAAAAAAAAAGAAATTTGTGGCATTTCGCCTGAACTTCCGGGCTCTAGTCGAAACAATACCAGAATGATAACTTTATCCGTGATTCTAATAATCCTGTCACTGTATTCGCAAAAATGTGAAATCAAAAAATGGAATATGTGAGCTTTGAGCAGCGAGCACACAGGGCCGCCCTTAACAAACGTGAGGCTCGGTGCGAAAATAGTTTCGGGGCTGCATAGCTCTAATTTCATATATTTTGTGGGCGGAGGAGAATCGGCATCCATAGATTAATTTTATTTAAGTTCTATTTTCATCAAAACATTTGTGACATTAAAGGTGGTACCATCGCTAATTATTTATGCCTTCTGAGAATTGAGCATTATACAATAAATGACGATCATTAGCACCACCATATTTATCGGTGCCATTAGCAGAAGAAACACTATGTTTATCCAAAGATTTAGTACCCTCCAGAAAGGCACAACCGTTAGTAACTACTGAGGTTTGAGCATGACACACCAATGGCAACCATTAGTACAACTATTTGAATTTGGAACAAAGGAAACACTATTTTCATCCAAAAAATTTTGACCTTTCTTAACACATTTTGCTTTATGTGTAGGCCTACCTTTTTTACTAATTACTGGCAATTTACCATCTGTTTCAAAGCAAAAGCTTTTTTTTGAAACCACTAGCTAGTTTATGTACACAATCAAAACCATCCAAATTATTAAAAAATCTGACAGATTCAATTACTAGTTTACGGCATATTTCTCCATTCGATGGCTCTACCAGATACTCGACATACACTGAAATTACACATCCACAATAACTCTCTCTCTCTCTAATTACTTCGCAGTCTTCAACAAAACCATCATTGCCTGCATCATATTGAGCTCGAATCCAGGGAAAGATTTTCCGCAAAGGTTTCCAGATCCCTCCCTTTGTCATCATGAGCACTTTCCGTAAGCCTGTGAGGCCCCAAAATTTGGGCCCTGTCTATGGGATTGGAATAGATACAGCAGAGTGGCATGGCGCAGTTGAAAAAGTCTAGAACTTACCCCTGACGAGCCACATCTATGGTCAGGGCCAGATTTTTACCCTGGGCAAGACCCTATGAACAAAATACCGTTAGTAACTTGAAGACAGCCGCTGGCCGTTGAAGCAACAAGACCGTTGCTCAAGACCGACTTGAATGATGCCCTATTCCATTTAAATTCAAAACAGAGAGCACAACCAACATTTAAAGTTTACTAATAAGCTTTGTACAAGCAAAATAAACTGTCGAGGTGTTTGCTTTCGGATTTGGAAGGTAAGTGGCAGCACTTCTTGAAATTGTTTCGCCGAGGAATATGGACGAGGTGCATATGTGGTTTAATAGTAGTAGTAGCACTTCTTGAACATACATGATTAGTACTTCTCAGAAACAAAATTGACTATACAGGGTGATTCAGAAAAGAAGATGGGGGAAAACTACAAGAGGTGATAGTACACACCAATACAAACAATTGTCATCAAATAATGCATGGCCTAACATGAAACGCAAACGCGCTTGCGCGTTTCGAAACGGCCGCTCCGCAAACATTGAAACGGAATTCCTGTTGAAATTTATCACAGGAGAGAAAGAACGACATGCAGGCTAATAAAACCTGAGAAAGAAGAAGAAAACGTATGCTAATCTGCGTTACAGTGAATAAAAGGCGCAGACCCCAGCCTTGTGAAGTTATTCCAGAGTACAAGAGTGCTAACAGTTCTAACGTAAGGGATAATGGCGCACTTTAGTAATACTGAGAAAGCAGATATGCATGAATGAAATGCATGTCTGCTTTTTCAGTATTACTAAAGTGCGCCATTATTCCATACGTTACAACTGTTAGAACGGTTGCGCACGCTGAAATAACTTCACGTCCACACCTTTTATTCACTGTGACGCAGATTTGCATATGGTTTTTTTCTTTCTCCCTAGGTTACATTCGCATTAACTGTGTTATTTTTCTCCCGATGAATTTGAACAGGAATGCCGTTTTAACGTTTGCGTAGTGGCCATTTCGAAACGCGCTAGCACGTTTGCGTTTCATGTTGGACCATGCATTCTTTGATGGCAATTGTTTCTATCGGTGTGAACTATCATTTCTTAAAGTTTTTCCCATCTTTTCTGAATCACACGGTATATATGATACACAACATATACAAGACATGCACAATTCGTACAAGACATGCACAATTCGTTAGCAGTTCCTCAGAGGAACTGCTAGCGAGATGCATGCTTTTTTTAATGGGTGGTAACATGTGGACACCATAACATAAGGTTCAGTGCGTGTTTCGTGATAAAATCAGCGACGCATGTTAAACGCCGTGTACAAACGGTGGAAATGTGAAGCTTCCCATATGACACACAATAATTATGCAAGTTTATGGCATATTTTATGTGCTATGTCGAGCTTTTCGTTATACAACGCTATTTGTGATCGAAATTTTGGACTTTTTACAATTATTTATCATAAAAATAAATTCTCCGTCATGATAAATTATTGTAGTACCAGCTGCACTTGTTCTTTAAAGTCGATTGGTTGATTTTTTATTAATTTTCAAAGTGTATCATGGGCTTTTCCCCACAACTGTATACCTGAGCGTCAGAGTTCTTAAAAGGGCCTATACATAATCTCAATTTCAACTGCAGTGAGAGAACCTCATACGATTACTAGGGATATGTAAATTTTGTAAAAAAAAGTTTTGAAATCGGAAATTTCGCATTTATTCGCAGAAAAAAAGCTTCACATAAACATTTTGCATTCGTTCGCTAAAAACAGCTCAATTTTTTTTCAAGTATAATTACGGCTTTTTTTAATTACTGCATGTTTTTAATATAAATTAGTAGCTGCCATTGAAAAGTACCAACATTTTTTTCGATTTGAAGTCTACCACTATCCTAAGAACAGTGTTCCTTTGGGCTGAATGGGACTGGGCACTAGACAGCCTCCTAACTGAGCAGCAGCTCGTCACAGCGTGGACAGTAATTATGTGTGTGTGTGTGCTCATAATATTACAGAAATATTTCCGGGAAAAAAACTTTATTCACCAAATTTTTTGAAATGCTGTTTCTATGGGAAAGGTGAACAGAAAGTATAGACCGAAACAAGCAACGCTTTCATCAGAGGGTACTGAGAAACGCGGGACGTGATACAGAAAAATACACTCAGATTATACTATTAGAAAACGGAAATATAAGCATTGAAATGAACAGGCGTACCATCCTTGTGTCCTGCTATTCTGTATTAGTACAGAAATTTTCAATCATTTTGCGCGAACTCAATTGCCACCCATTGGTTTCGTCCACCATGCAGGAAACGTAATGGAGATTTTGCGATGTTGCTGTCAGTTTTTTTAAAACCGGCAAACTCACTATACCGCATTCCACGTGCAGTTCCTCGAGCTTCGGATCCGCGTTTTCGTGAAGGTAAGTTTCAACAACTTTGGTCAAGTCGATGTCGTTATCGATGCGGAGCGTTTTCAGCGTACGCTTCCACCCGGCGACTGCTTTTTCCAATGACTCCACGGGAAAGTTTTCGAGATACTGGAACCCCACAACTTCGACATCGTCTCGCGGAAGTAAATCTAGTATGTTGATCGTATCCGAACTCCAACAGCCGTGTAAATCCAAGACTTTTAGGTTCTTCGAGTCCTTCAGCATCGTATTCAAATCCAGTTCCTGGAAATCAACGCAAAGCGCTTCAAACGACACCATCTCTTTGAACCCAACGTTGCTACCTTCTCCGACTCCCGATGCATTAACAACAACTGCGGATTTCATCTTCAATCTCCGTAACTTTGGGCAACCTACCGCGAGTAATTGAAGCGGGAAATTTACGTAGCCCATGAACTCGGTGAATATCTCTTTATAAAACACCAATTCTTCGAGAAAGCGGCATTTTTCGGCGATCTTCGAGACCAGGTCGTCGTCTCCGAGGAAAAAATAGTTGTCGACAGTCAGCGTCCTCAGGTTCTGCCCGTGGAAACTAAGGAACGGGCCAAGTGCGTAGAACTTATGCACATCAAGATTCTTCGCGTCCAGGCTCCCGATGAAAGGGAACTGTTCTACTGAGAGCTCCGTCAGTTCATCTCGAGTCAGAAAGGTTCTAACCGTCTTATGCTCCCTATCACGATAGTGGTAAATAAGCGCCTGAAAAATTTGTTTTTCTTCATCGGAAGCACCGTCTGCAACAAGTCTTAGGCTTCGAGTCGATGAGAGCAATCCCCTTTCTCCCAGCTTGTTCAGTTCATCCCATGTCCACTGATCGTTGGAGATGACATCTCGCCACAGCGCAGGAATCCGATGGAGATCGTTCCAACTCTTGCAGACCAAAGGGATGTTCTTCAAGAATCTACGGTTTCCCTCAAAACTGATGTAGAAAGTGAAGATGTGGACGGTTAACTCCGGAGGCAAGTCGTTGAAGTTCATAATATTTTGATTTAACGCCACAAGACACCCAAAAATTAGGAACTGGACGTTAGTCTTGATGAGGTTTTTACATGAAATTTTGAAAATTAAACAGCAAGTCGGTCAATCGTTAGGTCTTTGGTTCATCAAATATCACGCCGCATACTGTTTTGGAAATGCTTGAAACTGACCAAACGGTGAAGCTGATACGATTTAGCCTTGACAATGGCTAGATCTAGAAACCTTTTTTTTTAACTTTCCTCTTTATCGCGTATTACAGCTAAAAAAATGCCAGAAACGAGTAGAGTTGTCAATAACAGCCAAAAATATTGTCAAAGGCCAGTAAAAGGGCCAATAACAAATATGTATCGTCATATAACGGCATTTCTCAAAAGCAAACTCCACGTTAGGTACACATAAGGACACTCTGACATTCGCCTATTTCATAGACCAGGGCTGTGGACAAATTCCAGGCGACGGATCACCACGGCAACTAAGAAATTGGTATTGGCGCCTAAAATTTTCTTTGTGTAATTACTTAATTGCAGGCTGAGTGCAGCACAAAATGTTTGGCATTTATAGCATCATATCTGCCAACATAGAAGAGGGTCACAATGCTCTGAAAAAGCCAAAAGAAGCATTATTTTGGAAATTTTTTTCGGGTAAAATCTTTTTGGCACCTAGATACTTTTGCAATTTGTCCAGCTCTGTCCTACACGTTCCGCAAAGATATTTTTACGAGTATGGTACATGTGTGGTTTAGCAGTACTAGTAGTGTCATGTCTACCTACATGACACTTACATAATATAAAAGCTCAAGCATTATGGTGGCAGTCGAGCCGTCCGGCCTGGCAGTCGAGTAGTTGGGGAACTAGCTTCTCACTGCGCAGGCCTGGGTTCGGGCATAGATGTCTACTTACCTAATACTAAGAAATTCCCTGGACGGATCATGCCTTGGAATACGTGAAGATCACGTTATCATTATTTACCATTCTCACTTCAAAATATGGAAGGCAGATGGCACCAGCAAGAGCACGAAACAATCACAGCTTTGACAACTTGAAAATGTTAGAGGTCACGCATTACAGTCAGAAGACCCATTACGGTATACCGATTCGTTGGAAATTCCGCAGATGAATGTGTACGAGGTGCATGTACGGTTAAGTAGTAGTATTGTATAAGTTCCGGCGTATGTACTCCATCATACCGATCTGAAAATCGGTCAGCATTTGGAAGGAAAAAAATCCACATTTCACGAAATAAATGAAATGGCAATGAAATGAGCACAGTTGAAACGACGTGGAGTTTTATTTCAAAAACCAAAAAGTTCACATAAATAACTCCAATCATATTTAAAAAGACATTCCTTTGATCATCAAAAAATTTGAAACAGCCTCAGAACGCGCACAACAGGGGTGTTACATAAAATTTGTCAAGGGCTGCTGAGGAAACGAATGGCCTCATGCATGTAATTGCCGTGCTAAAGTGTTGCTAGGCAACGTGATGGACACGCATCTCCAGCTCCCGGAAGCAAGAGTTCGATCCCCGTAGGACAGTGGCTCGCAAACCTTTGTCACTCGCGGCTCCCTTGCTTATTCATGGTTCATGTGCGGCTCTTTAGACTAGTTTTGTAGATATTGTGCATTCATAAAAGAACCACTACGATAGGGAAGACACTTCAATATTTCTAGCTCGTCGCGATGTTCCTGACAAAGGTTGGTGTCACCTCTAGGAGCAGCGACGCACGCTTTGAGAAACATTGCCGTAGGTGGCACAGTTGTGGTCGGCTGAAGTTGGTTGGTTGGTGGTGATCTCGCCATCGTGAGTTGCACACCTCACAAAATTTATATTTCACCTTAGAATATTCATTTTTTTTGTCTCGATTTCGTCTTCAGGAGATTGATGTCAGCAGACAAAATGGCACAAAACTTACATAAATGCTCATAGTTAGGTTTACAATTACTAATATTCCGACACAGCCATTTCTCTGGAGAAAATTATGGATGTGAATTGTGTTGGATTTGTTTGAGGGCTTTGTGCGTTTTGAAAGAGGAAAAGAAAGTGTGTGCCTCCACGTATTGATTAGGCTCCAAGTATTACGTCAGCATCGAGGGGGGAGGTGGTTTCGGATTTGTTGACTTTTGATGACAAGGAGGGAGGGGGGTTTGAAGGTTGCTTACGTCATCAACCACCCCTTTTTGAAGACATAAAATATTCTAAGCTGCTGACTGACGGGGGGAGGGGGGGGGGGTCAGTGTTTTGCTGGCTTTTGCTGACAAGGGGGAGGGGGTCAAAAATGGCTGAAAATCTGCGGAAGTGTTACCACAGTGAATGTATGGGGGTCGTCCTTCAAGGCCAGAGAACATTGTTAATAATAGCAAGGAGGAAAAGCCACGATTGAATTACAGCTAGGGTAAGGGAGCCTCAAGTAAATGGCCATTGAGGCAGCAATCGAGCCGAAAGTTAGCGATCATTAAGGCAAATCGGTCGTCGGTAAATGATCGTGAGGACAAGGGAGCCGCGTTACGTGATCGTTAAGGTGAGGAAGCCAAGCCGTTGTTAAGTGCAGTCAAGAGAGAAATGCCTCATCTTTCCCATTTCTAATTTATAGAATTAGATCAGCTGAATCGAATATTTTAAGAACCAGTCAGTGTTTCCCAAAAAAAAAAAAAATTGGACATCAAGTGGCCTGGAGGGGTTCGTCATGTCGAAGTATTAGAATTCACATTTCAGATTATGCATGTCTTTCCTCTATTAACAGAATACTGCATTGGTACGTTATATCTTGCATAGACAGATCTCTTTCCGATTGTTCAGCGGCAATCATGTCAATGTATCGGTCGAATATGTCAATGTGAGGAGAGTAGTTCTCTGGAAGAGTAATTGAGATTTTTGTATCCTTTCTTTCTGTAGTCTCGTCAACCGACCGGACGGACTTTAGCTGTTCTTTTTGTACTTTCGACAAAAGCCTGAAACACGCAGGAGAAAAATAAATTCTCGTACAAAATATCATTCTATATAGTGAAATTTGACAAGAAAATTACACATGCTTCTTACCATTAGACTCTTGCTCATGTAGTAAGGTCTATTAATGCCGTCATTGGTCTCGCAGTCGTCACAGAAATTCAAAAGAAGCGTATCGATGGCCATCTGGTAGAAGAAAATATTTTGAAAATATCATTTCATGAACTGAATGAACTAACCATCACAAAATAATAATAGTAATATACAACTGCATTAGAGAGGAAAGTGTAATTTTAGAAGCGGTTGTACCTCGTACACCGATAAGAAACAGTGGCACGTTAGGTAGGCGAAGATACAAGCCAAACCGACTGGTATCCATATATAATGTAATCCTTCGACATCCTGAAAAAGAGAAATAACAAAAAATATTTTAAGAAAATGTTTAAAAACTCAGTTCTCTTCGAGTAAATCCACCGTTCGTGTTTTTCTCATAGTCAACACTCTTTATAACAACCTCGCGTTATAGTAATTTAGTCCATTAAAACGACCGATATGATAAGTCTCCAATGTTTCAAAAGAAAGCGAAAAAAAAAAAAAAAGGCGTTTTGCTGCCATCTATCAAACAAAAAGAAAACTATTTATAACAAATACGCTCTAAAGAACGGGCGCTACATACAGTGTCGTAATCAGGCAGATGCAACAGGTGCACCAGCACAGAGCCCACTTGGAAGGGGAGCCCAGAATGGGCTCAAATGGGCCCTTCTCTGGGCCCAAGCATGGGCCAAAAGTGGCCTAAATGCAAATTCTTGCACAGGGCCACAGGAATGGCTAGTTACGGCACTGGCTACATAGGTCAGAGTAGTGTCAGTGTACTGACGGGTGCTACATTGGTCAGGGCAGTGTCAGTATAATGAAACTACCCAGACATATGTAGCGCCCGTTCTGGTGGACCACTGAAACTTGGTATACATATACGCTATATGGTCCATGGGGAAAAGGGAAAATTAAATAAGAAAGCTCCACCTCTTCACACCTGGTGGTCAAAAATTGAACATTTTTGGCTGTATTCGGATAAGCAGTTTTGAGGAAAAAACTACTCGGAGTACGTGGGAACTTTGATCATAGTCACCCTGCATATTGTTATTCGGAGATTCTAAGATAGTCACTCACCTGAACTATATCTAGACCAATGAAAGCGATGGAGACAGTGACTCCTACTTTGCCCACGAAGAGAACAAAGTCACCGATGCTTTCCAGAGCAGCCAGACGCATGAAATTGGCCGAGAGTAAAGCAAAAGCTCTCCTGGCACTTGGACAGAAACTCTCTCCATACATGGCTGTAATGAGCGGGGGCAAAATTCATTTTCTGAATTTCATGAACAAAAGGAAAACAATGAACAAATAGGATATACAGGGTGTCCTGTAAGTGCTATTGCGCCCTTTATCTCATCAACCGTTTCTCATAGAGGTATGGTTTCAATTTAAAAAATGCCCAAAATGTGTTCAAAAATTATCCCGTACTCGTTTTGAGAGTGAACATACAGTGTGTCACAAAATAAAAAAAAATCTAAATTTTTCTACGATTCCCCCATCTTCATGCTTCGAGTGAGAAAGTTAGAAAAAAAAACCTTAAATTCAAAAGCGATCGCATGATTTTAACAGCGATATTCGCAGAGATATTTGGATGTTTAGATAGCTTTTTCTCAGCCCAAGATATCAAGGAAACATTTATTTTCTGGATATTATGCTGAGGTGAACTCGGAAAGAAAAGTCATCTTGTCTCCGCTGGGACTCTGTCGAACCCAGGCCCGCTTGCATACCGGGAAAGCATGCTACCATCTACACCACTGGAGACACGACCCCGCTGATGACTTTTCTTTCCGAGTTCCCCTCAGCATAATATCCAGAAAATAAATATTTCCTTGATATATCTTGTGCTGAGCCATCTATCTCTCTAAAAACCGTCCCACCTGAGGGCTATTCCCCTGAAGTTAAGAGAAGCTACTAATGTCTCTACTTCAGCGCCTCACGCCACAGGGCGTGAAATAAGGAAGGCAGGGTCGTGTCTCCAGTGGTGTAGATGGTAGCATGCTTGTCCGGTATGCAAGAAGCCCTGGGTTCGAGTCCCGGCGGGGACAAGATGACTTTTCTTTCCGTGTTCACCTCAGCATAATATCCAGAAAATGAATGTTTCCATAAAAGCACGTGTTTTTTTTTTTTCTTATTGGGCTCAGAAAAGACGGGGCAACAACTTTCTAACTAGAAGTTACAGCACAAGGGGGACCGTTTAATAATTAAGATTTCTTATTTTGGGACGTACTGTATTCTCATTCTGAAAACTGGTACAGGGTAATTTTTGAACACCTTCTGTGCACTTTTTAAACTGTAATCAGTTCTACGAAATGTAAACTGTAATAACTTCTACGACGGATGGTTGATGAGATATAGGCCGCATTAGCACTTACAGGACACCCTGTATATATAAAAAAAATTACAGCTTCAGTTTATATATAATCAAAGTCCCACAATTCATTTTTTTCTTGGTTATGTTAATGGTACACAGTTTGTATTGGAATTATTATGAACATTGGTATTAAATTAAGATGATTTCTATACCTATCATGATGTAAGCGTTTCTCGAAAGAAATTTCAGGTAACTTTCAAAACAGGCCAAACAGCACTGCACCATCTTCCACACGATGGCGCATTTCTCTTTGTCGTCGCCAACGCTGTGAAAAAAAAAGGAATCGATTGAACGTCAAAATTGATGGCGATTTATTATCCAGTCAGATCATAACTCTTTTTAAAAACACGTGGGAGCTGATTATATAACGGGAGATACAAACATGGACCAGAATAGGGCTCATTGAAAACCTAGGCCGACTCATCCGTCATCTTTCATTGGATGTATGACGTCAGTATTATCGCTAAAGCCAAACTTTGTTCCTTATCCTTCTTCTTGAAATTTCTCTAGGTTACTCTTTTGGACATTCAGTAACCTAGTCCCTCACTGTCTCGGCGCGCGCACGCAGCAATGTCATCTTCCATCTTAACAGAATCAGGGGCCCCTTTGCAAAATGATATTTTTGAGCCTTACCTGGATAGAAATGCTTGTTCGTAACCAATTACATCTCGCTTACTCTCGAAAATTTTAACCGGATCTCATTTTTATGAGGCCTCTTCTACTCTTGAGGGGCTCCGGGCCTTGCCGGGCAAGCTCATGCGTTAGGACGTCACTGCTCGGCAGACACGGATTTATTTAGAGTTACAAATTTTGCTACACTTCTCTCATTCTACTAATTATCTAGGCCACCCATTCTTCGAATTTGTTACCTAGGCTATAACCGTAAATATGCCACTGTATGTAGCTTTGACTTGGAGCGGCAAAACCAGTTTTTGTTCTGAGATGGACAACGATAAGTCCACCTTCCTTCCTAAATACCTTAGCCTTCCACCATCACGTTTTGTACCGTGTTTTTTTCCGTTTTTGTACCGTGTTTTTTCCTGTGTTTACATCCCGTTTTGTATCGCTATGTCTGGCCGTAAATCGGCATGTTAAGGTTTCTGGGGAGGGGGGGGGGGTTCTGACTCTTGGATGTTGTGAATAGGCTCATTTGGCACGCTTGATACGCAACTAATTGCTACTTACTGCCATCCGAATAGGACTTATTGAAAAATCAACATAAATTTTTGTTTTGAATAACAAAGAAACTAAAAACTTTACATTTCATGGTCAGTTTGAGTTAAGTAAATTCCGTTTTGTTGTCCAAATGTTAATCAACTTTTAAATCAACCAGTATGTAACTAACTCGCCATCCGAGTGCCGTGGTGGTAAGATGTTCGTCTACCATCGTGAAGGTTACTGTCACGTAGCAGGTTCTAATCTCTGGAAGAATATAGGAGATATTTTCCCTAATGAACTTGAGGCAACCACCGATAGATGGCACACCCATTTCCAACCGAACTCGTTAATGGCATTAAATAACGATATCACCGGAGATTGCGTGGGGTGAAGTAGTTTACAAGGGCTGTAAGTGGTATAATGCGGCCTTTATCTCAAAAACCTTCCGTCGTAGAGGTATGATTTCAATTTAAGAAATCCTCAAAAGGCGCGCAAAAATTACCCTGTACCTGTTTTGAGAGTGAAAATACAGTGTTCATAAAATAAAAAAAATACAATTTTTTGTTCGGTCCCCTTGTCCCCTAACTTCCAATTAGAAGGCTGTTGCGCTCTATCTCCCGAGGCCCATAGAAAAAATTCCATGTACCTAAGTGCAATATTCGCTAAGATAATTGAATTCGAAAATCGGAGAAAAGCGATTAAAGAACGGCAAAAACTAACGGGCAATGCTTTTTTCCCTCATTTATGCTAACCTTTCAAAAACCTTTCTTCGATTTTTGAATTCGAATATCTCAGCGAATATTGCTCTTAGAGTTTTTAGTAATTTCTTATGTTGGTCTCAGGAGAAACAGGACAACAACTTTCCAATTGCAGAAGACAAGGGGACTGTATAAAAATTTATATATTTTTTTAATTTATGTGACACGCTGCATTTTTACACTCTCAAAACTGGTACGGAGTAATTTTTGAACTCATTTTGAGCATTTTTTTTCAAATTAGATGACATAAAGGCTGCATTAGCACTTACAGGGCACCCTGTATATTCAGCATATACTTCTGTAATATTGAAATTATTTTGAAAGAAAAAAAATATCTCCCTTAACAAGAATGACTTTTTTCCCTTAAAATTTTATAAATAACACAAAACCAATCCCTTCAAATTTTTTTAATGAATTTGTAAACTATTTACGGATCAATGGAACACTTTGTTTTTGAGACTTACTATTTCTGTAATAATCTAAGGAGGGCTCGGATCGCTTGCATCAATGCAATAATAAGGGAACCGAAACAAGCTGATCCAAGGTGAGAAGAGACCAAGTTCTTCAGACTTCTATAAATTGGACTCTCCAAGTTTTCTTTGTTCCTATAGAAAAACATAATAATAATAAACTCGTGACCTGTACTCATTTGAGTAGCGTTTAATTCAGTTAATGTTAATCCAGAGCCAGAAAGTTCAAGCAAAATATGCTATAAATGTCTTCCCTCCCCCCCCCCCCCATTTTAGTTTTTTTTTGCAAAAATGCCTTTTTTGAATTTTCCTGCCGTAAATTCAAATTTCGATATTGTTTTTTATGTTTACAAAAGAATTGTTATTATTATTATTTTTTCAACCCTTGGCAACGCCACCATAGATAAGCAAGCGCACTTGCCCGTTATGCAATAGATCTTGGGTTCGATTCCCGATGAAGAGAAACGACACGGCTTCCTGTTCACCTCGGCATAATATCCAGAAAGCCTATTGATTTCATGTATCTTAGCCGAGCAAAAGATCATCATCCAATTAATGGCATTTTTATATTTCAAATATCTGTAAATCATAACAATACAGTGTGTTCCTTTGAAGTTGAAGATCTCCTATATATTTTTTAAATTAGATTATACAAATACAACGCCACAACAGGCAAATTGCCCAACGAGGTGGCTGACTTAAGAACATCATGGATCCCCGAGCCATTTTTTTTTGGAGGCCCTACCTACTACTGCTACACCTCGCCCAACGAATCGGTACATGCGGGAATGTGAGACTTTTTAACGGGGAGATCGGCTCGCATTTGCGCCTATAAAAATATTTCTATAGTATGCATTGATTCAGAAATTTATGTTTTAAATCAACACCAGAGGACGACAGTAAAAATGTTTTTTTCTGGCAGTTGAATCAAAGAATTTCTCATTATTCTTTCGATTTCTTCAACAAATTCCACAAAAATTTTACAGATGATTATGATTATTAAAATAACATGTTTGGAGAGGTTGCAAAATCTCCCTTCCTCCCATTCCATCACCTACAATGAAGAAAATCAGACTGGAGGCAATGAACTTGTTACGGGAACACGTTTAAAATTCAAACCCTTCTATCTGGAGGGCAATCGACAGAGCCCCTTAATAGTAAAAGAGTTGAAAATTAAAAATGATAATAATAATAATTCTTTTGAAATTATCAATGCTAAAAACATCTAAGTTGTACCGCACAAGACCTCTAAAGATCACGAGTAAGCATAAAACAATATCGAAATCGGAATTTTTACGGCAGAAAAATTTCAAAAAAGGAATTTTTACAACAAAAAGTTTGAAAATAGGCAAAAAAAAGCCTATTGTAAAAAAAAACTATAATAATCTCATGACCAAAAGTCAAATAGACATCTGGTTCTTATGCAAATAATATACCTTGTGAAGTACCAATTGCTGACAGCTCCAGAGACGACCAAGTATTGGCAAGCGAAGACAAACTGCGTCATCCATAAAAACCCGAACAAAATCAACCATCGGGCCACCTGCAAAATTATGTGTTTGCATTATTTTATTTTTAATAAAATAAAATGAAAAATTGAATTTTCTACAGCTTCTTCAATTACTCTCTTTGATACGTCAACGTGCAAATGAGTCGTACAGTTTTGAAACTGATTAAGTGCCTTCCAAATACTTTTTACAGAAAGAGTTATATTTTGGTATTTTGCAGAAAAATACGCTCCAAAGAAGCTTTTTTCACTTTCTGTGAAAAAATCTGGATGACACATAATAAGTTTTTGCGACTGGACGACTCAAACATCATCCTTTAAAACCAATTCTGTGCCTGCGTTCATATGAATAGGCTTGGTAACTTTTGAAAATATTTAATGAGTATTGCTAATAAATCAGTAAAACGACGGATACCTTAAAAAATTGATGGATAGGAAAAGTAACTTCACCGTTGGCATTGACCTCTGGTTCTCCGGCACTCTGTAGCAGAATAAATCCAAACAACAAGAACGTGCAAACAGCCGCTTCAGCAAGAAGGGTCTGTAATGTGAACGATGAATTAACAGAAATTTAAAGCCATGTTTATCACATCATCCCGATTCTATGTAACTAAAATCCATAAATCGAAATACACCGAGTTCGAAATATTAGGGGGAAAAAAACCACAGTTTTCCCCACTCTCCATAGTGGATTTCGAATTCAGAGAACCCCAAGTCAAAGCGGACATTACACGATGATATCTGTTGTTTTGAAACTCCGATCCCCACTCCCACGTATGTAGAAAATTAACTCAGACCCTTGCTAACTCTCCGATGAGTCCAGTTAGTTACATACGGCAGAAGTTTCCAACTTTTTATATCACGCGGAACCCTTGATGGTTTTGAAACTGTGCCGTGGATTCTTTAAAAAAAGCACGAATATTTCTCGAATATAACTATTTTTATTGTAACATCAACAAGAAGTTTTACATAATTCGGTGGAACTCCAAGGAAAACTCGTGGAGGTTGATATACCTATCTGATCCGATCATTTCGTCGCACCGTGGTCATTTTTCTGCAAACTGCCATATTTCTTGCGCATGTGAAATTAATAGTCATTTATTAAATATGCCCATATCTGATTGAATAATGATTTGTCACATTTAAAATTTCTATGCAGTATGTCTCATGTATAGAGTTATATTTTCGGTAAATTTTGTAAAACTTGGTTGCAAACGCAGCATGTTATAAGCAAACATCATGTGATGAAAATTGGAATTTTTATAGGAAACATTTACATTTTCATGAATATGCATAGAAGTGTGCACAAACTTTTTAGGTTGCAAGTGATTTGCAGCTTTTTCTGATACAGGGTTGATCAAAAACATTTTTTTCTTATGTAATTTTTTGTCAGTGCCCTAAATGCACTCGTGACATTTTAAATGGCAATGGTGAGTACGGTGTATATGGCCGAAATTTCATAACGTTTTCCCCAGAACTTTTCTAGAAAATTGAGAAAATGTCTAAACTTCATAAAAGACACAGACTTTTGGAAATATAGTGCACTTTTATATACTTGTATACACTATTTATATAATTTAATTTCAGTCATTACCCAAATAGGCTGCAATAGTATGAATGGCATAGCTCCGATTGCTTTCCCTGCTTCTTCAAATAAGGCCGCTACCTGGCAAAATGATAGAAATTCGCTATTAATCACATGCTTCAGGGAACTTTCTCATCACTTAAGGCCATTTCTGTTCACGAAAACTTTAAAAATCAAAAAAGAGGATCAAAAATAAATTAATAATTTACGATCTCACCAGGCCTATTCTCTTCCGCATAATGAAAACCACAAGGAGATAGATGACCTATAGCAAAATATTATTAATTTCAATGTAGATTCAAATGATATAGCTACAATAAAAATTATAAATTTTACTTTCAGTTTTTACGAATGCTAATTTGGATATGGAAATATTCTATTAAAATGGCGTAATATACAGGGTGTCCCATAAATTCGTAAATAGTTTAAAAATTTCTTAAAATTTTAAAGAGTTGGTGTATTTGAACGTGGTTTGAAAAAAAAGTTATTCTCACGAAATGGATTTTGGGGGGGGGGGCGGCGGCAGAAAAATAGTTCAGATTTTTGTCGATAGATGGTGCTGCTCAAAAGCAAATAGCAGAATTCTGAACCTGAACTTTTCTTCAATCTATTCTGTGTCCGAAACGTTAGTAAAGCATCAGCAGGTGATTTGTGGCTGAGGTAAAACAACTTCACCAGTAATTCTTTGTCCACCAATGCCAACATTTCAATGAAAACCTTGTGTAAGCGCCAATAACAGGAAATTTAAGAAATGAGCCGTTAATCGTACACATTGCATTTTATAGGAGGATTTTTAGATTTTGAGTGATTTGCGTTCATGCAAAACCCTCTATTAACAAAAATTTATTTTCCTCCCCTTTCGGGAGAATAAAGTTTTCGCTAATCGCATTCAGATATATTAATTCGTTAAATTTTTATGAATTTTTAAGTAATTAACGAATTTATGAGACTCCCCGTTCACTCCCCACCCGCATTAGCTGGCATGCCAGCTAACTGGGTTACCAGCTTTTTGAATGTTGGTTTGCGGAAAAAGTTATTCTCACAGAAAGGGGTTGTTTTGGCACAGAAAAAAATTTAGTTAAAATTTTTGTCGGTAGAAGTCACTCCACTAAAGCAAATCACGCGTGATTATACCTGAACCTTTCTTCAATCCCTTCTGTGACCTAAACATTCGTAAAAGTTCAGCCGGGGAATCATGGCTCAGATAAAACAACTTCAGCAGTAGTGCTTTATCCACCAATGTTATAACAATAAAAAACCTTGTGTAAGCACCAGTTACAGGAAAATTCAGAAGTAAGCTGTTAATCGTACATCCTGCGTTTTATGACTCATTTGCATAAAGTGATTTTCTTTCGTGCAGCACCCTCTACCGACAAAAAATTTGAACTAACATTTTCGTACCAGAAAAAAAATAAGTCCCCTTCGTGAGAATAACGTTTTTGCTAACTGCATTCAAATATGCCAATTCCTTTAGTTTTTATTAATTTTTACGAATTTATGGGACACCCTGTACCTCAGTATATATAAAGTTATACTCACAGCTACGATTGTAGCTATAATGGCAGCAACTAACCAATATTTCACGCGTTCAACTTCCAACTCCCGGCCCTGTAAGTCCTGCGGTAGCTGATCAGCTTCGGTCTTGTATTGGTACCACGTTACCCTTCGAGATTAATATCATCATTATTGTTGTCATTGCTAACACTAATTGAATGAATAACAATGGAATGAACAAAATTCTACAATATCGTACCATAGGAAGATGACCAATGCAACTACAGCCAGAGCGACGAAAATCAGCACTGCCCAAATTACGTACGACGCACAGAATCGAAAAACTATCATCAGGACGACTGACAACCCTAGGTTGGTAAGGTTAAAAAAAAAATCCAGTAATTACATCAATCTTCGGTAATTAATATTATATGACAAAAACAAATTAATTTTTCACAAGGAATCATGTGCAAGAGATTCCTTGTGAATGATTGGGCGGTCGATAGTGTTTTCTCCTGTATACAGGGTGTCCTGTAAGTGCTGATGCCGCCTTTATCTCATCAACCGCCCGTCATAGAAACATAATTCCAAATTAAAAAGTGTTCAAAAGGCCTTCTGAAATTACCTTGTACCAGTTCTGAGAGTGAAAGCACAGTGCGTCACAAAATAAAAATTCTGAATTTTTATCCGGTTCCTCCGTTCTCCAACTTCTAATTATAAAATTGTTACCCTGTACCTCCCGCTTCCAACTGAAAAAGAAAAATCCTTGTTTCCAAGTGTCATATTCGATAAGATATTTGAATTTAAAATCGGAGAAAAGTTATGAAAGAACAGCAAAAACTGTCAATGCTCCTTTACCTCATTTATGCTGTCCTTTCAGGACTATTCTCCGATATTTGAATTCGATTATCTAAGCGAATATTGCATTTAGAAACTTGGATTTTTTTTCTTGGCATCAGGAGACACAGAGCAACAACTTTCTTATTGGAAGTTAGAAGACAGTGGGACCGTATAAAAATTTAGATTTTTTTTATTTCGTGACACACTGTATATTCACTCTCAAACAGGACGTATTTTTGAATGTTTTTTGAGCATTTTTTAAACTGAAGCTAAACCTCTGCGAAAAAACGGATTATGAGGTAAAGGCGCATTGGTACCCGCAGGACACCCTGTGCATTCTCTCGTAATCAAATGTATTTATATTTAATTCTACTAAACAAAAATATTAATGACAGCCATTTTTTACATTTAATAGATATTATTTCCATTGAAATATAAGCTATATAATGTAATACCGTAAAACCTCGATAAGTCGTCACCTCAAGTTATCGAAAAATTATGACGGCTTAAGCGGAGTGCCGTCGGTTTCAATGTGCAATGTTGTGAAAATCGTATAAATTTAAAGTAGTATGAAATTTATTAAAGTGTGAATCAAAATAATATTAATAAAATTTATAGATCGCGAAAGAAAAAAATAATAGCAATTTTTTATCTTTTTATCTCTTATTATTTAAATTAGTGTAGCAAAATGTACTGTACACTTTGATTTATACTGGTAATTTTTAATTTAGACTAACAGAGCAACTGTTATTTTAATTCTTCATCAGCAGTTAATGATACAACTACAAAGTAATCTCGAACACTTTTGACTTTGTGGAGGGGGCCCTGCGCAGGGAAAAGTAAACAGAAGACCTCAACTTGGAAAAGAATGTGTAATTTTTTTCAACAAAGATATTTTGTTTAAATTTCAAACCCTAAATTAGTAGAGCCCATGCTTTCTATAATTATTTATTATCCGTGCCCGCGTTGCACTTTGATTAATTTGATTCTTCGATTTACATAATTTTTTATTTCCTTGCACTATGTGTAATCTTTGACGTATCAATAAATTTTGGTTTTGCCGGAGATGCCCTGGTGGGGCCGAAGTGCTTACGTTGCTTCTTGCGACAGAGCCTGGGTGTCTCGCGGTTTCTCCAGTAGAGCTCATGCAGAAATGAGATCTAGCTTGAACAGTCCCCACCGTTTCAAAAACCTTATCGGGCAAATGAACTTCCCAGCGTAACTTTCGTTACTTAAACTGTCCCGTTTGGGCATATAGGATTTTATGGTGACTTTTAAGCATATGGCAATGCTGTTAACAAGCTCTTTTTTTAATGGGAGCCATAACAATAGTCTGTTCTACTTTCTCAAATTTTTTCATAGTGACGAGTAAACGAGGGTTTAATAACATTGTTGTCTATGAAAGCTGGAAGGGGGCCTGAAGAAAAATGACGACTTAACCGGAGTGACGACTTAACGAGATTTTATATAGGACTATTCAGAATAAAAATTTCAGAATTTTTTACCTATACTAATACCACACAAAAGGATCATATGAGGCCAGCAATTGCTGATGTCTGATGCAACTTCCTATAGGGCGAAAAAACAATTGTAATTATTTTATGATATGAGAATAAATAATATGAAATGAAATACCGTATGTACAATATTTTAGGTTCAAAAAATAATTATAAGATGAAGCATGTCTGACCTCTAACCATGGTAAAGCAGTCTGTATTTTTGTCGTGGCGTTTTTGATGTTCTTCGGCAAGCAACGGCGGAAAGTTGATTTCCTACAGACAGACCAAATATTTTCAATGGAAAATAAATTATTCTGCAATATTAATTTTGCTGCGTATGCTGCTATACTTTGCAAAATATTCTGAAAATTGATTGTCAAATACTTGGATTTTTCTTAAATTTCCATGAAATACGGGGTGATTCTAAATTCACGGGACAAACTTCAAAAGGAGATATGACATCTAAACAAGCATTTTTAATAATTGAATGTGCGGTTGAATAGCAAAGGCGATAGAGGGTGTTTTTAGAGAGATTGCACAACAGTACCTCACCAAAAACAAATATTATATTTTTCCGATTGCAATTATTCATTGATTGCAGTTCCGATGTATATTTTCCGGATTCACGATGATGTGTGCTATCAACCATTTTAGGGTGCATATGCACCTTCGGATTGGATTGGAATTTGTGAACCATCAAGGTCCTTGCGCCAAATTTATGTTGCGCTAAACAATGATCAAGCGGTATAAGGTCTTGTGGTAGAATTTTAGTTACCAGGTTGCACCATGAGAAAGCCTACCTCATTAGAATACCCTGCAGCCTCGAATTGATTGCGCTTGTTGCAGCAAATCCGTCAGAAAAATATGATATTTGGTTTTGGTGAAGTGCTGTTGTGCACTCTCTACCGGCAATTGCGGTTCGACAGCACATTCTATGACCAAATATGCTTGTTTTAAAGTCTTATGTCACCTCTTAAAGTTTATCCCATTCCCCCAGTGATTATATATATTACCCAAGCGTCGTTGGTGTAAACGTGATAAATCGTACTGAATTCATAGCATTTGCCGGTTATTATGCATAATCATAATTTCAAATTGATAAATATGATGAATCGGTCCCATCGCCATGATAAGACTTATTATTCAGGTAATTGAATTGTAAGATAGATTTATTTCATGAGTCTGAACCGGATATATTATACTCTGGTTTAACGAATTTTTCCGTAGATCCCTGAAAAAACTTCAATTTGACGGTTTCCGGAATCAGACTTCGATATAATGTTTAACAAATTTTATGATCGTACTTGATATAGTGAACTTCCATTTAAAAAAATGTTTTACAATCATTTCCCGATATAAAGAACTCTCGTTTGAGCAATTCTTCGATAAAACGATTTTTTTTTCAAGAAATCATGATTTTAATCGTTAAATCGTGGAATTAATAAAATGGGAGTTCGTTATATCGGGGTCCGACTATATTTATCAAAAAAAATTACACTTATTTAGAATTTTTTTCATATTTATTGAATTCAATAATTACAATAGGGTGCCATGCATAATCACCGGTAAAACTAGTAAACTTACCAAACTTACCGAGACGATTAATGATTATGCATATAATAATCGATTCATCGCATTTCCCGTAATACATATACGATGCCAGTCTCGCGAAACTAATGAAAAGCTAATTCATATCAAATTTCTCTTCTAAAGTGAAATTGAAAATAAATATGTACGTACTTGTATCCATTCGGGCATTCATTATTACAGCTCGTGTTCAAGGAACAGGACCCAGCAGAGCACGATGAGTCCATTACTAAAAATCTGAAACAATAGAAATAATATATAGCACACGAATAGCTATCCAACTAATAGAATGCTTATTTTTGACAACGATAATTTCTTTCGATAATTATCTCTCAGAGGAGACAGATAGATAGGATGGATGATAATCTGTTACCCTCACTGACCGTTGTCCAGTTTTATCCACGCCAGACATTTCGACTGATGGTATTCTTTGATTTTGGACTCCACATATGTTCCCATACTTATCCACACCATACACGAGACGTCTTGGATCGCCTTTGTAAGCAGCAATACCGATGGACAATAGCTGAAAATGAATTAATAAATTTAGTTCGTGTCAAATGGACCAGTAATTTCAATCGTTCGTTTGCGCACTGTTGCCAGCCCGTGGGAATTCTCTGCCCGTTCGTGAACCATTTCACCAAATTATTAAATCCAGGTTTTCCTAGCAGCGGGTTTTCTACGGCCGTGAAGAGTGAGAATGCTGATTAGTCAAAAAAAATCTGAATTTCAGATTTTTAACCAATCAGCGTTTTCACGCTGCACCGAGCGCTGAAATTCTACTCCTAGGAAAACCCGGCCTACTGACACAAAATGTACATATAAATTTTGATATGACACAAAATGTACATATAAATTTTGATATGACACAAAATGTACATATAAATTTTGATATGACACAAAATGTACATACAAATTTTGTAATTTAGCATGTAACTTAGAAAAATACATGCCCGCATGAATATTTTACATGCACAAAACATAGCTTATTTTCTATTTTGAGCAAATTTCTCTCACGCATTCAAATTAATATGTGCAACTATGCATTGATGAAAAAATGCAGATAATATAGAAACTTAAAAGTATTGCAAGAAAAAAAATTCAAATTGTTCCTTTGTTCGATAGAAACTGAAAATTTTCTGCAAAACTAAGGAATTTCTTATACGGGCCGATTTTGGGCAATTTTTCCCTCGGGATCAGTGATGGCAACTAGGGCTTGTATTACATTCACCTTCACAAATGCAACCAAATGCAACCACAACTTCACAGCGCATCGGACACACTCGAGCAAATACAACCGATAAGCTCGCATGTATTGCATTCGTCAAGCTATGCCAAAGGTAAGTAAAAGAACTTTCGTAAAACTTTTATAGTGTGGACTAACAAAATTTCTCTTCCCATAGTAATCAATTTCATTTCTACAAATTCAAAACGAATGTGTTGCCATCTATTGATGAAAATACTTACTGAAGAATTTAAATAAGGAGAAATATATATACATACATACGCATTTCTCCTTTGAACTCTCAAAATTTTCCCCCCATAAATCCTAAAGTTTTTTTTTCCTCCAATGTTTCGTACTTTTTACATGCCCGCGTCAGGCATGTGATAGAAGGAAAAAAACATTCCCGAACGGAATTCTTACATGCCCCGTCATGTCGAGCAATATATTTGTCCAACCCTCCTCTGCATCAAGCGATGGGCGGTAAAAATGCGGTTTGATAGATGTTTTCTTTGCAGTAAAAGCAATATTGCAGGGAAGCTGGTATGCAAGATCAACAGGTGCAGTAGAGACGCTTGTCCAACACGGAAAAACCTTGCCTTTCGGGTATAAAACATTAAATTTGAAGTTCTGACATTTTCACACGTGTGCAATGGACACACACACGCACATGGACAAAATGAAATGCCAGAATAAAACTTGAAAATGAAATTAATTTCGGATAATATAGAAAATACAGCGATTAAATTTTTAATTCCAAGGGATTTTAGGGATATCCTGATCTGAATAAAACGTTTTTTGACGGTTCCGCGGCACTTTGAAGTGGCTGGCCCCGTCGCGAACTGGCCCCACTTCGGGCTTCGGCAGCAAAATGTACATTTACACTATAATTCATTACTTCTTTCGTTTATTTTGGAAGAACAAATCAACCAATTGACGTGAATTCTTTGCATTCGATTTGCAATTGAATGAAATATTTTTTAAAGTCACTTTTTTTTAAAGACCGCCTCCAGGGGTAGTGACAACCCGTTAATCAATGAAAATATTAAAGCCTAATTCTATTTTGTGTTTTATAAACAAGTGCAGCCGGTGCCACTTATTAAAATCATGGATAATGTTATCGTTTGGGTACTGTTATCATTTTTCTAAAGAAGGGAACGGACCAATATCACAACATGGTACGAAATTCGTCTTTTTTTTGTTTCAGTTTCTTTCATTTGGCCTGATTCAAATTTTTGTGTCCGAGAAGCTTTCTCAAGGAATCTATGAGAGGTATTGTACTTTAAAAAATGTAATACATGATTTTCATCATAGTTTCATTCTAATTACCTTACAATGGCCAAGTAAAAAAAATGAAGGATTTTAGAATTTAAAAAAATACAGAACGATTTAACATTTTGCAACCAATTATGTAGGAAATATAAACCGAGTTGTCATGTTTCAGCTATATCCGTTTACCATTCATACCATTTGACCAAACGGGATGTATGGTTACCGTACTTGCAAACGGGATTTATTTCGTTTACAGTTATCATTCGGTTATTGTTATCAGAAACCAGAGCTGGACAAATAGCAAAAAAAATCTAGGCGCCAGAACAAAAATTTTAGGCACCAAAATTAAGGCGTCAATGATAATTTTTTTAGTCGCCATTGCGACCTGGTGCCGACGTTACCGCACACCAACTCCGGTCATACATAGGCTGACGATATTTCCTCGAAAGAAATACGGGAAATTGGGATTCCAAATGCGGGAAAATACGGGACATCGCTAAAAATGACGCCAAAACTAAACAAAGTTGCCAAATATTGGAGAAGTTATATAAAAATAAAAATGGCAAATTGCGGTGGATTTAAATAAATTCCACGAAATAAAACGTTCACCAAGACACATGCGAGAGATTAATATTCTTATTTATCATTGTAATTATCATAATATAATTTATGAGTGGGAAAATAATTTCATTCTTTGACTTCAATAAAGAATAAAAATTCAAGTAAGCTTCATGTAAAAAATGGGAAAAACCGGGACACTTTCGCTAAAAAGTCGGGACGGCCAAAAATAAAAAAAAAAAACGGAAAAAGCCAGGAAAGCCGGGAAATACGGCACATATGGTCACCCTAGTCATATATCGCCATACGGGAATTTCCAGGAGTTGGGTGGTCGTCTCAGGCTCGGTAGGTAAAGAGCATCAGAATCAAGATGGTTCTGATGTTCTTCGGCCGGATTCGAACCCGTGGACCTTGACGATAATCTCCATAGTGGAAGAGGAGCATCTTACCACACACACTGCTCCACTCGGGCAACTGGGAATTGTCCAACCCTGTCAGAAACCCCGAGTCCCGATGTGGTCACATTAACCGGCATGGACTGTATCACGACACATTTTCATGGCGAAATTACAATTTTTAGTTTATGGTTGATAAATCAATACTTCAACTCACCAGAAATGTCATGTATGCTACGAATAATACAAAGAAGCAAACATCTGTACATCCCCGTTCCTCGACAAAGCCACCATTGGATTTCGCATGTCCATATGTCGAATTAGGCTTGAAATCAAAATAAAAAAAATTAAATACATAACGCAGAGAGAGAGAGAGAGAGAGAAACTCCATTTATATATTTCTCATATAACTCATACGTAGAAAAAAAAAGAAAGTTATTCAAAAATTTGAAATACAGAAGGGCTGGACAAATCTCAGGCTCCGGGTCACCATGGTAACTAAAAAATTGGTATTGACGCCTAAAATGTTCTTCATGTAGTTGCTAAATTGCAGTCTGAAACAAAATGTTTGAAATTTATAGCAGTCTATCTGCCAACGTGAAAGAGGGTTCACTATGCCTTTTGAATTATTATTTTGGACCTTTTTATTCAAGTAAAAAAATTTTTAGCGCCTGTTCTGGCACCTAGATTTTTTTTTTTGCGATTTGTCCAGCCGTCACATACAGTATTTTCAATTCAAAATCCATGATCACAACTGATACCTTCACAGAAATCGTTCTATTTGATGTCTCTGAACAACAGCAGCAGCAAGCCATTTTTTTTCTCATTGATTTGATCCGACAGTTTCTAATGCCTCTTAGATGAATGGCGACTGTATAAAAATTAAACACACACTCACATTAAAAAATAATAGTTTTTTTTTTTACATTTTTTACATTTACGACCAACTATTTGCAATAGTCAAATAATATGAAGAATTTTATAGCATTTTTCTTTAGAATTTTATAGAATTCAAAGCATAAATAAGAACACAAATCAATATCTCCAGCTCGTCGTGACGCCTCTGACAAAAGTTGGTGACACCCCTAGGAGCCACGGCGCACACTTTGAGAAACGCTGCTTTATGGTGTAGAAAAAGTATAAAATTGTATAAAATGTAACGAATACATCCTAACACAAATGCTGAATGACGTGAAATATCCTGAAGATACTCACCAACGTAAATTTTTTAAGCGAATCTTGTTACGGACATGCCCTTCAATATTCACAGTTATCCTGTATGACCAGTCAAGTTAACGCTATATAAACTCACATGTAGAAATGTATTTCAATGAGTCACCAGATTTCAGTCTTTACGATGACGCAATTCACGAAACGCGAACGTAATCCATACCAACTATATTTCTTCAGTTCAGAATTTTTACAAACTTCAACGGCAAAAGGTGAGAATCTATTGGCGTGTCGGTGGCCATTCGCAATCAAATGCAACATCGGAAAGTGGGATGGGATCCGTCAAACGTTTGCTTTCATCAAACGTCACGAGAATGCATTTGTTTCCATGGAAAAAAATGCGGTATAAAGAAGCAAAATATAACATTGAAATAGATCAGATGTGTTTCGACGTTCACATGCTTGGAATCATTATCCGTATGATACGGGGCGTTAAAAAAACTCTGGGTTTTTTGTCCAAGTGGAAGCAATGGCGTATTTGTATGAAGAAAATGCTTTAGGTAGGAATATTCGTGGAAAATATCGTGAATATGTTCTCGTCACGCTTCTGGGTACTATGAATGTTTTGGACAGAGTAGTTCTAAATAATTCTCGCTATTCTTTCGAATTATTTATTCAAGAGACTCGGAATCATGTGATGATTCTGTTAAAGGTAACTGACGATTGATTTAACTCTAGCTCGTTCCACGCTCCAATTCACATCTGTTACGAGTATCAATGCCATTTGGATTTGAAGCCCCTAAACCAGGGGTATTTGACCTTACAGATATAGCGGGCAGGAAAGCTAAGAAAAGACATCAGAATTGGACGGCTTTTATGTAAAAAGAACATTAAATCCACACTGAGAAAAAGCTATTTAAAGTTATCTTCGACTCGGATACCTCTTCGTTTAGTAGTTGGTTCAAGTGCACACAGACCTATATGTCTTCCCAACTTTGAGGCGTAAATGCGAGCCGATCTCCCCGTTAAAAAGTCTCGCCGCAGAGAGCAACAGGCCTACAACAATACAAGTATATACCATATTCAGTCATTACACTTCACTCCTGAAGTATAGATGGCAGCACTGAAAAATCATACACAACACTAGATACGCACTCAGATTGTTAGGTATACACACACTTACACTTCCGGCACCACTCACTAGGTAGTAAATTGCTCATGGCGATAGACCTGAGTTGTGCTCGGTTTGAAAAAAAAACCCTATATATCACTTGGTTCTATTTTGATTTAAGAAATCTCGCCTCTTTCAATAGTTAAGATGTCGGTATATCTCAAAAATGTTAAAAATGGCGCTTGGTTCTTTTTATATTATAACCGTCCAATTCATGGAAAGAATCGTTGCTTGTTAGTTTATGCTGTTCTTTCCCAAATTTCTTCCGATATTTCAGAATTCAAATATCTCTGCCAATATTCCAATTGGAAACGTGGAAGTTTTGATCTCTTTCGGTTTTTGAGGACAGGGTGTCCGCATAGGAGTTAATTTTTGTCTTTCAGCCGCTATACAACAATTTGCAATATGAACGTCGTATCTGAGGTCTGCACGTCATTGGAATACTTTTTCTAATTGCAAGTATGCCTCTAGGATCAACGGTTCACCAGTAAAATGCAGCAAGAGGAATTATGGAATCACACCCTGTATCTTAACGACTATGCACATAATATTTTGTTGGAAATTTGAAAATCAAAAATAGCTGAATATATGTTACCAGTTTACACAAATGCAGTCACCCGAGTGGTGTAATGGTAAGATGCGTGATTACGATTTATTTGCCGATTGACGCAAAAAAAAAAAAAAATTGACTGGATTTTCCAGGCGTGTCTGACCATCGGGAACGCTCTGATGTCTGTATCTGATGGGTATACCTGTGTATTTAGGTCAATGGGGTCCTGCACGTGAAGAAGACGGATAACTGTGTAGCCAGGCCATAACGGCCCTACACGCAGTGCAATGAAAAGTCCTGTGTCGTGAAGCATTCGGATGTCTGTAAATATGTTTTGTGTGTAACTATTTATTGCTTTGATTTATAATGAAGCTCCGGAAGGGGGCGGGATGGTTCTGGGGACGGGGGAAATTCGGTCACTCGGCGTGATGTGGGGTTTTCGGGTGTTTGGGTGGCGGCTGTTGTGGGACTTGGCTGAGGATGTTTAGTTGGTGCTGGGGGTTGCGAACGTCCTGGTGGTGCCGGGCGGCGATGCTGAACCATTGTTGGGTTGGGAATGGGATGGAGGCAAGGTGGCGAGAGAGTTGACGAGTGGCGCCCTGGGATGGTGGGTTGGCTTTGGTGGCTTTGCTTTTCTGATACACCAGTAGGTTTTCCCGGCACGTCCGCGGTCTTATGACCACTATGCTTAAATTGACACCATTCAACTCGTAAGAAAACCATGGGTTGTTCGAACCAAAATGAGTGACCATGCGCTTGCCAACGCTAAACGTCATGCTCCACTCATTTGCCCATGTTGCAATCCTGTTTAAGTTGGTCTGGAGCAACTCCCTATCGCTTTGATTCCCGATTACCCACATTAGCGTCATCTGCGAATTTGCTTGCTATCCTACAGATACTCCGATCGAGTTTATCGATAAAAAGTGAAAAAAGTATAGGGCCAAGGACACTTCCTCGAGGAACTCCACTTGTGACGCCTGTCCAACCAGAGAATTCCCCGTTCACCATAACTCGCTGTGACCTATCTCTTAACCACGATTCTCTCCAATTCAGCAAGTTGCCCCCAATCGAATGCCTTCTTAGAATCGAAGTAAACAACATCTACATTTTTGTCCTTACCCGAAGCCTTCGACACGTGATCATAGAAGGAAAGTAGGTTAGTCACAACTCATGCCGATTATCCGACAACACATTATTCTCGTCTATCCACCTCACGAATTGAAACTGTCTTTTGATAATGATTTCCAAAATTTTCGAGATGGAGCTCGTCAGACTCACTGGACGATAATTGGTCACCGCTTCTCTACTACCCTTTTTAAATATCGGAACAACATTAGCAAGTTTCCAATCCCTTGGGACGATACCCTCAGCAACACTACTCCTGTACATCTGTGCGACTGGCCCCAACAATTCTTTAGCACATTCCCTGAGGACTCTGGGGTAGATATCATCTGGTCCTGGCACTTTGCTTGCACATATATTTTTTAGAAGATTTAGGACCTCCACGTCTTCCACTTGAATATCGTTGAGGATTTTATTACCCCATGCAACACTCGTATATTGAATATCATTATCTCCATTAAAAACCGACGTCAAAAAGTCATTGAAAGCACTACACGTGCCTACATTGCTCTCTAACTTAGACTCTCCTATTGAGAGGGGGCCAACTGTCCCCTTACATCCATTATTGACGTATCTAAAAATGATTTTGTGTCAGAGCCAATGTTATCTGCAAACCTAGATTCAACTTCCTTTTTACTGTCCAGAACATTACCAGAACGTTTCAGAAGTGGTGAAAGAAAGAATTTCATAATTATCGGCAGAAATATTTTCAAAATTGGTGAAAATAATTGGTTCTACATTTCAATAATGAAACGTTTTAGCACACGGAAAGCTAACTTTTTTATTTTTTTACGCGACCTTTATTTCTATTTACTTATATTTTTAATGTTATATGACCCATAAAATAAATTTTGATATTTTAAATAACCGCTCGTCCATTTTTGAAAACTTATTGTCATTGAAATTACGTTTCCAAAGTCAATTGTTGCAGAGATATCTGCTGTGCAAACAATTTGGGACAGCCTGTATAAGACATTTTACAAACGATATTAACTCTGCGAAATGCCAAATAAATTGTTTCCCGCTTAATCGGATATTACACGCTGAATTGATTGATACACACCATTGATATCAGTTCAATCTGGACCGCCCGCAATTGTCACAAAAGACTGTTTTGACAAATAAAAACTTGCTTACCAAACGTCAGGTATCTCCATCCTTCTGTCGAAAAGAGTTTCTTTCCAACATAACCAGGAAATTGTCAAGTGCCGGATGAGGTAAGAGTGATTGCTGGCAATGTCCTCGCGGCAACTCGCGTGCATTAAGTTACAGCGAGAGTTTGCGTGCATTCGCGAAAATAAACGAAGAGGTCATTATATACATTGGGGGGTGATCCATCCTAATGCAGCACAGGCCGCTATAACAGTGGGGGAAAAAAAAATTGTGAAAGGTGGACGTCGAGCGGTCAGGGAACGAAGTGGGTCATCTCCCGGTGCAACCGCGATGTCCATTCCATTTTTACCGATTCTTTCTCTTCCCCTTCCCACTCTCTTCAATCATCTTCTCTTTTGCATTCACTACGATGTGCCATTGTGGCCGGCACTTCGATGTTTACTAGTAACGAGGGTCCTCGTATCAAAACATGATTGTGGACAGTAATAAAAAAAAAAGCATTATTTGAGCATCAATCCCTTTTGATGTTATTTCTGTTTTGGATTCAAATATATATCGGTCATCTTTCCATAGCAACCATCAAACAACCTTTCATATGGACTATTTATGTTTTATTCTACCTGAAAATTAACATGACCAAAATAATTTTCATGATTATAGGATTGTTCCCTTCAAAATTTTAATATTTCGTTAACAAATTTAGAAATATTTCATAAATTTATAAAAAAAATATTTGTAGGTTTTAAAAATGGCGCTTAGTAACGATTTTATTGCACTTCATTCATGAAGTTAGAATTCTTCATTCACGGTGCAAGGAATGTTTCATTCATGATTTCTAGATATTTCATTCAAAAGTTTTTACGAACATTTAATTAACAATTTAGAAATTATTGCATTAGTAATTATGGAAATATATCACTTCTGGTTTTAAAAATATTTTGTTCACATAGTTAGGATTGGATTGAGTTTTGGTTTTATTGGCGTAAGGACCAATTAGGTCAAACTGCGCCAAAACAAATGAGCAATTAAAAATAATGACATATTTAGGATACTTCATTTATGATCTTAAGATACTTCTTTCATGATAAAAGAAATGTTTCATTCACGATACATAAAATAATTTCATACACAGCATTCCTCTCGTTCACGGTACATATAAAATATTCTCATTCATGATCTAGGAATATTTTATTCAACATTTACAGATATTTCGTTCAAAAGATTAGATGATTCAGAAGATATTTCTCTAAACATTGCAGAAATACTGTATTTCATTAACAATTTCGGAAGTAATTTAAAAAATTTAAAAATATTTTATTCAAGGATTTAGAAATAAGACATTTTTCGTGATGCTCATTCATAAAATATTTCTCATTCACGATATAAGGAATGAAACTTCATTCACAATTTGTGAATTTTACACTCATAATTTGTGACAATTTCATTCAAGACCACGAGTCGTCTGATTCAAAAAAATTCTGAATATTTAACTTGAACAGTTTCAGAAATATTTCATTTAGAGTTTACAAATGTTTTACTGACATATTTATGATACTTCATCTGAGATTTTAGGATATTTAATTCCCAATGTAACGAATGTTTTATTCACGATTTTAAAAGCAAAAAAAAAAAAAAAAAAAAAAAAAAAAACCATTCATTCACGGTTTTTTAGAACAATATTTCATTAACGTTTCTAAAACAAAATATTTCATTCACGATTTTAATAACAAAGAAATGCTTAATTCCCGTTTTCAAGAGTAAAAAAATACTTCATTCACGTTCTTAAGAATAAAAAAAAATATTTTATTCACGATTTCAATAATGGGGGGATATAGAGGATAATATTTGATTTTTCACATTCAAGATTTCATTGTGATAGAAATCAGGAAGATCATTTCATCCACGTTTTTAAAAATTATATAACATTCACGATTTTGAGAATGAACAAAGTGTTTCAAAATATTTTAGAATAACATTCCATTTACGATTTTAAGAATAGAATCCACGATTTTAGGAAATTTCATTCACGATTTCATCTCATTCCTGTGTGTGATTCCGGGACTATAGTAAGAGAACTTTATTCACTTGATGTGTTTAAAGATTATTTAGAGTTATTTAAAGTTTCCCGTATTTAGAAACACGCCATTTAAAAGTTCGAGAATAGTTCATTAACAATTTCAGGAACATTTTCTATATTTAGGAATCTATAAAATTAATTTGATTAGAGAGAAAAAATCGATGTTCGTAAGCTCATAAATTCATTAAAATATTCACGAGCACTTCATCACATTCAATGTACATTGAATACTGGTAAAAAAAAAAAACAAATTATAAGCTTAAAAATGGCTAAATAAATCACGAACGATTTATTTAGATTAATTAATTTCCGTGAATGTAATTATTTTATCATTGCACAAAATTTCATAATTTGTTTCAGGTCTTAGTTATTTACTGATACAGCGCTACGTCTGTAATTATAATGATGAATGACACATTTTATTAAATTCTTTTAAATTCAAATATCTTATACAAATACAAATAGAACATCACAACAGGCAAAATGCCCAACGAGGTGACTGAGAAAAAAGATGCCCATTACAAAATTTTTTATTGGCAAGTTTTTCCGCCCATTTCTGGCATTTGCCCTGCTCTGGTGAACTTTTAAAGTAGCCTATCGCTCAAATCGGGTCCCATTTGGTATATGTGAAAAATTTTGGTGACGATCGATCTAAATTTGTAGATTTGTATAGAGAACATACACACAAACTAGAACAGTACACATACAAGATAAAATATTATACAATCTCAAATATAATACAATTTGTGGATTAATGATTATATAACTTACCGTATTCTTTTCAGATTCTCAGTACGTGGTCAAGAAAAATGTTTTTTCCACGTCCAAAAAATCATAGAATTTTCTAAGAATTCGATGTTTATTTCCGATAACTCCTCATCTTCCATGATCAGATTCCTAAAAGATAATTATTCTAGCTCAATTCTATGAGTAATGAATTCCTTTTTTTAGGTAAATGTATAGTCATACAAGGCCAGGGTAGGTTCCACGTGGTTGTATTATGTGCTCTATTTTCTGTCTGGAGCCGGAATAACTGGAGAATGTGCTCGCGAATTCTATTTAGATAATCACCCATCGTTTGGCCGAGAGCCATTCCTTGTTTTTTTTTAAACCAAATCGATCAAATGATCGATAAAGATAGAAAAATGAATTTAATTCATTCCCAATGGCATTATATACAGGGTGATCCAAATTGTTTTTGTCCGTAGGACTCTGTAATCGTTGAACTTAGAAGTGCAGTAGAAAAAGTTTAATTTTAATTAATTTTGATGATTCGAATTTTTACGAACGCCCCTTGAGTTTTCTACTATCCGATTTAATTTTAAAATTTCTTCTTCCATTCGAACCTTTTACAGTTTTTTGGATAACTCGAAGTTGGAGGAAAGAAGCATGATTTTTGCTTGAGCAATTGTTGTGCAAGAATTTTGCAAATTGTACGACAAGTTTGGAAAAACTGTACAAGAATCTATACTTTGATTTTCTTGATCAAGTAGTTAAACTACAAATTCTTAATGACTAATAAAAGTTTGAAAATTCTGTTTTTCTCCACTCTTTTTTTTTTGATAATTTATTGCCAATTTCAACATAGTTCAGTTGGAGTACATAGAGACTGTGTATCAGCACTTAATACTGATTAATTTTTTTCAACCCATAGATCAAGGTGTAAGATTCAAAATCTGAATCTTTTTGTTGTCATTACGAATATGGAAAGTATCGGAAAGTTCAGATTGTGAAAACATATTTCCTAGATAGCATAAGAAAGATAAACAAAATTTAGGATATAGTTTCGTAACGGATGATCATGAGCTGTTTTCGCATATGAGGCTTTGAACATGGTCAAGAAATTTTGCAGTGATGCTGAGATTCCAGAACATTAGAATAATTTACCAGCCAAGATCAATTATTGTAATTATTAAAATTTGGGAAACAGTTTCGTAACTTTCGTAACAGAGTTCGTAACTTTCGTAAATTTCATAGTTTCGTAACTTCAGTTTCGTAAATTTCATAGTTTCGTAACTTTCGTAAGTTTCGTAACTTTCGTAAGTTTCGTAAGTTTCGTAAGTTTCGTAACTTCAGTTTCGTAAATTTCATAGTTTCGTAACTTCAGTTTCGTAACTTTCGTAAGTTTCGTAACTTTCGTAAGTTTCGTAACTTTCGTAAGTTTCGTAACTTTCGTAAGTTTCGTAACTTTCAGTTTCGTAAATTTCATAGTTTCGTAACTTCAGTTTCGTAAATTTCATAGTTTCGTAACTTCAGTTTCGTAAATTTCATAGTTTCGTAACTTCAGTTTCGTAAATTTCATAGTTTCGTAACTTCAGTTTCGTAAATTTCATAGTTTCGTAACTTCAGTTTCGTAAATTTCATAGTTTCGTAACTTCAGTTTCGTAAATTTCATAGTTTCGTAAATTTCATAGTTTCGTAACTTCAGTTTCGTAAATTCAGTTTCGTAAATTTCATAGTTTCGTAACTTCAGTTTCGTAAATTTCATAGTTTCGTAACTTCAGTTTCGTAAATTTCATAGTTTCGTAACTTCAGTTTCGTAAATTTCATAGTTTCGTAACAGTTCGTAACTTTCGTAACAGTTTCGTAATAAAATTTTAATTATTAATAATTTCTATCCTATGTGAATGTTGATGATTAAGTTGCAATTTGCTCTCATTTTGCGGATCCATGATGTATTAATTGGATAATTCGAATTTTTTTCCAGTAATGACTTTGGACTTGGAATAAACCAAGTTCGACTCTATACTTCCAATTGCAAAAAGTTTTCAAATGACATGAGATTTCTTAAAATGATGGATTTTTTTAAAATATGATTTGCATAATTTTTCGAGGGATCGTACACAGGAAAACATTAGCTATTTTTATACTGCTCCCGGGTGCTAAAAACCCAATAATAAAGTTGATGCCCGGTCTCTCCCGAGGCCAATAAGAATTCCACGTTTCTAAGTGCAATGTTCGCTGAAATGCACGAATTCAAATAATTGTGAAAAACAGCATAAAATAACTGACAACGCTTCGTTCCCTCGTTTATGCTGTTCTCTCATAACTGTGCTCTGATTTTGAATTCAAATATCTCAGCGAATATTGCCCTTAAAAACATTAACTTTTTTTTGTATGCCTCAGAAGAGACAGAACAAATATTTTCTAATTGGGTTTTTGAGCACAGGGTGTTCCCATAAAAAAGAATTTTTTTAATTTTAGTAACGTTATATAACCCCTTGCAACATGTATCTGGGGTTCACACGTTATTTGAATAGTTTTTTTCTAATTATGTCTCTACGATCAACGTCACAAAAGATGCGGTGCGAGATGATAGCTATGCATATACACTGCTTTCCACCGTAAATGCAACACCCTGAAGGAAGCATGCAAATAATATGAAATTTACAACATGCATTAGCGGAGGTGAGATATGCAAATAATTAGAATTTCAGCGCAGACGCACATCATGCGCGCCTGTGGCGCCACTTCAAAGCGCTATTTAAGGCTTGGAGATTTCGACGATTTGAAGTACGGCAATTGTGTTTTTCTTGTGGTTTTTTCAAAAAAACGATCATCTTTTGATCAAGTATCCGAGTTCGACAGAGGAAGGATAGTGGCCTACCGAGATCGTGGATTATCTTTCAGGGAAATCGGTAGTCGTGTTGGACGAAACCAAACAACTGTAATGCGGATATGTGATCGTTGGATGCAGGAGGGTACGGCGGACCGACGTGTTCGATCGCATCCACCCAGTGCACCACTTCACGTGATGACAGGCGTATGGCAGTGACGGATCGCTCAGCCACATCATGAACCATAGCACATCACATTCAGTCTGTACCGCATCATCCAGTGTCTGCGCGTACCATTCGACGCCGTTTACAGCAGAGTGGTCTGTCCTCAAGACGTCCATTGCTTCGTCTACCCTTGACGCAGAACCACAGACGTCTCCGCCGCCAATGGTGCGATGAAAGAAGGATGTGGACGGCACAATGGAATGAAATTGTCTTTACTGACGAGTCACGCTTCTGTCTGCAACACCACGATGGTCGGATTCGAGTCTGGAGACACCGTGGATAGAGGATGCTGAACAGCTGCGTTATGCACCGCCACACTGGTCCTGCACCGGGTATTATGGTATGGGGTGGTATTGGATATCACTCTCGCACTCCTCTAGTACGCATTGCCGGTACTTTAAAAAGCCAGCGCTACATCTCCGAGGTGTTGGAGCCAGTTGTCCTTTACCTTCAGGGCTTGCCCACAGCCATATTTCAACAGGATAATGCGCGACCACACGTGGCACGCATTGTCCAAAGGTTCTTCGTCAATCGCCAGATTGAATTGCTTCCCTGGCCAGCTCGCTCTCCGGATCTTTCGCCGATAGAAAGCATGTGGTCCATGGTTGCTCAACGATTGACCCAGATTACATCCCCAGCTGCCACACCAGATCAACTTTGGCAACGCGTGGAAGCTGCTTGGTCTGCTGTATCCCAAGAACACATCCAAAGTCTCTTTGAATCAATGCCGAGGCGTGTGGCAGCGGTGATCTCCAACAATGGTGGCTACTGATTTTGGCAGGAACCACACTTCACAGAAGTCTATAAATTTAATCATTTGATGCTTGGTCAACATGTTATCTACAAAATAAATATTGTTGCGATATCTCTTGTCTTTCTTGGTGTTGCAATTTGGGTGGCCAGCAGTGTACTTAAGCTGACCATATTTTCTCGAAGAAAAATTTGCAGAAATCGGATCTTTCCAGAAAATACGGGATATTGCCAATTAGTACGAAAATGATTATCAGATGTAGGTAAAATTGCCAATTAAAGACAAAAAAAATTGTCAAAGACGAGTTCTTGACTTCAAGAGCTCAACTAATTTCATTGCGCTTTGCAGGAAAAGTGAAACAGATTCAACAGTACTTATGGGCATTGTTGAAGCTCTAATTAATCAATACCACGTCAAGTAAATGTGGTAAAAATCTCTGATTAGCGTAGATGGATTTTGCTGGCCAGTCTATTTTCTATTACAGCAATTTACCACCATAATTATTAGCATTTAATTAAAATGAAATATATTCAACAATTTATTAAAGTGCAAATTTAAATCCAAATTTTATACTGATTTAAATGTTTTAGCCCATTGAATCCAACTTTATATCGGAACTAAAAGGTTATTATACCATGAGACTTGCAACTTCAATAGCTCGTCGTGGAGAGTAATAAAGTCTTAAGTAAATAGCTTTGTTGTAACTTTTTCTGATGCGGTCGCAGCAAATAACTTGTTGTAGGTGTTGATTGGATAGAAAATGGAGCGATGCAATTTTTTTTATACGTTAAATATTAGTTTATTTGATGCTAATTGCAGAATGTTCGTTTATCTTGCGTTTATCGTTTGCCTCTTTTCAATTATTATGGGTAAGCTCATCCATTTTTCTCTTTAAAAAGTGTTTCTAGAGTCGATATTTCTTGTATTTTGAATTCCCCGAGTAAGCAGAAGTGTGTGAAAGCGTGTGACCCCCCAAACAGAGGTTGATGCAGCTCGAACAAGCCGTCTTAAAGCATGGTCTCCCCGGGGCATGGCCCTTTAGCCTCGAGTGCTTCTTAGGGGTCCTCATGATAGTGAGATCTGATTAAAAGATTTTCGAGATTTTTTTTAAATCAAATCAAATTTATTGCCATCATATAACAGTACAAAAACAAATATGAGAAAAATTTTTACCAAGGAGTCAATCAAAAAAATGAGCCATTCTGGTAAATGCAAGTAAAAGTGTGGAAAACAGAATATTCAACTAAAAAATTGAGCATGTGAATTGTCAAGCAGGCGTTTTTAGCAAGTTAGAGCGGTGCTTCTTAATTTTTTTTCGCCCGTAGCCCCCTTCAAACCATATTTTCTTCTCATGGCCCCCGGTCTTCCAAGAGTAAATCCTCCCCACTTATAGAATTTACTTTTTGAGTATATATAATTTCTTGAGAAAACTTTTATAAATAAGTTCCTCTTTACCCTTGGGCTGGAATCCAGCGAGTTCCTCTTGGTGAGAGTTCTGTGCACGGCTGTCTCAAAATCATGGCGGGGGGGGGGCATTAGACACGACCGCCTTTGAGCGCCATGGACACCCGGGTAAAGTCATTTTTCTGAGGCTTCTAGCTGGCTGAATGTGAATGGCTAATGTAGATGCTTAATGGCGAAAATTTTTAACCAGTTCCCGTTTTCATGAGATTTCTCCCCCCCCCCCCACTCGAGGCCTCTGGTCCGTGTGTGAAGACGTCCTGAGCCAAGTCCTGAGCCAAGTTATGTTCTGAGGCCTCCATACCTGACCTTTGTTTCACATCTATATTTTTTTCACCTCTCTATGGCCCCTTAATCAACCTCCCCTTCCACTTGATTTTTTTCTCGTGGCCCCCAGTACCACAAGAAGGCCACGTGGCCTTAGCTTCGGAAACAAACACTGAGCTGAAAAAGCAGTTCAGCAGGAGGTCCATAAGACGGCACTGCGTCCGAAAGAATTTAATAACTAACTCAAATATTTTTCCAAGACTAATACAAGAGGGGTCCTAGGCTACGACAGGGTGTCTGGGCTAAAGCGATCTAAAAGTAACGGCTTATAGTGAGAGAACCACACATGATTACATATAAATTTAAGTTGCATTGAAGAGGACATTTCTTTAAATTTGTTTGAAAGTCAATGAATTGCAACATGAGTACCTTTGATGGCTCTGCAGCTGTCCAAACGGAACTCGATCTCTTGCCAAGTGTTTAGTAGCATTGTAGGTGTTAAAAATTGCTGAAGACGCTGCTTCAAATCATGTTTGAACATTCACATTTCACTTAGTTCGTACACGACATTCAACGCGTGTCACTGATTTAAATTCGGCTAGCGAAACATGTATTGAGCCTTATGTTGTGGCGACCACGGGCTGCTACTACTACCACAAAACTACACAGGTACCTCGTAAACGTTCGTCTGAGGAATTTCTACTGAATCTGTACATGTCGGGATGTACTATATACTTGTCGTGTATCATCATCAAGATTTCTCTGAGGAATTCCAGTCGTGAGTTACTGAAGTGCTGCCACCTGTCTTCCGCATTCGAAAGCAAAAAAATTCAGCAGGTTATTATGCCTGTATCACGTACTACGCGTGAATTTTGATCGTTGTGGTTTCTCTTTACGGATAGACTTTTTTAATGGGAGATCGGCTCGCATTTGTCATTTGTACTTTGAAATTCAAAAACCACGGAAAAACAACAACTTCAGCCGAACACGGTGCCTCCCCCCCCCCCCCCCCATGCTGGCAGTCAGCAGCGCAACTACTGAGAAAAGCATTTCAAAGCAGCTGTCGACAGTGCGCATGCACGACCTTGTTAGGTAACTATAATAGCAAATTCCTAACGACGTTGCAGCACTTTTCATTACTAAGCGCATGCGTGGTTCTCCCAATTAGATACCTTTTAGCCCGACAACCCGTATTTCGGGTGGATTTCGAGTTGCCATTTGTGCCAACTACCATGATATAAAAAGATATTTGGTAATTTTTCATTTTTATTAATTTTTACTTAAAATGGTAAATTTTTGGCTTCGAACTTCTCCCATTTAGCAGTTTGAGTGCATTTTTCCAGCATTTCAGAAGAGAGCGTGGCCCGAAAATTTTTTTTCCTTCTCCCGATGCTCTTTTCTTCTCTCGAGGAGTTTGTGCCGGAATTTCCACCACGGCACACACCCTTAAAGGTAACCGAAGCTATTGGGTGGTGACATGGTTGGTTTTTTTCGTTTTGGTAGTAAATTGCTGTATAGCGACACGACTAGAGTTGGTGTGCGATGAAGTAATAGTAGTACTTTGCGACTGTTCCAGTGCTCGTTAATAGTTTTAACCATGGATTTGTCTTATTGTTTATATCAATCTGATTAAAATGTGACTTGATGTTTTATCCGGCTGACTAAATATGAACTAACTGAAAATATGACTCTTAGAAAGAGAGAAATATGAAATATGACTAATGAATGAAACTGAATATTTCATATATCCATTATGAATTCCTTGCAGAGAGTATTATCGGTTTTATAATGAAATTAATAATTTACCATTTCCAGGAAAAAAATATAAATTACATTCGATAGGAATTCTTTGTATGAACGCAACATGTGGCAATGCCCTTGCGTGACGGACACTCGTTGATGTTGTGACCTTCCTTTTCCACACGCGAATGTTCAATCACAAAAAAAAAATTCAGTGGCGTAGTTGCAAAGAGTAAGAATAAAACACTGGCATTAAAATTTATCTCATGATCCTAATACGATAACTTAATACTTGTAAAACAATAATTTTCATCTAATAATATGTTGTTAGCTAGCCACTTGTTCATTTAATAATGATAATTACACTATTTGTGTTTATCTATTACCAGCGAGGCCCAAAAGAGATTATTCGGTAGATATTAGTTCGAAGGTATATCGATACAATTTTGTATTTAGTTAGACGTGAATCCCGTTGCCCCCGATTTAAAATACCGGGAGGGTGAAAAGTCATTGTCACATCTTAAAAATTTATAACAATGTAACCAATTGACATAACAAAAAACTTTTTTTGTCAATTGATTGATTTTTGATAAATTTTTAATATGTGTGATGGAAATTTTTTAGTCACCCTTTTTCGGTGAGGTTACAAGGACTTTCTTTCGAAACGAGCGCAGCTCTGGTCTATCGCCATGGACAATTCACTACCGATGGACTTGAGCCGGAAGTGTAAGGGTGAGTGCGCTGTAAGTTCTGATTCGGCCTTGATCTCACCAGCCGTTCGTCGTAGAGAGATATGGTTCCTATTTGAAAAAATGTTCAAGATGAGTTCAGAATTCACTCTTAAGTGATAAATTCAGAGAAATTTCTCAAACTCACCAAAACTAGCGGGGATTATGCGTAATTTTAACCGCATTTTCACACACACATTTACCGTAACATATACATTGATCGCTCGATCTTTTTATTTTATGAGCAGGTCTCGCAGAAACGAGCCCAATCAGCTTCGAATTCTCTCATAACGAACACGTGGAAGTCGGAAATGAAGATCGTGATGAGAGTGAAGACACAAGACGTGGGAGGCGATTCGACGGTAAGTAATGACTAGCGCTAGGATTTTTATGACCTGAAGACCACCGGCAGAATATGGTCCATAAAAAATGTATTTATGCCTAAAAAAATTAAATTATGCCATATCAACCCAATAATATGCTTTTATAAATAAGCTGACCATATTTTCTCAAGGAAATTACGGGAAATCGTTCATCTTTGTATAAACGAAGCCAAAGACAAAATTGTCTTTGGCACCTTTTGAAAGTAAAATTGTCAATTATTGCTAATATTGTCGAAAAATTACCAATGTGAGAAATGAAACTAGCAGAGCTTAGGGGAAAAAATCCCTCTTGATTGTTCTGCTGAAATATGGAAAATAATTCTCAAAAATATGAAAATATGCCCTAAATTTTGAAAATCCCGACGAATGCCTCAAAATTACTGAAAAATCAGGAAAAAATGCCTAAAAAAAATTATTGAAATAATTAAAAAATGCTCTATCGCGTAGAAATAGCGAATATGCTAAATCATAAAAACATATGCAAGGTCATAGAAATCAGGTCCTGGTAATGACACAAACTTCGTCAAAAAAAAAAAAAACAGAAGATTGCAAACAGCTAACAAGCACAAAAAGTTGTATTTCAGTATTGAAAAATTTCAATCTCAACTCATCGATATTTAACATCGGGTTGCGTTTGACGGTGAGAATTATGGGATTTTTTTTTTTTTTTCCAGGTTTATCTGGTGGTTCGCAGAGTCGCAAAAGAGGTAAGCCGAACGCTCAATGGCGACCAGATTACGACCTCTACGACTATTGGGCAGCTGAATACTACGATAACCACGAAAATGGAGTCGACAAATCGATATCGGCTGGAGGTGGAGAGAAAGCTGATGCTTTAGATAAAGTAAGTATAAAACAGATTTATTTCTCGTCCTGATGAAAGAAAACACCATCATATGGTAATGGGGTAAGAATTGTCAGAATTTCACGTATTTTGCTGTGGTAGCTCTGTGCATTTCAGCTTATAGCAACACAGTTTTATGTCGTTGTTACACGGGTCCTAAAGCAGGACTCTTCAACGAATGGCTCGCGGGCCACAACGTTTAACGTTACTAAAAAAATAGAAATTCGCGTACCAACACCAGAATAAATTGAATCGGTATTTGAAAATTTCACGGTGATTACGTAATGTTGCTATTTTTGATGAGCGGAACTTTGACAATGCTTTCCAGTTTCGTGCTTCAATTTTCTCGTTTTCCTTCTACTTTGAAGATTCTGAATATTCCTAACAAAGTAAGCTCCGAAGAAGATGCGGAACAACGAGAAGCGAAGATGAAGACCAAACAAACAGTGAAGAACATTCTCATCTGGACGTCCATTACAGTCGCTGTTCTCCTATCGTGCTGCGTGTTCGGGAAATGCAGTTCAGTATTACATTCCAAACTTTCTTGGGACCTTTTCCGCCCACGTCCCCACTTTAACTTAAACCGAGAATATTGTATACTGTCCATATGACACCGAATTTGGACAACAGACGCTCCAAATGATTGGCTAACTTTTATTAGACTTAAAAACGCTAATGGGTGATGTTACCGTAAGGCATTTAGAAAGGTTGGAAGCAAAAATTGATGTGTTTGCGTCGGGTGACGTAAAGCATTTTTGTTTCATGTTGGGGGCAAACCAACACTTTCTATAGCAAAAGCTTCCACGCAAAGCTCGTGACGTCACTGAAGTCGTTCATATAAACGCAAAAAAGGTAAAGACTTCGTATACGTGGGACTGTCATATCCAATGACTACAGGTGAAATGGACAACTTCAGTGACGTCAAAGCTTCGCGCGAAGGCTTTCTGCTATACAAGTCACTGTTAAGGGGTCAAATTTTTTTATATTTATCTTCATTTTTAGACACCATTCCAACCCCCCCCCCCCCCAGCAAAAAAAAAAAAAAAAAAAATCTGGGCAAAAGATATTCGAAACATTTTTGTTGCCCGAAACCGTCAAGATACCCCTGGCCCAGCATCTGATTAGGGCGACCCTGCCTACCTATAGGAAAGCTTTCTAAAATTTCCCAAAATGCTAGTTGCGATCAACGAATATCATGTTTAGAATTCAATCAATACATTTCGCAGACGTTTCACCAATAATTAACCAAATTAATAACAAATATTATTATTCTTTTCTGTTTATCACAGTTCAGAAGCTCGTGTCGATGTTTTTGTGCAGCTGGTGCGATCCGTTTGGTCTCAAGAAGAAAGTCACCAGAATAGTCAGCAATTTCACACCCGGGGTATATGTCCACGAAAATGGCGAGAAAGAATATTACATCCCCAGTGAAGAAGAAACGGAAGCTTTACGCGACTTGAAAAAACTGATGTACAGCATTAGAATGCTTTAAATAAATACATATTATTCATTTGAAATAAATCTGAATTTATTCCACACTAGGAAAAAAAAATACATTCGCTATTCAGACTTGAATGATTGATTTTGAAAAATTGATGAGCTGACGCTGACATACTTCATTGCATAGACATAAGATTAACTAGACTGCGATGGTGACTAGTTGATTAACAAGACCATCCTATCCATAACTTGGCGCGCTATCTTCGTTCTTGGCGACACATTTCTTGTAATGGGTAAAGAGGGGAGAAAATTTAGATTTGCGTTATTCATGTGGTTTTATTTAAAAGCGGAAATAAAGCGCATTTTGTTACATAAGAGCAATAAGTATACGGCACCTAACTTTCATTCATGAAATTCCTAATCAAAATTAGTGCAGCGATTCTATTTTTGTGTTATAAATTTGAACACATTTCACACAAATTTAAAATAATTTAAAACTGGTACTGCGCTCTATTTTAACCATGTTCCACTCAATTTGGTTCTGCCAAAACAGTCATAATCGAAATGCTTGGATCATGTGAATGTATGGTCTTTCGCAATAAAATCTTCTTTCCGTAAAGCTTTCTCCCGCAAGTCTTTTCTACCTTTTGTCTTTGGGAAATCTAAAAAACAATTGCAATCAATAATAATTTTATTAGTCCCATTTTTCCTGAAACTTATACAGCAATTTACAAGAAGAACAAACAACTGCCCATAACAAATGTTACTGTATCACAGGGCTTGACAAATTGGAAAATGTATAGGTGCCGGCCTAATTTCTTAGGAGCCAAGCACGGTATTTTGTTCAAGAAAAATCATCCTGCTGTACCAAAATAAAATATTAGTAATTACACGCCGAAGCTTCATATTACCCACAAGTAATTTTCATTCAAGAATTGAAAAAAATTCATCAACATGAAATTAATGAGCTTTCAAGTCACTTAAAAGCTCCCCTTCGGGTCGCCATACCCCCTTCGGGAGTATTGTCTCCCCTGTCCACCTGAACCTCTACTTAGTATGCGTGTAAAAATGCGCTCCCTCCGTGCGCTAACCCATGTGAATGAGAAACGGGAAGAAAAGAAAAAAAAATTATATATACATAACATACACACATATATGTATATATGTGATTCAAGTATTTGATTTGTCAGAGCCGCGTTGATGGTCAAGGGCGTCCGAATTCCAGATGTCAACAAACATGGCGCCCCGGAGGAGGAACTCATAACCAGCTTAAATCACTGAACATCCGATTATCGGGCACACGCTGGTCTTATATTAGATGGATTAGCGATATTTAACTGTGCAAGCTTCCTATCATTGTGTAAATTAAAGTGGAAATTAATTTCATCGCAGTGCAAACTTTGATATGTCTGTATAGTGTATTAAACATTTTGTTATAAAAAAGTCACTGAGTGGCTTGAAAGCCACTCAGTGACTTCAAAGTCACAGGGGGCAGGGGGTGTCAGTGTTTTGCTGACTTTTGCTGACAAGAGGGGAGTGGGTCAAATATGGCCTAAAATCTGCTTACGTAACCTTGAATGGCCCCATATCAGTAATATCTTTAATTTTAGAATTTTGACATGTATTTAATGTAATAATCCGATGCCAGAAGCAAGAATAAGATAGGTCTGTTTAACGCTTCTCTGAAAATATTCTATCGCTCCCCAGGGGGCGTTAACGCCCACGTTGGGAATCAATGATCTAGAGCATGTTTAAACGTGTAAATGCTCAAAAGAGTGATAGAGCAAGAAACCATGTTAGTGAGCAACCAAAAAACATAGAGCCTGAGCAAGTATGCGAGTGACCAAAACAGTGTGCAAGCATGTGAATGACTAAAAGTGTGATTTATAGTGTTTGAGCATGGCAGTGACTTCGAAACACGGGTGTACTTGCAGGAGGGGAGGGAGACCAAACGCGTTATAGCACAGGGTGGTGAATTCTAGGAAAGAGTAGTCACAAAAATTAGACTAGAATGAGAGAAGGGCGGCAAAATTCGAGTAGCTTGGCAGGTGGCAAAACCATAAATACGCCTCTGCAGGTGCGGTCGCATCGGGCCCCGCGGTATGAGGGGCCCCCCACTATGGACCCCACATCCTGAGCACGGCCCCTAGATTAGGATCTTTTGTAAGCCCTGAAGATCAGACTTTTACAGGGCCCATTATGATGAATTCTCTCTCTCATAGCGTGAAAAAACATAAAGTACATAAGTCAGCCTCACCCTTGTAGGGCCATGGGCCAACCAGGTTTTGGCTTTTATGACATACGTTGGATCGATCATGGGCAGAGATACGATCGTCACAGGAGGAGTCGATTACTCGAATTGCTGCATCAACCACAACTAGGGGGGGGGGGCGATATGGCCCCCCTAGTGGTACTAGGATACTTCAAGGGGGACAAGGGAAGAAAATGGAGAAGGGGCCATGACAGGGGGTTTGGGGGCTGCAGAGAGCTGAGAAGAAAAATTAAGGTGTGAAGAAATAAAGCTTTTATATTAGTGAATACACATTTACAGAATCCTACAAAACCACCCATAAAACCAGGGCCGTCTCAGGGCATGGACCCACCCGGGCCTCACCGCCTACATTTTGCAACAAGTTCCCTAGGATGGGGTTTTTCGCAGGTTCCCGGCTAGATTTTTCACAGACCCTTTCTCTATATTAAATTTACAGTGTGAAAAACAAAAAATGATGAAAACCATATCAGGCCCCGGGCTGCAGCTCTGTCAGTCCCACTCTTGTGAAGGGTCATGCCCGGGACTTCCAAGTCTATCTCCTCCTATTGGGGGTCAATTCACGTCAGACTTCATTTCGACCTGCAATAACAATACTTTTTCTCTTTGACTTCATCGTGCAAAATGTTAACAATTTACTTTAGTAACTTATTTTAACCAGGGATCTAAAAAAAATTTAAAAAACAATTTTGTAATTGTGGTAGCATGCTTGCCCGGTATGCAAGAGGGCCTGGGTTCGAGTCCCGCCAGAGACGTGATGACTTTTCTTTCCGAATTCACCTCAGCATAGTATCCGGAAAATAACTGTTTCCTTGAATTTTGTAATTGTTTTTTTACTTTTTAGATAGTTAAATGCTGAATAACATTCTGTAAAGGCGCCAGTAGCTTTCAATTTGTTCGGAAAAGGATCAGCGGCCTACCAGTGACATCTTAACGCATGGGTTCACCCGGGCACGGCCCGGGGCCTCAAGAGAAGAAGGGCCTCACAAAAATGAGATTTGGTTGAAATTTTCTAGAATTTACCTGGTAGGGTTTCAAAAAAAAAACCACTTGGACCGGGGGCCCGTGATATTCTTAAGACGGCCCAGCGGTCTACGTCTTATCGGTGCAAAGGGTCCCTTGGGAAACAAGTAATTAAAAAAAACGGGATATTTGTTTTATTTATTGATGTTGTTTGTTGTCTCCAACAGATGGCGCCGTCCTGCTTCTTTTATACTTTCTGAAGTACAGAGCGCGCGCAAAAAAAAACAAAAAACAACCGAGAAAAATTTGAAAATTCCTGTAAATAATTATGATATTTGCATTTTCAGGGTGCGGTTGGCTAGTTAGAATATTGTGTTTACACTTTTTTTTATTTACATAAAGAAAATATAGTTACAAAAATCGCCGATAGATGGCAAGACCACCAACGAATCAGTGCAAGCAGATTATTTTTAATGCATCGTCGAAACGATTCTCGAAACGACTTGGGGTTTCGATAACAATTAAAAATTGATACATTTTCAGTTTCAATATGCGACAAAAACTGGAATGTTGTTGGTTAAATGAATGAAAACATAAACCGCTATCCTGTCCTGATAATAACTATATATATGAACCTAGTGTTTGTTATACGGCAAACGCTCTCCGCCCGTTAATTAAACGCGTGCGGTCATACGGGGACCGCACAATTACGGGAATAATAATTCATTTCATAAATTCTGAGTTTTCATTCATTCTATAATTCTGCTTCCGGAGAAAAAACATTCTGGAATTTTTTGCATTCTCATGTGTAGAGAAAGGTAATTCTGGAATTGTTCCTATTATAAATTCTGTATTTTCATCAATTTTAGAATTTTTCTTTCATCAATTTTAGAATTTTGCTTTCATCAATTCTGGGTTTTCATGGATGCTGGAATCTTCTTAGTCAATCATTTTTGATTCATCGTTTCTGAGTTTTCATTGTATCTCAAACAACTTCAGGTCCTAATTTTAATTGGCCTAAAAAATTTGCTTCAGTTCAAAATTTTAATTAATGTTTTTATTAATTTACATTTAATTGTGTCTATACTTCTTTGTATGAATATTTTTCAGCATTCCTGTATGGCTTTTTTTAAAATCGATTCCTCTCTCCCACTGGATATATAAAATCGGGCTAAGGGGCCACGAAATTATCAAGACCCCTCTAGACCAGTGTTTCTCATCCGCCGGGTCGCGGCCCAGTACCGGGCCCTAACACTAGTCACACCGGGCCGTGAGTAATTCGCAGTTTAATTTTTCCCATTAATTTCTCGCTAGTTGTATGTATGACCCGGCATTTCACTTACGCAAAAGATATTTACCGGGCCGCGGGCTTCCAAAGATTGAGAACCACTGCTCTAGACCACTATTATTTTCACACCGGACCCCGTGTCTGGTGCTGGTTGTCTTGCATCCGGTACACACTTTGCGGAAGTGATACTAAAAGTGAATAAAGTGATACTAAAAGTGCTTGAATAAAAAAAAACCCTTGCCCTGTCGAAAACGGACGTTATTTCGGAAGGTTGTTATATCGAAAGGGAACACGTCGGACATTCGTTGTAAGCACTTAGAACTCATCGTACCGGTCGTGGAAATGAAATGGTTCGCTATAAGATAGGGTCGGTATAACGAGCGTCGATTGTATTACCTAACTGTACATGCACTTCGTAAAATTTCTCTGGGAAATTTCTAACGAATTTGCACATGCCGCAACGTGTGCTCTGAGTGAATGTATGGACCTTTACGTATTTATATTGTTCAGTGTTATGCAGAGGCGTCACAGCCGGTGGGGGGGGGGGGGGTTCACGGTAATTTTTAGACAAAGGGAATACGAGAATAAAATATGGTTAAATGGGGGATTGGGGGCCACGGGCGAAAAAAGTTAAAAAAACACTGCTTTACTGTGCTGCCAACACCATCTACCATAGATGAGAAAGAGAGAGGGAGGTTCGATGAATCTTATTCATAAGGAGTTCCTATGCAGTCATGATGACACCCCCTCTCCTCAGTGCAATCAACCCGTGTGATAAGAGGGGAGTCCAGCGGGGGCAATGGAATTCGTTCACTCCAGTGGGTGCTCGTCTTGAATTTCATGTTCGAAATTTTGATTTCTGAATCAATTCTGGTGCTCGGATCATTCTACAAAGTTCCGAGGGCACTATAGCACTCACGGTATTCCCAATTTCAACGCTACTGGCCTAGACAGTGAGAGATCAAGTTAGTGTGTGACCAAAATTGAGTGAAGTGTCAGGTTGTTGAGTGATTAAAAGAGTCACGCAGAGAATGAAAATCTAGGTCAGAAAATGATCAAGAGAGTGGCATTGAGAATGTGTGTGCATCGGAGTGACTAGAGAGCAAGAATCCACATCAGTGAGCTACCAAAAGAGTGACCTAGAGTTTGTGTGGATAGGCATGCGAATGACGAGTGCATTGTGAATGCACGTGAGTGACGAAAAGGTCTAAACAGCTAGTTGTTAGGTCAGTGAGCGATTGAAAAAAAGTGGCCTAGAGAGTCCGAGGTCAAGTCAGTCAGTGATCTAAAGGCAGCGAGGTCCCTGGGCAGTGAGTGATGAAAGAGTGACGTAGAGAATGCGTATACCTAAGACAATCTTTTGGTCGCTCACTGATGTGGTTTCTTGCTCTCTCAATCATCCCCATACACACACATTATGTCAGGGCTTCTGAACATGTTATGAACATAAACCTCGTATAAAATATGGGAAATTTCTGAATCACTTTTGGGGTTGCTCAGATCCGTGCCACAAATTTCCGTGGGTGCTCGAGCACCCACAGCACCCTCGGCTTCAACGCCACTGGAGTCCAGTGCAACTGACCCATGGATTCGATCGACAGGTTTTGCGGGCAGTGCTACTGACCCTTGTCCATTCCAACACCGCCAAACTATCCTTCATAGCTTCTTCCAGATAATAATAACTTATATTTTCCGATATTTTATGGATAAAAATATTTCAATATCGATTAATTAATCTCATAACTTTCGAAAACATTCCACACTGAAAATAATCGATAACACACATCAATCATTATGTCATTCCTGAAAGAAGTGATAAATAGAGTTTTCTCATATAAAACTGCAAGGAAGCTAGAAAAAAGCCTGAAAGTGTTTAGCGGTTATAACACACGCCTACTCATCACGGACCAGAGAAGTAATTACGCTTATCCCAAAGCTGAACACACCACTAAGAATGAGCGAAAAAAAAAGAACCTTTTATGAAGAAGGTGTGGAGTAAAAAACCAAGATAAGAATATATACCATAACTTGTTATTTCTCAGTCTGAGGTTGAGGAAGTCATTTGTCGGCCATTTTCTTTTCCTATCCACTATCATTAAGCAGACACAGGCATTCGAAAGTGACATTAACAACCGTTTTACTTAATCGAGAGAGAAATGACTGTTATGATGTGGAAAATATATCTTTAGGCTATAGGTGTATGAATATGTATGACCATTACGGAAAAAAAAAAAGTGACGTAAGTAAGGATGTAAAAATACAGTGCACGCCGCTTATTGTGATCACGTCGGGAGTCGGGCTTTCTGATAAAAATAACCGATGGATGAATATATCTGAAAAAAAAAACGCACACATTCCTACATGTACCACAGAGGAATAGGGACGAAATGCGTATGTGGTTTAGTAGTAGTACGATGACCATATGTCCCGTTTGGTTAAACGGAAAGAATAGAAACAGGACACAACTCCGTTTTTCTTCCAAACATGCATGTTTTAAAATATTGAGTTTTAAAACATGAGGAGCAAAAAAAATTATTTCTTTGCTCTTCTTCAAGCTAAAATCTTATTTTTTTTTCATTCAGAAATTTTCAGAAATTAGAATGGAATTGTTTAATGTGTATTAACGAATTGCAACACTTTCTGTAATAGGAGTCTTTGGCCCGTGGGCCAAATGTGGCCCTTGAAGCGAGCTTTTTGACGCGGCCTGCGGACGGATTTTAGGAAATTCCTAAAAAAAAAATTGAAACATGGTTAAATACAAAAAACTTAATTCGATAAAGCTCGCGTTTCACTTTACATCTGAGACCTTACCAGACCTTACCATCTTAACAAGTTGGTGGACCCCTGACATATTTCGGGGTCCATCATTTCCTTATTTCTGGAGGGGAATGTCAGCCTCCAAAAAAATTTACGTAATTGCAGATATTCAGGCATATTATATATATTTCGGGCATTTTTATTAAGTGTTTTCACACACATACATGTCTGAAAACACTTTAGTGGGAAAGAAAAGAAGCACATTTTTCAGAATTATTGACGGAAAAAGTTTTAAGAATGAATGAGAAATAATTTAAGATTTAGGGACAAAATGTCAGAATAAGTAACAAATAATTTCAGATTTAAGAAAAAAAATTTTCAGATTTAAGAAAAAAAATTTTCAGATTTAAGAAAAAAAATTTTCAGATTTAAGAAAAAAAATCTTCAGAATAAGTGACAAATAGTTTGAAAATCGATGAAAATATAAATTGTTGTATGAAAGAATTAATTTCGGAATCGATGAAAGAAATAACTGAATTCGTGACAGAAATTATGTTTCAAAAATTTTTAAATTATTTTTTTTCATTAATTCTGAATTTTCATAAATTTGATGGGGAATCATTTCTTTCATTAATTCTATAATTTTTTTAATTTATTATAGAATTATTTCTTTCATTTATGCTGGAGCTATTTCTTTCATTAATTTCTGAATTAATATTTTCATTAATTCCTAAATTATTAATTTCATTAATTCCTAAATTATTAATTTCATTAATTCCTAAATTATTAATTTCATTAATTCCATTGATTCCTAAAAATTAATAGTTTCATTAATTCCGAATTTATTTATTTTTCATTAATTCCGAATTTATTTATTTTTCATTAATTCCAAATTTATTTATTTTTCATTAATTCCAAATTTATTTATTTTTCATTAATTCCGAATTTATTTATTTTTCATTAATTCCAAATTTATTTATTTTTCATTAATTCCAAATTTATTTATTTTTCATTAATTCCGAAATCATTTCTTTCATTAATTCCGAAATCAATTCTAGAACTGATTGGTTTTCAATGTTTTCAACGGTTTCCTGAAAATGATCGGCGGGCCAAGACAAATCATGGGCGGAGATATGGGGGGGGGGGCGTGGGGGGCATTGCCCCCCAGCATCAAAGATGAAGTCGACTGATGTAATGCATGCATGTATAGATGAATTGACATCATCATCATCGTGCCCCCCCCCCCCCCAGACTTCAAAGATAGCCCCGCGGGCCATTCGTTGAAGACCCAAGTATTACATAATCTTGAATGCCAATAACAATAACTGTCATACAGGTAATATAGCGCTAATTATAAAGGAAAAAAAAAACGACTCTGATTCAACCTTAGCTTCAAAATACAGGAAAACAAAAAAGTTTAAATGAAAATGAATTGATAACATAAATCGAAGTCCGGGTTACTGAAAACGATTTTCTTCCACGTTGTGATATTGATCCGTTCCTTACTTAGCGGAAGTGATAACAATAATTGAAAACAACAACGTTATCCGTGATTATAATAAGCGGCGTCTATTTTTTTTTTTTTTTTTTTTACGTGAAAACGATCCAAAATAAGTCATTACTTGTGAAAGTGTGAGAAAACGATCCGAAAAATCACGAATAAATCCCATTTATGGATCGGTGTGGTCATATTATTGGTATTACGGGGGCCGTGATGGACGTTGATCCTGTTTTTTATGGTGCGATTTACGGAGGTGGTGGAAACGAGCTCCAAAAGGTGCACGAACTCATTTTCTTATCTTTTTTATTACTTTCTTTGGCTTGAGAAAAGTCTTCTCTTACTTCTTTCTTCTTCTGCCTTCAACGAGTGATTTATTTGTATGTAAGAAATGAATATAAATTATGCGTTTATAGCATTGTTGTAGTGCGGTGAGTGTAAAAATCCGAAATAAAAAAGAAATGTTTGAAATCTCATAAAGAAATGTAGGAAATGATTCAATATATTTGAAAAAAAAATATTAATAAATTAAATGTTTTCTTTGCAGTCACTGAATTTAAAAATTATAAAATAAAAAATTGGAAAACCAAATAGAACCGTTTCGTTTTTAAAAATTCTTAAAAATTAGTAAATTTGTGGGGAAAAAAAGTATTTTTTATGGAAATTAAAAACTAAATATTCATTGAAGGGGAAAATTTATAGGGATGAATGCTTTTGAAAAAATGATAATAAATTTTAAAAAAATCGGAAACCAAAGTTCATAAAAAGTTCGTAAATAGAAGCTGAAAATTTATGAAAAATTTAAATATCAAAATTATAAAATGAAAAAAAAATGCAAAAAAATTCTTAAAATTTTTTTAAATTAAATTTTTATTTAGAAAATTTTTGAAATATTAAAATTAGAGAATTTGTGGAGAAAAAAAAGAATACAAATCTTTCGACGAATTCTACTACTGTTTTAATGAACTCTCACTTAGAAATTTTAACTATAACTTAACCAATGACTCTTGGGCATGATGTACAATCACCTGTGAAAGTGATGTTTTTTAGATTTCATCAACTTTTTCAATTTCAATTTCGCTTCATTGATGTCGTTTCTTACATAAATTCAAGATGAAAAGAAAAAATCAGCCAAGGGGTAGGAGACCCATGATGGTATGATGAATAATAATGAATAGAAGTACGTATTGGTGAACAAAATAACAACAAAACAAAACTGAAAAAAAAATAAACATTAAAAAACCAATTTTTTAGGAAAAAAAGTACACAAAAAACATATTAAAAAATTAATGTAGTGGTTAATATGAGAACAAAATCCAATGTCTCTATACAATACTTTTACATGATTCATTAGTATTTTTGACCACAGCAGACAATGCAACTACATGAACATAATACATTATATGATTTTCATATTTAATAATAAAAATTAGTATAATATTGCAATCTGTAAGATCGAATTGATTCATAATTTAACTGAATAAAGAGCGCAAAACAAATCAAAAGAAACTCGCGATGTCACTTATTGAGATTAGATATTGCTTACAAAGGTTTTTTAAGATCTAGCTCATGAAAAAAATATATATATATATATCTTTGCATCAGCTTAAAAAACTTAGTATGGACAGCGGAGAGTGACATCATCCTCGGATAAGTCGCCATCTGGTGGCATTGTCAGCAATTGAGAGCTTCGACCATAGTTAGGTTCGACCGTCCATGTACGGTCCCGTTCAGTGCACACGAGCTCCAAGGAAAGATCGAGATATTCGTTGCCTTTATAGTCTAGGGCCCTCACCCGGAAAGTGAACGGACGTGGGTTCGATTCCCCGCAGGGACAGTTGAATTTTCTCTCTTTCCAAAATATATCTTCGCATCAGCCAGGTGTTAAAAACCTTTGTATGGATAGCGGAGATCATCCTCGGATAGATATTGCTTCATGTATATTTTGAAAGGTAATAAATTATTAATGTTAAGAATGTTTGGTGGTATAAAGTTGCAAAATTTTTGGATGAGGTAAGTAGAGCCGAAATCCAGCGCTTCTTCAGAAGTGTTTTGTGACTAAGTGGCAGAAAGTATATATTGTTGAATCCATTTGAAAAACGAGAACTGTTTAAAGGCAAATCAAATTGACGTTTAAAAATAATTATAGTGGATTTATAGAAGTAACAAAGGGGAAACATTAGAGAACTTCACTGACAATAATTGTATATTATACATAATCCCCAGTAAAAGTGATACTTTTTTTCGTATTCATTAAATTTACCAACGATGCATGAGCAATATGTATGATGACCGGTTATTATACATATTAACGGATTTATCACACACATTTACTATAACATATATATTTCAATCACAGTACAGTATATTCTAAAAACGAAAATCTCAAAACCAAAAAAAAAATTTCAAACATGCTCCATATGCATATTTTTCTTTCATAGGTTATTGGTCATACTCATGACCAAATATGACAGTAGGGGGAAAAAATAACCATAACCATAAACTTGTTCCAAATATCTTGCTCCAAGTGACCACCTCCACCACTGTTACAGGAGGCGATATAGCGGTAGAATACTTTTTTTTAATACAGTAAAAGCGAGTTTTGCTGTTGTTGTTGTTGGCGCTTATGGCCGAACCTCTATCAGTTATGATGGTCGAGATCCAGGTGCTTTTAAAGCGAGGTGATGCAAAACCGGTCTTACTAGAAAACGAGGTTTGATCACTATTTTTTCATCATTTATTTACAATTTTTTCTTTCTTTCTTTCTCTTCTGGAATAAGGTCGGTTGAAATCCGTGACGTCACGTCACGTGGCGCGAACAGTCCTCCGCATCACAAATGAACCAGACCTTGTCTTGCACAGTCCTGCTGGCGAAGACAGGGACTCGACCACGTATGTGCTTTATATACGAGGAAAGAGAAAAAATATCCGAACGCACATATTTTTTCTCTTCTTTGTACTAAGTTCTGGAATCTTTTACTTCCGCAAGAGCCGTTGTTACCGGAGGTTCGTTACCGACCGAATGAATTAAATATTCCGTAACACGCGAGACAGTCGTTAGGGTCGGTGCTTCAACGACTCTCCGAGAAGAAAAAATAAGTTTATTGTTATTTATTTTGTTTTATTCTATTGTCTTCGAGGGCAGTTACCGTTGAGAAACCGTTACGATGAGGTTCTTAGCGGTGAAGATTTAGGGACATTGGCTGGACCAAAATAGAGTGAAAGATGGTTAAATGTACGAGGTGCCAACATCATCGGATGGATTTACTGGGAATTATCCTCTTCTATGTCATATGGATACTAAAAGTCACGAATGGTAAGTACTGCTGAGATTTTATAAAACGTTTATCACCTTATGATAGTGTTTCTGAACCATTTTTCAGCCCCTTTTTACCATATTTTCTTCTTGTGGCCCGTTTTAAATCCAGGGCTTTCCCCCCCCTTTCCCGTAGGCGGAGTTAGACGTGAAAGTCCGGGGGAGGGGGCACGATGACGATTGCTGGTGGGGGGACTATGATGGTGATGTCAATTCATATATGTGCATATGCATTAGATCAGTAGACTCCATCTTTGACTCGGGGTGGGGGGGGGCATGCCCCATGCTCTCTCCCCCGTATCTCCATCCATGCCCTTCCCCCTCATCCAGGAGTGAGACCTTTTCTTCTAAACGAGCCGAATTTAGTCGAAACTGTAATGACAACAATAAAATGACACTAATAAAATCGGTCTCTGGAATCTTGGGCCAATCACGGATACAGAAATGGGGGGATTTATCATGTCTGCTAAGAGCCGACTTACGTGGAAGAAATAAGTCTGTCTGTAAAATACGGGACGATCCAGCGACCTCAAAAGGGACGATAAATGACTCTTCATGACACTTTACCCGGGGTTCGTGCCTACCCTGGTCCAGAGTTCATCGAGCTTCCTTTTCATGGGAGTTCTAAGCATGGCCGCCTAAACATCATGGGTTTCCGGGCAAAGTCATGTTCTGGGGGGGGGGCCCTCCATACTTAGCTGAAAGTAACAGCCAAAAATATGAATATGCAAATTTTCATTTTTTTTATCAGCTGGTTGGATCCCTTAAATAGCTAAGTTTTGCCAGAGACACGAATGTGTATCCCTATTCAAACACATGTTGCAAAACATTTTTGGGAAATAACTTCGTTGGAGTAACATGGGTAGAGTAAACATTCAAACGTCACATTTTCTACGTGTTCTTCTTTTTCCCCTTAAGAACTTTATTCTGTGTGAATGTGCAATTGCACATTGGGGGAGATATATTTACATACTAACACTCAAAAATCATAGTACCACATCTTTTTATGTAGGGCCACTATGGCAATGCCCGAATGGGCCTATGGGTCAAGATAGCGAAATCTTGATAGTGCGATCTAGATAGCGGTTCTCTGAGGCAGTGTTGCGCAAAGGTGATTCTGTGGATTCTGAAAAAAGTGTAGTCCCTATTTTCATGCTTTACTTCACTTGAAAGCTTTATCTCTTTTCAGCTATCTGTACCACCTTCCCCCTTCATGAATTGTCGTGACGCCCCTTTCATCGGATTTTTGCCCGTAACCCCCTGATTAGAATATACCAGGATCGCAAGGGGGCCATATGACCTTTAATTGAGAATCAACCTTATAAGATCAAAAACATAACGTTCCTCTTATGCCAGAGACATGAATGCGAAAATTCTTGAAGAAAAAAAATAAACTTGGGAAAAATGACGTTAGAGAATGTTCACTCTACCCATGTGACTTACTCTATGGATGGATGTTTTTTTTTCAATGGAGGATATACAGTCGTGTTTCTGGCAAGACTTTGAAAGCAAAATAAAATTCCTAACCAACTGCAAAAGTGCAAATTTGCACATTCAATGTTTCTAGCGTAAGGGGAACGATAGGCATTATTACAGAATGACATTGTTAAAATTTACAGAATGCATACCATAACTATTGCTCATGATAGGCATTCCTGAAATGGTCAATAGAAAATTTCTATGCATTGTTGCTTGATGGGATTGTTGATTCCTTTTCTATCGGTGATTATTATTATCAACACCGATTATAAAAAGACCGTGAACCCAACGGACAGTTGCCAATCCATAAGGGAGGTTGCTAGAGAAGTTCACTCCAAAGAATCTATCCCGGCGATTCTGAAACGATCGTAACACATGTTGGCCTACAAAGACGCCCACCTCTTGCAATCGATTCGTTCCATTGCAAACCTGGTCCCGGTTTTCTGATCCATTCGGACATTATGTGCCGCAACACTTTGTCCGAGTTGGTGAAAGAGAACCGTGGTATATCTATGGTGGACATCTGCGGGACTGATCCGTAGGATTGCGGCCACTGGTCAGTTCTACAGCAGCGGTGCCTTTCTGAAGAGTCTCGAATGGGAAATGTCCACTCGTTCCACATGCCAGGTCGGAAGTACGAGTTGGCTTTTCTTCATCTTTCGTAAGGTTTAGAATTCCGGCATATGTTTTGAAGCACGATTCGGTGATCGATCGGTGCTCTATACGGTCAGGGACGAACGTTCGGGCTTTATTCCGAGGATGGATTTTTATAGTGGCCGTGGATTGAAGCGGCATGCTTGCACACCCTGAGGATATAACGGTCTTTAGCTTCATAGCGTTCCGAGAGTAACATGCTTCTATGGTCCTCGATTAGGTTCGATCACACCTAAATGCGATAGCGACTAGCTGTGTGAAGAGCTACTTGAGGCGTTTATCTATGTTCATGAGGCACGACCACTGGCGATTATGGTCGTGCAGCTTGGACCGTTTTTCTAATGATGGGGTTCTCACTGAATGGGCGAATCAAAGTTTTATCTGCGGTTAGTCCTCCCACACCTGAGTTTAGAGATCGGCATGTCCGCAAGAAAAAACAATTGAACAAATTTTATACAGCATGTGATTTTTATTGATGTTTACAGCATTCATTTCACGTTGAAATTTTAAGTATAATCAGTGACATTAGCAGTAATATTGCTTGTTAATTGATTATTTTTTTATATTAATAAAACCACATTGAAAATTTTTCTTTTATAACGATTGGTTACGGACACCCTATGAATGTGTGTGGTTCTTGTCTCACTAATTTTCGAAGAAAATTTCTAATTCGCACCATTTATTTTACTTTGCAACTGTAATCAATTACCCAGGGTCATCCTTACTAGACGCGGGGAAAGAGCTTCTTACGATTCTAGGACCTATTTCTTTACAAATATTTTTTGCGTTCCTTGGTCACAGATTTCATATATTTTGTAGAGGGAAGCGATCGGCATTCAAAAAAGGCATAAAGTACTAGAAGAATGCGCAAAAATGCTGAAAAAGATCACTAAAATTTATAAAAATTCAGAACTGGACTAAAATAATTCAAATTTTATTAATTTAAATTAATGAAAGAAATTCTAAGAATTAGAAATCAGAAAAATATAATTTAAATAAAGAATTCATAGTATTTTTTTAAAATGTGGAACCACTGAAAGAAATCATCCCCTACATTAATGAAAGAAATTACAGTATTCTAGAATTAATGAAAGAAATAATGAAAATTGAAAATTAGTTAACGAAATAATTTGAAATCAATGAAAGAAATAGTTCACCACTATTAATGAAAAGGTGGAATAGATGAAAATTTAGAATTTATGAAAGAACAGATGATGAAAATTCAAAGTTTATGAAAGAAATAATTACAAATTTAATCAAAATTCAGAATTAATGAAAGAAATAATTACAAATTTAATCAAAATTCAGAATTAATGAAAAAAATAATTACAAATTTAATCAAAATTCAGAATTAATGAAAGAAATAATTACAAATTTAATCAAAATTCAGAATTTATGAAACAAATTATTATCCAGAGTTGATGAAAGCTCAGAACTTATCAGAGAGAATAATTACAGAGTTGATTAAAGTTCAGAATTAAAGATAGAAATAATTCCAGAATTCATCAGAATTCTGAATTAATGAAAGAAATAATTCCAGAACTGATTAAAATTCAGAATTTATAGGAAAAAAATAACTACAGTTGACAAAAGCTCAGAATTTATGGAAAAGAATAATTATACAGGGTTGATCAAAACTCGGAATTTATGAAAGAAATAATTTCAGAGTAAATGAAAACCTTCAATAATTCGGGCCCCGTGATTTGAGCCCCTTCGGCGCACCCGTTAAGATCCCAATCGCCCCCTGGGACATCAAACACTCCTACTTTTCCCTTTCGTGAGAGACGGATATACAAATATCTCCCTAGTATGGAGCCGTTCAAGTATTACGTCATCATCGAGGGGGGAGGGGAGTTTCCGATTTGCTGACTTTTGATGACAAGGGGGGAGGGGGGGGGTTGGATAATGCTTACGTCATCAACCACCCTTTATGAAAATATGAGTTAGGATTCAGAGGGGCAGAGCTGATGACGAAATTTTGCTGACGGGGGGGGAGGTCAGCGTTTTGCTGACTTTTGCTGATGGGGGGGGGGCAAAAAAGGCTAAAAATTTGCTTACGTAATACTTGAACGGCCCCTATGTATCAATTTTCATTTCCTTGTGATAGAAAATTTCCATTACAATGATTGGTTACGGACTCAACAAAAATGGTTTACGTCACAAATTATTTTTTTTTTTGTCTGGGTTCTCGAATACGATTTGAATTCCGTCATGGCGTTTGTTTATGCAAGAATATTGATGCGAAAATAAGAAGAATGGAGTTTTCCTTGCTGTGTGTGTGTGTGTGTCAGCGTCAGCTGTTATCATTCTTATTCTTGTTGAATGTGCGATGACGACACGGTGACTGAATTTGCTGAATTTACTTCCAGTAGTTCAAGAATCTCTTTTGTTACTTATTATTACACTGGTTGGGAACACTGAAAGGTGGTGGCACACGCCTATCATTCAAGAAAATTCTATATCTCTTGACACAAAGACTTCTCCGTCCAAAGGAAAATGGGAAAATAAAGCAAACGCACGGTTCCGTGAAAAAAAATAAAGAAAAGATTTATTCAAAGATTCTGCAACTTACTATTATATACCTACCATGAATTACGTTTCGAGACAGTTTCGTTGTACGGTTTAGATGAAGCGAGTGACAAATGGGATATTCAGTTATGTCACCATAATGGGACACCAACATAATAGATGTATTTTCACAGCCGTTGTAATTAGTTTTTAATGTCTGGACAGTACTTTGTGTCAATTGAAAACATCCCCGAGCTTGATATTACAGTGTGTCAGTCGAATGAAATAAATTATTATCAATTAGAGCTGCCCTTAGGGAGGTTTGCAGGCCGAACCGGCTGAAACCCCCAAGGGCAAAGATATTGATTAAAGAATATTGATTATATGGGTTTTTCCCCCTGTAATAATGTCAAAAAATATCAAAGTGACCTCCCTCTAATACTGAAAATTCTTACGAAGAACTAAATGGTACACGGAACTAGAAGATGTTATTCGTCCCATTAACTGGGAGGTCCTGGGATCCAAACATTTTTTTGAAACCCCTTGAGCCCGATTTTATTTACTTGGGAGGCAAAGAGGTGGCATCAAAAAGACACATTGTTATGCAATGTACAGGAATACTGAAAAAAAATTTGAACTCACAAATAGATGTAGTTCACGCGTAAAAGAGTAAACTAACACAATAATTAATGAAAATTCTTAAATTGATGAAAATTTGTAAATAAGGAAATGAAGGATTTCAGAAGTAATGGAAATTTGGACCTAATGAAATAATTCAAGAAGTAATGGAAATTAGGATGTGATAAAAAAAATCAAAAATTAATGGAAAAAATAATTAATTCTAGAATTAGTTGAAATTCAGGATTAACGAAAGAAATAATTGAAAAATAATGGGGGGGGGGGGAAATAATCCAAAATAGTGGAAATTGATGAGCGATTTTTTTCTAAAAAAAGGAATTGATGAGAGAAGGAGAAATATTCCGAAAATTAATGGAAGAAATCATTTCAGAATTAGTGCAAGCCTTTGATAGTTGTGGGGGGGGGGGCCCGTTGGATGTCCCGTTGGCCCAACCGTTGAGATGCCATAGTATACGAATTGACCCGGGGTCACACTTCTTGTAAAGATGGCTCTGTTATCAATAAATACGGCTCGGCCCTGCTTAGGCCGAGATTACACTATAAAAGTTCGATAAAAGTCCTTTTATAAATCTTTGGAAAACCAACCAATAATCGTATCAATTACATTCGATCCAATGCAACCCATGCGCTCATTGGTGGCATTTTTCAAGTTTTATAAAATAACCTTTATCAAACTTCTGTAGTGTAATACTGGCCTTAAAAGGGGGGAGAGAGAGAGAGAGAGATCAATGTTTTTAACACATAATATTCGATTGATCGGATTATTCAATTATACGGGTTACTATAATCGTCGTTTCACACCGTTGTATATGTGTTAAACCTCAAATTTTTTCTTTTGTTGCCATCTGTGTAAGGCCGGTATTACACTATAAAAGTTTTGTAAAAATTATTTTATAAAACTTGAAAATGCAACCAATGAGCGCATCAGTTGCATTCGAGCAAATGTAACCAATAAACTTATTGGTTGCATTTTTCAAGTTTTATAAAATAACTTTTTTTTAACATTTTACTACAACAGTTTGATAAAAGTCATTTTATAAAATTTGAAAAATGCAACCAATAAGGTCATCGGTTGTAATTTCTAGAATGTAACCAATAACCTTTATTGGGTGAATTTTCAAAAAGACATCAAACTTTTATCACAGACAGACAGACAGACAGAATTTAATTTTTCTCGTCGCTGCCCAGCCCAAAGGGGCTGCCTGGCGACTTACAGACTGCTCTTGCTAGCTATGAAGAGGGTTATAGACAAGTTTGTGCGTGTTTGTGTAGATGTGAAGTGCTTGTAAGTTAATAGAGAGAAAAAAAAACAAAAACACATACAGTCCGATAAATGCTACCATCAGAATAGTAAAATGCACAAAGATCAGCCAAACTTCACCAAAATGCCACTCTATGCAATAGAGCAGTTGATCAGTAAAATCAATAGTAGTAAAAAAAAATATATATATATATATACACATACATATACACACATATACACACACATATATACACATACATATTATGCGATAAATGTATATTATAATGGACACAAAAATGAAATTACTTATGTACAATTCACCAAAACGCTACATAATGCACTAATGAGAAAATAATAATAAAAAATAAATCTAACATACAAAAGAAGTCATAGAAAAACAAGTGTGTTAGCCGAAATTATACAAATTGATGCAGTGCAAGATCAGTCATGTGCATAAAACCACAATGCCACTCTATGCAATACAGTTGATCGATTATTTCGATAGCAAATTAAAAGTACAAAAATATTATGATAGATAGACAAAGATTATACAGCTCAGTAGTTCAGACCCTAGCGCACCGACCATGGCACGTGCAGCACGTTTTGAGGCCTGAGAAATTTTAGTCTTTCACGTGGGTTGTAATCGACCAGCTCTCTCAGATGCTCGTATTCTGAGTTCCTCATCCTTTCAAAGTGATCCTCTGAGATTTGTTGGATGTAGCTGAGGATGGTTGGAATCTTCAGGTCTTTTCTAATGTCAGCTCCTCTGATGTACTTTGGTGCACGCACAAGAGTTCTCAGTATTTTATTCTGTTGACTTTGCAGACGCTGCATGTTGGTTTTTGAAAAATGAGCCCATACTGGGGCGGCGTAGGTCATGATAGGTCTAATGATTGATTTAAACAATATGACTTTGTTTTTAAGAGTTAGTCTTGCACTTGGAAATGTAATGCGTGACATCATTCCCATGGTTTGGGTAGCCTTAGTTCTTACGTGATTTATTTGCGGAACGAAGGATAATGATTGGTTTAGAATACATCCCAAATATCTCACTTCCTTCACAGGTCTTATGGCTTCTCTGCCCAGGTAGATTGGTGCTCTAGTGAATTTGGTTCTTTTTGTTAACCAGATGAACTGACACTTGGCATGATTAAGCTCGACAGCATTATCCTCACACCAGTCTTCAACCTCCTCTAGAGTCTCCTGAAGATTTTCTCTGCATTTATCAGATTTTCTGTTGTTGGTGATAATAATTGCATCATCCGCAAAGAGTCCCAGTATGCCCATTTGGGGGGCAGGGAAGTCATTGATGTAGATGGAGAAGAGCTGAGGTCCAAGAACTGATCCTTGGGGAAAAAGACATCAAACTTTTATCGTGTAATCCTAGGCCGGGATTACACTATAAAAGTTTGATGAAAATCCAACCAATAAGCATATTGGTTACATTCGAGCAAATGCAACTGATGATCTTATTGGTTGCTTTTTTCAAGTTTTATTAAAGGACTTTTCTAAAACTTTTGTAGTGTAATGCCAGCCTTACCATCCTTTTAAAACAGAAATTTTGTTTCATGGTTTCCATAATTTTAGACGGTTTTCTCTGCTTTTTGTCTAATCATGGCGACGTTGATTAACGCATTTTTGACTCTTTCAGCATAAAACCGATGCGATATACAAATTAGTCAACATCGTCGATATTAGATTTCATCTTCTGATTCGCTTCACAAAATTTTATGATCAAAAAAGCTTCAGCTCTTTCGCCAAAATCTTCAATTTCATCCAAATTTTTCTTAATGCTTGGGAAATTCAAAATTCCATACTCTTTGGCAACTTCAGTTAGAGGTTTGCTTTTTTCCATTGCATGCAAAACTTTTAATTTGTTGCAGGAATTCAAATGCTTTCCTTTTCCACATTCATTTTTTTTTTCTCATTTCAAGACATACAGGGTGGGCAAAAAGTCCGTAGAAACTTTAAAAATTCATAAAACCGTAAAAATAACCAAACGGTTTGCAGGGTTAACATCGCTAGATCACGGGAATTTTTTGAAGACAGGAAAACAAACAGCTGATAGGTGGCGCTGACGTACACAAGTCAAAGAAAAGATATGCAAATAACGAACAGAATTCCTCCAAATCGTTTACTACAGCAGTATGTATTCCACATGACCACCACCACAACACATCGCAGGCGAGTCACGAATCCAGCAACGGCACAGTGCAGCAGGTCCACGTGCAGGACTTACAACGGTGAACTGGTTGTGGATTAGGAGCGCAAGTTCTTATAATCGTCTCATTTGCATATTTCAACCGAAGTCCAGCGCCATCTATCGGCTGTTTTTGTGGGGTTTTTTCCTGTCAAAAAAATTCCTTTGACCTAGCGATGCTAACTCTGCAAACCGTTTTTTATTACGGTTATTTTTCCCGGTTTTTATTCATTTTTAAAGTTTCTACGAACTTTTTGCCCACCCTGTACTTTCCGATACATTCCTTACTCTTGATGGTGGTAAATGTTTCAGATTTTTTGAATGGAAGGCCTTGATCCATAGGTTCAACAAAGTAATTCCTATCAAGTGGAGTAGATCGGGAGTGCCTCTAGTATTCGCATTCCGATGCACTCCAGCTAAACAATGTTAAAATAGGCATTAAAGTATCAGAGAAAAACCACTAAAAATTTATAAATTAGCATTTTGGTACTTCCCTGCACTACCTGTTCATATTTAAAACAGCTCACACGTCATTCAAGCACTTTTTTTCTATTCATTCAGAATGGATAAGCTTTTTATATGAAATTAGAGCATGGAGAGAGTTTTGCCGGTTTTCCGATCAACAATAGTAATTTTCAATTGTCGAACTGAATTGTCAAGCCATAAATCCAACCTCAAAGCAAATTAAATTCTGATATACGTATGTTTTAGTGTACACAGGACGCCATTTTCAAAGAAAGAAGCACTCGTTTTTTATCAAATAAAGCCAGTCGTGGAGGACTGGCTCCACGTATCTTTACATGTTGCTCAGTGGACAGAATGTTAGCATGGCAGTTGGAACCAGAAGTCAAGATCAGAGAAACGGTATCCTTAGTGTGCCGAAATTACGTGAGAATTTTCAAACTACAGTAAAGCCAGGGCCGTCTTAAGAGTATCATGGGCCCCCGGGCCAAGTGGTTTTTTGGAGGCCCTACCCGGTAAATCCTAGAAAATTTCAACCGGATATCATTTTTGTGAGGCCCCTCTTCCCTTGAGGCCCCCGGGCCGTGCCCGGGTGGGCCCATGCGTCAAGACGGCACTGAGTAAAGCCCCTCTTAACGGACATCGCTCAGATGCGGTCACATCTCTTTATCGGATAAATAATAATTTCTACTTATACAATAAAAGTAGGCATTTCAAACCCTCTCATTAACGGTCACCCCTCTTTTACGGACGAATTCTTTTGTCCCACCGGTGCCTGCAAAAGTGAGGTTTCACTGTATTACAGTATTTGTCTTTGGAGATTTATTTTACAACAACAATGTCGAGGAAAAGCAAAATCGGACTGCTTGTAGAATTTTTCCAAGCTATATATTTGCTCGTATGAAAAAACCATGAGTTTTCCCCCCCCCCCTTCTAATTATCAAAAACATTCGAAAAAAATTCGAATTAAGCAAAGAAAAAATTTTCACATTAAATTAGATTTTAAAAAACTCAAGGGGAAGTTCGTAAAAGTATTAAATATTCGTATTATCCAAGTTCGAATTAACAAAGTTCCACTGTATGCGTGATTAATGAGAGATGGCTAACTTACATTCAAAGCTGGGAAGATAGGACTTATTACTGTCGTTAAGTTCATTCCTGTGTGTGATACTGACAGAATAACTGAATAAGATCGACGTATGACTATGACGGATGTCAATGATGTATGGCATGTCTACAGAACTTTTTGCTTACCCTGTATATGAAACTATGGCTTGTGCGCAGACTATTGGAGATTTTTACATTTCATCGAAAAAGTTAGCGCTCTCTATTGAGTAAACAGAGAAAAAAAAAGTCAAATAAAATAATTAGCCTTACTAAAGAAACTGATCAGACAATTCGAATCGTAAATCTAGTTTTTCTATAAGTCTTGCCTGCCAATATCTTTGCTATAATTTTCAAGTATTTCAATAAAAATATTATCTATATAGTAATTAATATACGTTTGCAGTTATCGTGCAAATGATGTATTCGATTTAGTGATTCTCCCAATATAAAAAAATCTTTGATTACGGAGAATTATTATGCGGTTGAGTGGGGTCGATTCCTTACATATTTGAAATTTTCTCGCATTTTTAAACATCGATGACCAAGTTGTGATAATAAATAGCGTAATGGCATTCTTCTGACGTCGAGTAGGCGTTAATGTGGGATTTCCTCACCTTCGTAGTTTAATGTCCTTGGTTATCCGGCCGCTGCTTCAAGGATAAGCAAAAGCTGCTCCTATGTGTGCTTACACTACAAGGCAAGGTCTTTTCGCTGTGGCCTAGTTTGACGTTCATTACAATGAAAATTATCAACCAAAGCGAAAAATAACTACTTAATCACCGAACACACACATAACAAGCCATTCCACGATAATCGATAAGTAAATAGGTTGTTTCAAAACTACACCGAGACTAACTTTGATACTGTTGAGTGATTATGACTGTATAATGTAATCGATAGCGGGGAAAATGCAAATTTAAATGTTATCTGGAAAGCTGTATGCAATTAAAATGCATTCGATGATTGAATGTAAATTAATAACTGTTTTTCTCTAAAGACATCTCCTTTCCAGAACGTACTTAATATTGTTCTTATGTCATACTTAACTTGCTAAGCACGTGATGGCTATTGCTTATTGATTAACCTAATATTGATAAAATGATTCTCGTGTCTAGGGCTCCGTTTCGGGTTATAATCTTCTCTCTGAGAACCTTTCAATGTTTTTTTAATCGTATAATCTTGCTCTTTTCCTTCATAGACTAAAACTAATGAAATTAAGAAGAACGAACGATGGGCAAATAGTAAAATAAAACTGAGTCCTCACACGTTTCGACGAACGATGGGTACCGTCTTCAGGGAATATACAGGGTGAATAGTTAATCGTTTAAGGCAAACTCACGTGAAAACGTGTGAAATGTTTTTTTTGCAAAAAAGGAATGTAAATTGGTTGTTATTATATTATTATTACAGGCGAATCCCGTTTTAATGAATGAATACTGTTATACCGAAAATCTTTAACTAAGACTTTTCCAATCCCCACATAAGTTTACATAGGAACAACGCAAAAACCTGGAACTCCTCTATAACGAAATTTCGTTATAACGAAGTGATTTCTCCGGTCTCTTGGAGTTCGTTATAACGGGATTCGACTCTATTGCATTTTTAATTGAAACAATGCATCAATCAACACAACAGCTTAATTAATTAGGGTGAATTTTTTTTTATTATTTACAATGGCCAATTAAGGGTAAAGTATATACAGTTTTCTTTTATTTTAATGTTATATACCTATATAATGATAAAATCTTGCATAGCAAAGTTGAATAGTTGTTATCTTGAATTTTATTTCCTCTTTTATCTCTCTCTCTTCAATTTGGTCCAATTTTATAAATCTGTGAACACATTTCAGCAGCTCTCAAAAAAATTCACCGACAAGTAACCAACTTTTTCTAGATAAACGAAATAATTGTACATATATCAGCCATATTCTGTACTGAAATCACACTAGAACATGCACATATTGTACTTCCTAAAGTACCAAAAATTAACAAAAGAAATTGGCATAACCTATTTTTTTTTTGTTATCATGTATTTGCCATGTATATTTAAATATACACGAGATCACTCATAGAGAGGGTTAGGCCTTTTCAACCTGAAATAACTTGCGACTGAGGAAAGCTACAACTATACAACGCAGATAACGGTACATCAAAATGACTGCGATATATCCGATTAGATGCCACAAAATAGAAAATAGCAGTGTATAGAAAATAACTGCGAGAGGAAAGGGAAATATACCGTATTCCCCCATCATTTTTGCCGGCATGCCGGGAAATTCGAGTCACAGGTTTGGAAAATTCTTAAATATCTTTATTCCACGGAATGGGCTAAACGCATATTCCGATCCTTATCAAAACTCGCTTTTCCCGGCATGCCGGAGATGGACGAAGCCCCCAACATTCGAAATACTGGTATTCATCGAGTTTCGCAGCATGCCGGCTAATGCGGGGGGAGGTGGGGGGGGAGGGTTACGGTTTATTAAGAATTTGCTGCTGGATCTAAAAACTGTAGAATAAGTTGATCCTTTTCTCTGCTGTAGAAGAAATTCACCCGGTGACATCTGGATAGGAATTCACCGAGATATCAACGATTGAAATGCTTGATTTTCGCCAGTTTTTTTACATCAATCTCTGCAAGTCTTTTTAGACTTATTTTTTAGAGCTTAAAAAACAGCAAAACTTAGGACTTTTTATCACCGATATCTTTGTGAATTTCCATCTAAATGTTATGGTGTAAATTCCTTTTGATGATGAAACAGGGAGGGATAGTATAACTTTAATTTATTTGCATTTTTCTAGATTGGAAACCCGAATGCAAATTCCTCTTTATCATCCTCACATTACTTTTTCAATTATTTCTTTGACATATCGTTATACAAGTTTCATAGCTACAGCTCTCTGTTTGAAGTTATTTTAGGTCCAAAGGATTTTGTTTTGTACCCTGAAAATAACCACTTATGCCGACCGAGAATTCCATTTTGTTTTGTTTCCAAATTCTAACTCCAAGTTGCTCAGCGAAAAAAAGCAATGTCCGTCTGATCAGACGCTGTGGCAACCATCTATAGCATCTGCTATAATTAAAATAATATAATCTAAATTCTGAAATCCAACGAGTTTTGTCATTTCAACAACGCCATGTCTAATTTGCAAGCCCATTTTCAGGATTATAATCAAACTACAAACCAAATCAAATTTCGTAGGTTATGACTTCTAAGATGAACTTTTCGAAATATCATAAAGTGAGACCGCGTAATGCGAAGGATGCCTGTAATTTCTAATCATCTCATCACTGACTGATCCACGTTAATGATTAGTTAACATAAATATTTACCAGGTTAAGAAATGCCTATAGCGTCTGTTTAAAACAGCATATCTCATTCCTTTCTCAGGAAACTCTCATTAACAGACGTTCAATCAAAGAGCCGGTCACTACAAGTCACCGAAGTCTATTAGCAATCGGCTTAAAATGCGACTGGTTTTCGATTGACATCTCGATGTCATAGACGCAGACATCGGCCAGTTATTCTGTCCTTTCACGAAAACACATACGCACCACAATTGTACTTTGTTACCGCGGATTATATCTGTAAAAGCTGTCGGTCATGATTCGGATCCTAAATCTCTCTCTTATCCTCGAGGAGAAGTTCACAGTTAAGGTCACTGGCTCTCGGGTCTTTGTTCCGGGTTTAAAAGCAGTATTTTCCTCTCTTCTGCGTATAATAATAATGATAATAATGATTGTAATGCGTCGGCGGACGGCGTGACCATCACTTAAGCACAATATTTTTAAACTCCGATACAGGGGTGTTGGTACGAATCTTTATTTTTTCTTTTTCTTTTCGCACGATGCTCGTGATACTCATCTCATGGTATGATGGCTGCATTCAAAGAAACTGAACCTTCTCCAAGGTTAATACGTGCTTTCCGAGACTGGCCAAACTGATAGGCTGTTGTTGTTGTTTCCGCATCTAAAATAATGGTATTCTTAAAACGTGATTGGCAGCTGTACTGTTGGTTATCTGATTCAACTGTTATTTCAAATTCTGGGCATTAGTGCAATCGATATTCTCTGTATTTAAATACCGTACGATAAAATTTCTTGTATACGGCAGTGTTATGTTAGTTACGGGCAAATCACAGCCCACTGGTCAGATACGGCCTGCAGGTTCCATTTGAAGATTTAAAAATGATAGTACAGAAATTTTAAATTTTAGTGTTTTAAATAATCATTTCAGGGGGTAGTTCCTTTTTTGCACATGGAAAATATAACGGGTGAAAATTCAAATAGAAACTCATTTAGAACTTTTGCATGCCTGAAAAATGGAACACATATGCAATAAATACGCATAAAGCTATAAAAAATATATACTTATTTTTACTTTCACTGTTGCAAAGGGTAAACCATTTAAACCAAAAGATCTCATTAGCGATGAAATCGTGGCAGTCTTCAAAGCATACAACACGTCCTGCCACTTCATTTCTAAGCATAAAGATTCCAATTATGAATCAATTTCAGAATATTTCCGGCCCACCAAATTTATTTTTATTTTTTGGCCAGCTCCTAAAAAAGTTTGCCCATCACTGCCTTATGCCATTTTTCTTCAACCGTTTTATATCTGCGTACCGGTAAAAGTAGTTTAAAGTTTTCACGGACCGGCGGAAATTTGAGATATAATTTGCGTACCGGCAAAAAATAAATAGCAGGTGAAAAAATAAATAGACTTAATTCGTGGACCGGCAATAATAATAATAATAATAACAAATGGGAGAAAAACTAAATAGAAAATAATTTGAGGACTGGTAAAAAGTAAATATAAGGGGGAATAATTTTCGGAGCGGCAAAAAAGATAAATAAATAAATGGGGCATAAATAGAGACAAGAAAAAATAAATATACAGTAGGCCCAATAGTAATAGTTTGCAGACCGGTAAAAAATAAATAAAATGAAGGAAAAACAAACAGCAGAAATAATAGACGAACCGGCAAAAAAAAATGAATAAATAGGGGAATAATTTGCGGAACGTCATAAAATAAAGGGGGGAAATAATTTGAGCTCCGCAAAAAAATAAATACAGTCGAATCCCGTTATAACGAACTTCAAGAAACCGGAGAAATCACTTCGTTATAACGAAATTTCGTTGCAAAGGAATTCCATGTTTTTGCATTTTGTTCCTACTCACCTGGGGGGGATTTGAAAAGTGTTCGTTAAAACGAGATTTCCGCTATGTCGGTATTCGTTGAAACGGGATTCGACTGTAGTAGAAATATTTGCGGGCCGGCAAAAAGAAAGAAATGGGAGAAATAACTTTCGAAGCAGCAAAAAAGTAAATAAATGGGTGGAAAATAAATAGTAGAAATAATTTTTTTGAACTCAGTCTAACAGTAAATAGGCGAAACAAATTGCAAACTGGTGACAAATAAATAAATGAGAGAAATATTTTGCAAACATTCCGACGGCCCAGACAGAAATAAAATAAAGGATACGGTATATAGTATTTAAATTAAATCCAAAATTATGTAGTGTCTATATGAATCGGGAGATAGACAGATAGATAGAACCACTCGCAGCCCCGGACTGATGCAAAGCACCTTACTTCCGTTACCCCAAAAGAGGCAGAGTTGTGTCGGAAAAGTTAGCAAATGAATCGGGAGAAATTTTTCGCGGATCGCGGTAGAGAATTTTCAGTTTTTTTTTCTTCATCATTTTAATAAATTTCAGAAAGTGATAAATTTATCAAATTAACTTCTGGAAACAAATGCTTGCGTACTTTTTAATACAAGAAATTTGAAAGAATTTGAATATTATTTATGAATTATAAAATTAACAGGTTGCGCATGTCTCCAGTCGCTCTTACCGGACTTCCATGCAGCAGTTCGAGTGGTCATAGTGACGGACTCGCGTCGTGAGTACCCGGGATCGGACCGTTGCGACAGTGGTGGCCGGCTGCAGTTGGTTTTCTGTGGTTAACAACATCGAGGCGCGAATGACAGCCGAACTCCCCTTTCAAAAGCCTCGCCACAGAGCGCAACACGCCTACACAACGATACAATTAGTCCATCATTACACTTACCTCACAGTTAAAAAAAACTGGTGGCAGATGGCAGCACTACACATAGCCACTGTGGTGGTCGAGTGGTCATAGTGACGGACTCGCATTGCGGGAACCCGGGTTTGAGCCCCACCGTCACCACAGTGGTGGTCGGCTGAAGTTGGTTTTCTGTGGTTCCCAACTTCAAGGCGCAAATGCGAGCCGATCTCCCCGTTAAAAAGTCTCGCCACAGAGAGCAACAGTCCTACAAACAGTACAAATATTCAGTCATTACACTTCCTTCTCTTCACTTCTGAGATATAGATGGCAGCACTAAATCATACACAACACTAGATACGCACTCAGACTGTTAGGCACACATACTTACTCTTCCGGCACAACTCATTAGGTAGTAAATTGCCCATGGCGATAGACCTGAGTTGTGTTCGGCATGAAAAAAAAAACACTACACATAACAATTATTGTACAGAAACAAACTTCACGTCAGGTTTCACTACACGTACACGCACATTCCAACATGTCCAAATTCGTTAGAGGTTCCGCAGAGGAATATGAACGAGGTACATGTATGGTTTTGATAGCATTACACATAATGACCTGCGGGCTGAAGTCATTTGAGCCCCCCCCCCCAATAAATTTTGCAAGGGGGCTGAGCCCCTCCCCCTAATAATTTAGGAAAAAAACAATGCTTCCTTCTCCTGTGTACGTGTCTAATTCCCGTACATACGGGACGACCAGCAACTTCCCGCCCTCCCAATGTTTTCTTCATGTCGACGCCTCTGTAACAAGCATTACACAGAAAAAAAATTCGTTAGATTCACAATACGTACACGCACATTCCAACATGTACCAATTCCTTAGAAGTTCCACAGAGGAATATAGACGAGGTGCATGTGTGTTTTAGTAGTAGTACAACCTCTATCGACAAAATTTTGAACTATTTTTCTCTTCTAAATCGAAAAAATTCTCCTCTCGTGAGAATAATTTTTTCGAAAACCTCATTCAAATATACAAATTCATTCAATTTTTGTGAATTTTTAAACCATTCACAAATTTATGGGACACCTGTATAAGTGTGAAATTTCAATATTTCTTAACAAATCGATTCATAAAGTTTTTAAACGAACTTTTAAATGTATAATTGGTATTTTAGAAAATTCTTATGTTTAATTATATGAATTATTTTTATTCTGTAATCCAAAATATATTTTTACTTTTTTTCCCTACATTTTATAAAATTATTATATAAATTTCTTGATTTTACCTATTTTTATTTCAAAAATGTAATTTTGTTTTTAAAAATACTCAGTACATTTAGTACTTACTCTGTTGAAAGTCCAGGCAATGAAAAATTAATTTCTGGAATCAATTTCAGAGATGAGAATTACTAACAAACGCAACGCTCAATTTTTATTGTAGAAGAAAAATTATCTGTCCTAAGACCGTGTTTATTATAGAGTTAAACACTGGGTTGTGTATAGAAACGTCCTTTCCACTTGTCAATGCAAGATTCATCGAAAGACTGGTTAGTTGTGGAGGAAGAAAATTCATCGCTGCCTCCACGGGGACTCGAACGCCGGACGAGTGCTCTACCATCTAAGCTATGGGCATATCCACGTTATAAGCATCTCCACAAATAACCAGTCTTTCGATGAATCTTGTATTGACAAGTGGAGAGGACGTTTCTATATGCATATGGCCATCTGGTTGGCCTTTGTCATTCACGAGCTATTAGTTGATTGTTGACGCCGTTCATGTACGGTGCCTTTAAACATATATATACGCTCCAAGGTTGAAATATTCTATATGCTTCCATAGCTTAGATGGTAGAGCACTCGTCCGGCAAGCGGGAGATCGGGGTTCGAGTCCCCGTGGGGGAAGTGATGAATTTTCTTCCTTGTAATCTTCATCTCCACAAATAACCAGTCTTTCGATGAATCTTGTACTGGGTTGTGGTTTCGATTAATTTAGCTCTAAATAAAAAAAATATTTATGATTTTTTTGAATAAATTAGTTAAAGTTCCCTTGTAGTCCGAGTAGTTTTTCTCAAAAACTGCTTATCCTAATACGGCCAAATTTTTAGGATATCTTTATGAGACCGGGGTGGGGGGGGGGGGACAGATTTATGAAATTTAAAAAAATTGTTTGATTTTTTACCACCAGGTGAAAAAGCGGCGCTTTTTTATTGCGTTTTACATTTTCCCATAGTCGATATAGCGTATATACCAAGTTTCAATGGAATATGTCTGCCAGAACGGGCGCTACTTAGGTCTGAGTAGTTTCAGTATACTGACACTACGACCTATGTAGCGCCAGTTCTGGAGAACGTATTCTATCGAAACTTGGTATATACACGACAGCAGTGGTTCTCAACCTTTGGACGTCCGCAGATCGGTAAATCGCTTTTCCGTAAGTGAAAGGCCCGTTCATACACACAACTAAAGAGAAATGAATGGAAAATATGAAACTGCGAATCACTCACGGTCGGGTGTAACTAGTGTTAGGGCCCGGTATTGGGCCGCGTCCCGGCGGTTGAGAAACATTGCGCTATAGTGACCATGGGAAAATGTAAAATGCAATAAAAAGCGCCATTTTTTACCAGGTGGTCAAAAATTGATTTTTTTTTTTTAATTTCATAAATCTCTCTCATATGGTCTCATTGACATATCCTAAAAATTTGGTTGCATTCGGATAAGCAGTTTTTGAGAAAAACTACTAAGAGCGCACGGGAACTTTAATCACCCTGTATAGAGAAAACATTATTATTTCTTTCAAGAATTATAATTTAAAAAAAAAAAAAGGGTAATACAAGGAAAGCTTATTCAAGACAAACGAATTTTCCCTGTTCATTCTTCTTCTTCATGTTATCCTCCCTCACATGTCGAAATGAAAGTCGAAAATTTCCGTTTTCCCACCAGAAAATCGTTCAACCCTTTTCTGCGAGAGGAAATATAAATCGAACATTGTTCATTCTCTATACGAATAAGGATAAATGCATACTATATATATATATATGATGTGAGAAAGAGCATATGAAGCAATAGAGGTGGAGAGAAAGAGCAGTGACCTCTTGAAGCCCAAGTTCGACCATCAATTGTTCTTCACTCTTTAAGATTTCCTCGAGGAGGGGAAGGAAGTTCTTGAAATGCATTTTCTTCCTTTCTTACTTCATTTTCTTGTCCATTCAAGAAGAAGAAGAAAAAAAATGTAACAATTGGAGCTCACACATAGATATAAAAATATATGTCTTTCCGAGTGATAAATGCAAATACAAATACAACGCCACAACAGGCAAAATGCCCAATCTTTAGTTCCTTGAATAAAACGTAGACAATTAGATTGGGACTAAATGCATCCATAATCATAATCAGCTGTTTACTTCAGCGTTTTCAGCTCTTTTTTTGAACCCAAGGGTCAGTAAAATATTTGAAACAATTCGAAAGGGGAATGTGGGTCTGATTTTTTTTTTATAGGAAACACCGCATCACCGTTAAATTTCGGCAGCAATTTTGAAACTGATCATAAACACATTTTTTTTTCTACTTATTGCGCCTGGAATATATCTAGGGCCCTCTTAACGGGTTTGAGAGCTTAGGCTCCAAACTTCTCAGGTTCCTTATTTCAAGTTGAGTATAATTATCTTCTGTTACTTGACAACTGAATTGAATCATCATGATTAATAACATGTTAATTAAGAAATGAAGAAAAATTGATCAAAAAATGCAAACTCTCTGCACAACTTTTTAAATCATTTTGAAAGCCCGTGTTTGTGCCGGAAACGACTCCAGCCGCGTAGGCCATCTTTTATGACGAAATATACCCATTAAGTAAAATACGAAGGCCGCAACAGGCAATCTTTCTAACAAGGTGGCTGAAAAAAAACAAAAAAAAACTGGGGGGGAATCAGACTGAAAATGTGGTTGCACACAGCCACTATTCAAGAAGCAATCTCTGCACTGTTTTAATATAAGAACGGTAAAGAGGACGTTCCCAACGGCACTATTATTAATATAGAAATTTGGTTACGAAAATACGAGTTTTAGGGAAAATTCTCGAAAGAAAAATCACTCGTAAACGCCACACGCCTGAAACTTATAAACATGAGAAAACGTTTTCTTCCAGAAATTTTGTAACTACATACAATTGAAAACATTTGATTCAAATTTTTGTCCGCCTGTGGACAACTTGGAGTCAGTGGACAACAAATCAAGAATTTCTGAACTGTGTGATTCGGTATGTGCAGTCAAATTCCTTTATAATGGCGTTCAAGGTATCAGTAAACATCGTCGTTATAACGAAGCGGTCGATAGAAAGAAAATTAAAAGGTTTTTTTCGAGAAACTGGTTTGAAAGATATTGTTACACGTCTCATGGAATTGTGTTTTGAACACACACATGATGCACAGATGTGAACAATTATTGTATATCACTACAAATAATTATTCTTCGATCGGATATATATATCTTCGAAATTTTAATTGAGTTTTTCTCTGCTCCAGAAGTATTTCTAGTGTTAGATTAAAGAATATTAATACCAGTAGTAAAGATTGAAGAATGCTCGGAGGAGTGAGTTTCAATGCCACAGTTACGGGGTAGGGGAGAGCTGGTGGGTCTTTTGTCCCGGGCACTGAACCAGAATGGACGCCCCATTCACTTTTCAACATAACACGTGGAGCAATTCGTGCTTGACGCTGGTGATCAAGCATCTTGTTGCGGCCCTGATTCTAAGTCCCTTCAAACAAAAGGGAAAAATCGGGAGAACTAACGAAGGCACGGATCAATTAAAGTTAAGGATTTCACTCCTTGAAGCAAACTTGTAGTTTACTATGTAGTACACGCTCTACGGGTAACTCTTTTGGTTACTCTATGACCTGGTCCCTCGTTCTGATGAATGAATACCAATGAATACCAATTGCTTCCAAGAACGCTAACGTTCCTAATGCGCAATGGGTGGAACTTGAGCAATACTCCGAAATTATGCAACGGATACTGTCATAGTTATCGAAAGAAAGAAATCAGAGCAAAATATTCATCAATTTTTTGAGCTTAAATTCCAAGAATTTCTTGCAAAAATGAAAGTTTAGAGAATGTTATTGTTATGTCTGAAGTCATAGCATTTCAATCAATCAATTTTACATTTGGTCTTATGTTGCTTCCATTCCAGCCAATTGGATCATTTTTCTCGTTAAGTATCCCTTATCGATAGCTTTATTTTAAGAGTATGTCAATTCTAGAATTGATTAATCTGTCAACTTGAGCATCTTAACGAGATCGAAATAACGTATCGATAAAAATCTATGACTCGGGGAAGAGTAATGGTGGCTGACTTTATACCAAACTATCCATCAAGTTGCCTATTACATTTCCAATGGGATATTCCTTTCTTCGATTTCTATAATCCATAATATGCTTATCTATTTGCTTAGACTCAGCTCTGTAATTTCGGTCTTTCATACTAATTCTGAATATCTTGACCTTTTACCATTTACGGTATGAGGAGGAAACAAAAGAGGGTTCATTGAACTGATGAGACAGTACCTGCTCTAAAATAATCCTATCAGAAATAATTATCCTTAATGCGACCACACGCAACATATGCATGAAATTGGATAATGGTGGTTTTAATGGGAGCTTCAAGTGCAATTATCGCAATCTTGAAAGATGATGGAAGGATTCAATCTTTACTCTTCCTTTTAACTTAAAATGCTATAATAAGACACTTACGGTGAAATGAGTGACTCTTGATCTTATAAACCGCCATATGCATGCAAATTCATTGTCTAACTGCTGGTCCGCGGATACCTGTCGGTATAAGAAACATTCTGCTAAATTCTTAAAGCTACTACATGATTTAGGAACTGCATTGTTGTGGGGTGAGAATGGTGCTTTTTAAATTTCTATTAATGTACAGAAAAAACTGTTCAGCCGTATCAGCAGCAATTAAAAATCAAATATAGAAATCGATTGAATATGCAATCGAAAGTTGAAGTCACGTATATTAAATTTTTTCATAAAGAAGTAGCAAATGCCCAACTACTAAAAAAATGGTAATTCGGCCTAACCAAAGTCAACTGCTGAAATTCTGCGGCAAACATAAAAATATAGTAACCGGTATTGTGTGTTGAGCAAAAACATTTTTACACCGGTTTGGAGCTTTGGTACACGAAAAATAGCAGCTGGAGTTTTACGGAAAACTTAAATATATGGCAACCAGTAAAATGTTACACCGTGTGCGTCACACTTACCCCGACCCGGCGAATGTGATTCACCGTACGGGGGTTCCCCGAAGGGAGCATTTATTTTCTCTTATAAAAATATATACATTCTATATCACCGGAGCACCATTGGTCCGAGATTAACAATTCACCTTACAAAACTCGGGCAACACTGTTAACAACCCGCGAGCAGGAATTTGGTGCTCCCGATTACAACTTTTCAATCTATTTGTTTCTCTCGGGAACATTTCACTCTGTTGCCGAGCACTTTTGCCGACTCTGTTGCACAGTCCATTATACCAGAAAGAAGGGTTCTTGTTTTTTGGTTTTTAATCAGTGAATAAACAATATATATGGTATCCAACGTAGGCATCCCGAAAGTGATTGTTGGGGCCGAGAAACCATTGTTGCCATTGCTTTTTTTGCCCATTTCGGGCCTTTTCCTAGCTCTGATGAACTTTTAAAGTAGCCAATGGTCCAATCCTGGCCCTGTTTGGTATGCATATGCAGAATTTGGCAACGATCGGTCTGAAATTGGAGATTTATATAAAGAACAAACATATGGTACTTTCACATTTATATATATAAGGTAGTATATGTTTTGAAATTCGCTCATCAAATATGCATACACCAATGCAATCGAAAGCGGCGCTCGTCACTTGGATCCAAAAATGTCAGACAATGACCACATATGATGGTGACACCACAACTATTATAGGGGGGGGGGGACTCTATGTGGACATTTCCTTTTGTAATCCTTCATGTTTTTTAAAAGAATAGTTGATTTTCCGCAATTTCTCTCACATCCAACCCACGAATCCATTGTTTTTCCCAACCGAAATGGTTTCAGTTTCAGTTTGGCCTTATTCTTTGGCTGAGTTCCATCACCATCGTCGTCGTGAGTCGTGAAAAGTGATGAACCCATTTCTCTTTTTTTACTTTTATTTCGGTTTCCATAAATTCAGGTCGTTTTTTTTCTTTTAAGGAAAATTACTGTCTGGAGCAAAATTTGAATCGAAAGCGTTCTCGTGGCGTTCGGTTCTCAGAACGCGTTTCACGAAGATTCGCTCTTTTTCTCACTACTTCACCGCACACCAACTCCCCAGTCATATATTGCCTTATGGCAATTTTTAACTAGTGGAGGTGGGTGGGGAAATGATGGTGCCGTTTATCGGTGGTCACCCCAAGACCATTAGGTAAGGAACTTTTTCGGATGTTCTTTTGGCTGGATTCGAACCCATGGACCACGTCGGAAACATTCATAGTGGAGGACGAGCATCTTACCACTGCGCCATTCGGGCGTCGCTTCTTCACTCTCTCATCATGTGTTGATTTCAGATTATAAAAAAATATTAAATGTTATAGTAGCGGCAGGGTCTGATTTCTTCACCGGAAAGATCATTACAACACAGCCCTGAGGTCATACGATGGGGGACAAAAGCCCGATTGATTCCTAACAAAAAGGACCATCGAGGAAGTAGTCCCACTGGGCGTTACAGCGCGAATAAAACTGACATCTATAAAGGCTCAGTTATTTGAATGCATTGGTATATAGACTTCCTCTATATACCAATACACTAAACTGTTATCCGGCCCATAGGCCCGAAGTCCCGCCTCCGGAAATTTACCACCATCTCCATAATACCTATAAAAATATTGGAATCAAGGGCTACACCCCCCCCCCCTTAATGTTTTTGAGCCCTTCCGGTACTTCCAAGAACTATAGTGGGGACATTCGACATTTTGGACCCATTTAATATTTAATAATATATATACATTCAATGACTCACCCTAGTTCCAGAAGCCCCCCCCCCCCCCAGGATTATTGCTTTGTCCAGGGCCCTTTCATGTCAAAGTCGAGCTCTCAGAGACTGTCTGGGGCAAGGGGGTGCCTAATATAATATTTTTAATTTGCGAGCAAGGAGGAGGCGGACTGTCAACACGACACTTACATAACCTGAAAATTACGGGACCTGCAATTTTCTAATATTGAAAACAGATGGCAGCACTGCTACAAGATGAGACACGCATAATTCTGACAACTTGAATACATTAGAACCACACAAATACACACGCAACGCGTTCCGGAATGCACTAAATTGTTACGGCCCGTCTAAGTATTCTTACGACTTACTTTCACTTTTGCTCGCCATGACAATACTTTCCGAATTTGCCGTGCTTTTGGTTTTCTCCTTTTTTTCCTCTTTCCCTCCTTCCTACACACGACCGATCCCTGTCCAGCCTCAGCTATACAAAAAAAAAAAAAAAAAAACACAACGCAACCTCCTTTGATGAGCCCATCGTCAGAAAGTCTTCCCGAGTAAGACGTTCGTCTAGTGCGCTTTGCTTGGCTTACAATGTAATATTTCGTGACAGCCGTGCCGAGAATTTTCGACAAACCACTCAAAGACAGTGCATAGCGCGCGCGTGTAGACACGATTTCAGGAATTCCTTAGATGAGTGTTTACGAGATGCATGTACGGCTAGTCGTCGGAAGTCTCTGGAAGGGGCCCACATACTTGTATCCTTGTCGTTTTGACTGGTTTGATACTCCACTAACACTTTTTCACATTGGAAGGATGAAAACCCCCTTTGCTGGCTGCATTTGGCCGCCCGAGTCGGAGGTTGTACACCCCAGGTCATCTACCGCGGCATACCGGTACTTATGCATCTATTCCTACTATTAATATTACTAAACTATACATACAATCTCTCAAGCATTTCCCCCTTGGGGAATTCAAAGTATCTGCTTATCGTCGTTTAGAGCTAGCTAGAGCTATACGCAGGTTGGAAACCAGCTGAACTGAAAAGATAACACTGCGCTCAACGACAGCAACAAAAAAATCGTGTTCTTAAGAAAATTTGAATGATTTTAGGGTTTATTGAGTCTTCCACTTCCGAATCTGGCATTGGTTTTGTCATATTGGCTCTAGTTTTTGAGATAAAGTGAAAGTTACATTGCAATAGTGCTACGTAAGAAGTATACAAATCACATTGTCGAGAGTGTATGCATTATCTCATAAACTACAGCGTTTATGACAAAACCAAGATGCGGAACCAACGCAACGCTTCAAAATCATCCAGTGAAATCACTGAAATACCTTTGCCAATTTTACTGTACTTATTTATACGCACAGTTTCAACGTGATTCATGCGCTACTAAGGGCGGTATTCACCGACATGGTTTAAACTATATAGTCGCAATTTTTTGATAAGAAATCGACACGGATTGGCTAAATTCAGGTTTTTAACCAATCTAATCTCATCTCTTATCCAAAAATTGTGGCTACAGTTTAAACCATGTCAGTGAATACGGCCCTTATGGTGTTACCAAGGAAATTTAATTTCCACTTTATATCAAACATTACAGCCACAATCTGACAAAATAAATGCTAGATTCGAAATCAGTGACCCAAAATCGTCCTAAAATCACTGAATCTTTCAGTATAAAATCAGTGTTGAGATGCGTAATTTTCTCCGATCGGATACCAGTTTAGAGATCCAAGTTTACCCTGGGAAAAGATAGATGGCACTTACACAAATAACACAGTTCTCACTGACCAGGAAATGCTTGATTTTAGAGGGAAAAAAACTATTACAGTTTTTTTTGTTTTTTTTTTTGAATGACCAGCCACACGTTGGACGGAAGACGAATATGCAAAATAGCGGATCTGACACCAAAAGGTACGGGCTTCAAGCTGTTTTAGAAGAATATGTAGTAATAAATGTATGAGATAATTCACAGAGACATTGAATCTACGTGGCATTGATTCAACACCCCATCGTTTTCCACATCCATTTTCTTCTTGAGAATCCTAGAAGATATTTCAAAGATATTTGACACTTCATGAATGGCAAAAAACAACAGCCATTTTACACGGTTACCTTGAAGCCAAAAGAAGATAGAAAAGAAATAGGCAGACGTGTGAAAATGAAAATGCCAGGGAATCTGTCATGTCCTCAAGGTTACAGTTCTAGGTGAGAAGACAATGAAGTAGGATAAACGGATTTTTCATTACCGTAATGCGATTACCAAAACCTTTTTTTTTTGTATAATTTGTGGCGGATGTAACACGCACACACGTACACGGTAAAGTGACCTCAAGCATGAATACAACGCTTCCGGTAACAAATATTTGCATAGAATGAAGAAAAGAATATATTATATCAATACCAGACGTATAATGCACTTAGCTACGCCTCGTGGTTAGCCAGTGAAACCGAACCCAGGAATAGAATCCACTTTTTTTTTTTTCCACGAGCTAACTTTAGAGCTCTCCTTCAATGACACGACACTAGAGAACACCACCGACCAAAAATAGCGACGTCTCGACCGAAGCAATGGAAAGTCAGGTCCAGGAAGCATGTTCCGTGTGAAATTTTCATGAACCGTGGCATAACCCCCTAAAAAAGGGGATTACGAATGCACGGACATAACTCTATTATGTTGGATTTTTTGAAAGAATGGTTCGAGAGTATTACGGCGTGTCTGGAACGGTTATTTGACGGAGGGTAATCTTCGGATAATGCCTAATAAAAGAAGCAGTTAAGAAGGTGACTGCCATTTTTTGTCGGTTGACAGTTTCGAAATCGTCGATTCCGTAAGAAACTAAATACATCACTAACATGCATTGCCCTGCCAAAAGAGAAATTCCTAACACGTATTTGACTGCTACAGAAGGGTGTTGCGCTGGAGGGGTCAGCAACAAAATGAAGTCTATTAAGTATTTTACCGTGTTTGATGGAAGTATATAATCATCAATTTTTTTCCACTGAAGACGATAGCATGCTCTACAACAGTGGTTCCCATCCCGAGGTACGCGTGCTAGTCATTCAGTGGTACGAGATATAATAATCTGCGATGGCGGAAAAAATGGGTAACAACAAAAAAATGAAAAATATTAGTTACGGCACAATTATACAGAGGATAAGGGGATGCGCAAAGCTTTCACGCATTTGCAGGAGTACGAACACTTACCGTACATTTTCTACGCAAGTCTCCCACGCATTTCGAGGGTCCGCAATGCACACTTTTAAGCATTTACAGGGGTACACAAGCTTCATATACAAGCATGCCTAGAGGTACGCAAGCCACCCACCCATGCATTTGTAGTAGTTGGAAACTTCTATGCAGTTTCAGAGGTACGTAAGCAACCTACATTTCGAAGACTTCTCAACGAACACCTATCATGCATTTACAAGGGTGCAAAAGCTTCGTACGCGTGCATGTCAAGAGGCACGCAAACGGAATACGCATTTATGGGGGGGGGTATTTAATCGTCCTATGTATTCATACCCAACACGCATTACTAGTAGCAATCACCTTCTCATTTTTCGGGGGCACGTAAGCCTCCTACGCATTTCCAAGTGGTACTTTGAGCATGGAAGTTCGAGAAGTGCTATTCCAGGAGAGATATTTGTCTCGAACTGAAAAATTGGTTGAAACACCATGAATCATTATTCGGACACATTTTGGTGGACCCCCGTCTTACGCATATGAAAATTACTGTAGAGTTTTCTCTGATAAGCCATCAACTATTTTTTGGAAGCAAGGATTTTTTGTTGAAACATTTATGCAAAATGGGCTAAAATTAAGTGTTCACATATTGGAACTGTGTTATCAGTGTTAGAGAGGAAGGAAGATATTTTTTTTCCGCCAGGAAGTGTACTAACAAGTAGTCTGTTAAAGCAAATGGGGCGTCGATATGATAATGACTAATGATGTGACAGCAGAGATATTTCTTCATCAAAGTTCTGCCATGTTTCGAATGATGTCATGTCATGATATTCGAAATTACATACCTTAATGTATTTAATATAGACTTTAAAACGGACGTCATTGTAGTTTCGGACCTCGATATTTCGATTCAAGATTCAAAACGCTGACAAAGCGAAACAATGGCTATGCTAGTCACACCATCTGGGACACGTTGACCTTCACTTCCTTTTCCAGTATAAGTGCATTTCATGCCTTCTGGGTTATTGTAAATAAATAAATAAAACTATCCGTGCTAGTTCCGCTTGAATAATTTATAGCAGATCATTAAAGATATACATTATGAATAAAAGGGTACCAGCTGAATCATTCAGCTATAATAATTCAAGGTACTTACTTTATTGGCTATGTATAGTGAATCCCGGACTAAAGGTCTATGTGACAGTACAGTGGGGTCTCGCAATTCATTTGGACTTTGGACTTTCCCAATGTTCGGAATTGCCTGATAGGCTTGTATTATTCTTCGCTATTCTAGGTTTTTACAATTCGAAATCAGTTTGGAGAGGGAATGGTTTCAGATTGCTAGACACTACTGTGTGACGCATCGAAGAACAAAATGGACTAAATCACCTATATTTGTTTGTCTGCATGTAATTCTACCCTTCCCCTATGATTTTAAGGTAATCGAACAGCGTCAGTACTTGATAACGTTTACTTTAATAGCGCAGCTTTCCGATACGACAAGATTAGAATCACTGCGTAAAATCAGTTCTGAAGTACAAGCTATGTAAATTAAACTTCCCCATCTCACAGGGCTCTTGAAGGTGTGTTAATGGTAACAATGACGCGATTTTCGGGCAACAGAATGAATTTCGAAATATCAGGCAACTAGCCTATCGGAGTATTTTTGTACAGGTTATGTTCTGGGTTAATACCCCGAAGTTATGTGATAGGTAAGACCGACAGTAAGAGCTCAAGACAAATTTGCGTAACTCTAGGTTCAATTTTGTATACAACCTTAATCATTGTTTAGAGAACCAATATTTTCGAAAGGCACCAGCATTAACAAAAAAATTCAGAAATGTAGGTTTTTCTAAGTATAATTATAAAATTATCCCTAAAGTTTTTAAATTACTTTAAAATGTGTACATACGAACAATATGTGTTGTGAGATATTCGATAACGCTTTTATGATTTGGGTCCAACAAAAAAAAAAGTGAGCTTCTTGTGTTAAAGTCATGCAATTTTGTTGTTAGTTTCTCTATGAATTCAAGTGGACAAACTCCCAAGAGAGCCGAAATTAATTAAATTGACTTGCGAGTGACCAGGTGTATTGCCAATAAATATCAAACCATATCAAACAGCACTTTATTTGAGCTAACTTTTTCAAGAGCGGCAGTGATGTTTGACTTAAAGTATTAAAATGGTGTTAAAACCATTCTTTAAAAGTGAAAGCTTTGATTTCAAATGGTTTTAAGGCCCAAATTGAATTCCAAAATTTCTGGCAAAGTTTTCTTCATCAAAAGACATCTTCAGCTGCTCTTCTCCGGTTTCTACTTTTAGCACCTTAAAAATCAGCTCAGCTTAACTACATACGGTGTTCTGATTCAAATGGACAATATATTCTTACCTGATTATTAGGGCTGTTCCGATTAATCGATTTATCGTGTCAGTTAATCGATCAATTCGAGGTGTATGACTACAATCTCTTTTCATCTGATAAATAACGAGTGCAGAAGTATTTGAAGTATCTGTTACCACACACAGACACATAAAATTTCGTGCGATTGTGTCCATTAAAACGCCTTATAGAGCCCTCTGAGATAGTGGAGCTCAATTTCGGTAGCTCTATACACTGATTGCCCAGTTTGGATTGGTATTTGAGCAAAATAATCGCCCTAACGGAAAAAACAGGTAAAATGGAGGTCAATATATATCAGGCGAAAGACATTAATTCTAGTATTGGATTCACGATTAAATTTTCATTTAAAGACTCCAAAACCCTTTGAGCAATATCGTTAATAGCCGTCCCACAAAAAACGCTCCCGTCTAAATTCCGTAAAACGAACGCTATCGAAGGAACTCGTTATCGTTCGCGATATCGTGTGGAATGGATATCATTCCCGTGCACACACACAAAATCCTCACGTAACTCGTGACCACGTCATTGACGAATATCAGCAACGTGATGTGGAATTTTGTCAGCCCAAGCAAATCTGCCGTCATTAGCCAATTCGAGAGCTTGTACTTTTTCGACTCGAGTGAACTCGACAGGAAAATAAAATGCATTTTTTTTGTAGTTGGGTATGTTTGTTTGTCCGTCGAAGCGTGAGAATTGCGTGCACTTTTTCACAGGAAATTCAAATTCATAAATTTCGGCTTGTGTATCGATTCGACAACAACTACAAACGGAAATTTTCCCTAATCAATAGCAAGTGGTTAATATAAAGAGAAAACTAGGCCTCTCTCGGGTGAATATGATTCTATTATGTTCACCATAATGAAAAAAAATGCATTCTTCAAAATGCAATGGAAAACCATTTTCTGACGAAGCATAAATTTACGTGTTTCCGCGAATTGTTCATAATTCACTCGGCAAATCTGTCAGAAATATACTACGGTACGACAGTACACGTACGCATGCTATTAATAGACACTTTTAACCTGGATATTGGATAACAAATTGAGTGCAAAAAAGTTTTCTGGAAATTTCTCTAAGGCCGGTATTACACTGTAAAATTTTGATAAAAGTTCTTTTATCAAACTCGAAAAATACAACCAATAAGTGCATCGGTTACATTCGAGTAAATGCAACTGGTGATGTTATTGGTTGAATTTTTCGAGTTTTATCAAAGAGCTTTTACAAAACTTTTATAGTGTAATACTGTAAAAATTTTGTAAAAGTGCTTTTATAAAACTTTAAAAATACAACCAATAAGCTGATCGATTACATTCGAGCAAATACAACCGATCTGTTTCTTCGTTGTGTTTTTCAGGTTTTATGAAAGCGCTTTTACCGATCTTTTACAGTGTAATGCCGGCCTATAGCTGGGATTACACCATAAAAGTTTGATAAAAATTCTTTTATAAAACTTGAAAAATGCAATCAATAAGCATACCGGTTATATTCGAGCTAATCAATCAATAGGCTTACTAGTTGTTGTTTTTTTCAAGTTTTGTAAAAGGTATTTTTTATCAGATTTTTATTGTGTAATCCCGACCTAAGTTATATACCGTCGAATCCCGTTATAACGAACTCCAAGAGACTAGAGAAATTTCGTTATAAAGCAGTTCCGGGTTTTCGCATTGTTCCTATGTAAACTTATCTGGAGGATTAGAAAAGTGTTCGTTATTAAACGAGATTTTCGCTATAGCGGTGTTAATTAAAACGGGATTCAACTGTATTTTCAAATATCACCGAATATTCCGGATCATATACAGGGTGTCTCATAAATTCGTAAATAGTTTAAAAATCCGAATTAAAGGAACAGGTATATTTAAATGTGGTTTGTGGAAATGTTATTCTCACGAAGGGGGACCTTTTTTTTTTTTCTGGTACAGAAAAACATTTACTTCAAATTTTTTATCGATAGAGGGCGCTGCCCACAAGCAAATCGCTGAAATACGCAAATCAGAGTCCTATAACATGGAAAGAAAATTATTAACAGCTCATTTATATGAATTTTTCCTGTTACTGAAGCGTACATAAGGTTTTAATTGTGATGTTGTAATTGGTGGATAAATTACTACTGGTGAAGCTGTTTTACTTCAGCCACGAATTACCGGCATTTTGTCGCACGACGGTCATTTTCTGCACACGAGGGCTAATTAGACCGGTACCTACAATTTATTGCCGATTCCGAACGGCAGGCTTGTCTTTTTTATACTCGTCGAGAGGTTGGTGCGCTAACCCCTCGATGGGGGACTCCTTGCGGTAGCAATTTTTTCCTGCGGTCTTGTCGCGTTTTTGTTGTAAGCCTGTGTCAGGAGTATTTTATAATTAGGTAGTTTTTCGGCTATGTATAATTTTATCAAGGCATTAAAAAATTCTTTGGCAACTAGTAAAAAAACTATAGTGTTACAAAAATCACAATAAATTAAAAGGAATGACAACAAATTAAAAAAAAATTACAATAAATTTAAAAAATTACAATAAATTTAAAAAATTTCAATAAATTTAAAAATTACAATAAATTTAAAGGAATGACAACAAATTAAAAAAAAATTACAATAAATTTAAAAAATTACAATAAATTTAAAAAATTTCAATAAATTTAAAAATTACAATAAATTTAAAGGAATGACAACAAATTAAAAAAAAATTACAATAAATTTAAAGGAATGACAACAAATTAAAAAAAAATTACAATAAATTTAAAAAATTACAATAAATTTAAAAAATTTCAATAAATTAAAAGGAATGACAACAAATTAAAAAAAAATTACAATAAATTTAAAAAACATAATAAGTTACAAAATCACGAATAAAACTCTCAAGTACTTGAAAATTAAATTTTACACGAAATTAAATAAAAATGAAATTCGCAATTTTGACCAAAAATCTCATAATGGAATGCCAAGCGGGCACAAAGGAGAATAACATGATCGACCAATCTCCTATTTTAGTTTTCTTAATTATTTCACCGGGGCCCTATTAACCCATTTTCGTTTACCTTGTATGTCAACTGACCAATTAGTACTAAAACAACACAATAGCTACACAATATAATACAATAATTTTTTTCACTGATTTTTTAAACAGATATGGTTCTGTGGTATTTAAATAATAAAGGAGAAGATGGCGGGAAGCTCGTTAGTATAGTTTACGCATCGATGGCTACCAAAGCGCTAGACGAGATGGTCAGTAGATTAGAGCAATGCCGGGGTCGTGGTGGCTATTTCTTGGCCACTGGCATTTAGCGATCCATCAACGTCTGACCTACACGGGATCGTGATAACGTTCACACGTGTGAATTCTATTTCGATAACTCATTGGAAATCGTAAAAAATCGTGTCTGGAGAATTCACCGCCAAACAATTCAACGACAATGGTTAGTCGTCTAGTGAGTGAGTGAGAGAATGACCAAAGAAATGAGCGAACAAGTGACTGAATGACCAAAGAAATGAGCGAACAAGTGACTGAATTACCAAAGAAATGAGCGAACAAGTGGCTGAATGACCAAACAAACGAGCGAACAAGTGACTGAATGACCAAAGAAATGTGCGAACAAGTGACTGAATGACCACAGAAGAATGAGCGAGTGAATAGCCCTTTTACTTACTCTGGCTTTCGGTCCCCTCCGATTTCGCACACACCAAGTTGGACGGAATAAAGTAGTCGCTTTCAAACTTTCGACTTCTTCGCCTCAGCGGTGATATCAATTGGTCACTCACTCATTCATTTGGTCGCTCACTCACTTGCTAAGTTGGTCACTCACTCATTCATTTGGTCGCTCACTCACTTGCTAAGTTGGTCACTCACTCATTCATTTGGTCGCTCACTCACTTGCTAAGTTGGTCACTCACTCATTCATTTGGTCGCTCATTCAATCGTGTGATCATATATTCGGTCAGTCATTCAGTCACTCATTCGGTCACTCGCTCAGTCACTCCCATGCTCATTCATTCACTCACTCGGCACTAACTCGGCTACTCACACATTCGCTTATTAACTCACTCAGCCACTCATCACTTCATCACTCGCACGCTCATTCATTCTCTCCTGCAGTCACTCGCTCACTTATTCCTTCACTCATTCGATCATTTACTGGATCACTCGCTTGCTCATTCATTCACTCATTAGGCCACTCACTTGCTAAATCACTCGATCACTCACTCGCATGTGCCGAACTGTCGTTGACAGATAGTTTGTCGATGAATTTTCCCAGCAATGAATTTCTTAGCTGTGAATTTTCTGTAAATCCTTTTAAAAAATATGCACTTTTCGCTAAAATATGGCGATCATAGAAATGGTGACTGAGAAAAAGATGCCATAACAAATAACCGAAATTTGTACTGTAAATATAGTCGAGTTTGACTGTTTCTTCCAAAATAGTACAAAATCAGTTTAGATAGTATAAGATCAATTTAAGAAAATTTCGGTACACCGTGGGAAACTAGATCAAGTAGAATAGATGAAAGTCCATAAGGAGGTCTGATACATTTCAATATGGTCAAAAAGCCTCAAAAACCTGTAGTACAGGGGTCTTCAACGCATGGCCCGAGGACCACATTTGGCCCTTAGAGCTTTTGCCGTGGCCCGCCGATCATTTTCAGAAAATTATTGAGAACATTGGCAAACGATTAGTTGTAGAATAAATGAAAGAAATAATTCCGGAACAATTGATGAAAACTCAGTATTAATGAAAGCAATATCTTTAAAACCTTTGAAACAAATTATTTTATAATTAGTGAAAAAAATTACTTATAAATTAATGAGAGAGAAATAATTTCGTAATTTCTCGTGGAAATTATTTCACAGAATATTTATTAGAATTATTTCACAGAATATTTATTAGAATTATTTCACAGAATATTTATTAGAATTATTTCACAGAAGAATTTAGAAGAATTATTTCACACATTTTTGAAAGAATAATTGCATATTAATTGGAGGAAATGATTTCAAGATAGATTGAGAAGGAAATACATAATTTCAGAATTACCGAAATAAATAATTAGGTGCATAATCATTCAATTTGATTTCATATTATAATTAATCTCAGAATTAATTAGTTTAATCACAAATTAATCAAAAAAAATTCAGAATTAGTGAAAAAGTTATTTTTCAGAACTAATCGAAATTGATAAATTAAATAATTTCAAATTATTTTTGTCACTAGGGGCCCCATTGGCCCCTTTAATTAATATGTCACTAAATTACATGAGTTGGTTGCCCGCGGGCTTCGTGGGAAGTTTCAGTTTGGATTGCCGTGTCTTCTGACCCTTGCTGTAATAGAAGCGTCATTAAAAATATTATTTAACCACTGATTTGTTTCAAACCTTTTACACATATTTTCGATTGTATATGCTATGATATCCCAATAAATGTTTTGCGTGTTTCTAGTACTTGTATTTTCTTCCAATTTTCAAACATTAAGAAGAAAAATAGTATTAGTGCCACATCGATGCATAATAAAATAGCATGACATCAATATAATTGAATAAAAATTGATTTAAAATAAAGGATACTGTTTATTTTATAAAATGGTACAAAAGTTTGCGTTGTATTAATCAAATCAAAAATTAAATTTTAAAATTTTGAAAATCAATCCTCTATGGTTCATCCCCATAAAAACGTATTGGAATTTTTTTTTACAAAAACGAATGTAAATTGGTGCTGTTAGCATCTTTTTAATAGAAACAGTACAGCAATGCGGCAATTTAATTAATTGAAGTTGATTTTTTTTTCAATTAGCTAAAATGGTTAATTAAGGTAAAAAATTTACCTTGATTTTAATGTTATTTGTAATCTAGTAAATTGTTACTTATAGCGAAGGTGAATAGTTTTTATCTTGAATTTAGTATTTCTGATTATCTCAATTTGGTGCGATTTTATAAATCTCTGAAGACGTAGAATTTCAATAGCTCTCAAAAAATAACACCAACAAGGAATCAACTGGTTTATGGTAAACAAAAGAACTATTAGGGGAAATTTAGTTTCTATTCTACTGTGATTTTTAAACATTTCAACTGATAAAATAAATTTAATAAATTTATTTATTATATTTAAATTAAATAAATTTCATAAATTTAAATAAATAAATTTCATAAATTTAAATAAATAAATTTCATAAATTTAAATAAATAAATTTCATAAATTTAAATAAATAAATTTCATAAATTTAAATAAATAAATTTCATAAATTTAAATAAATAAATTTCATAAATTTAAATAAATAAATTTCATAAATTTAAATAAATAAATTTCATAAATTTAAATAAATAAATTTCATAAATTTAAATAAATAAATTTCATAAATTTAAATAAATAAATTTCATAAATTTAAATGTTTTGAGCAGTGTATTGTACTCACAAAGCCGTATTTTGTAATGAAACGACAGTGAAAGATATATTTTCTAAAATACAACAAAAAAAATTGAGAAGAGAAATTATAGTGTAATGGATTTTATAACCATGTATATTCAAATATACACCGGACCATAGAGGACTCAAATGTTTTGCCTCTTTTTATGAACTGAACGGTTTCTTTTGTTTTGAGAATCAGTTTTTATTCAATTACATTGATGTCAAGATATTTTAACATGTACTCAAGGTATCAAAAATGCATTTTTTTCTTACTAAATTAGTTTTCTTACTAAAATTTGCAAAACAATGAGTATTAGAGATATGTAATACATTGAACTGATGTATCATAGCATGTACAATCGAAAACATCTCCACCAAATTTGCAGTAAATCAATGGTTAAATAATATTTCTACTAGAGCATTTTTGAGGTTTATATCATTTAAAAGTTATGAGACCCCAGACCCCTCATAGATTCGAAACGAAATTCCAAGCAAAAAAAAGTGGTAAAAAAAAATGACTAGAGGTCATAAAACTCTGGAATAGACGCTTTTTTGTGTATTGAACTGCTTCAAATGAATCGACCTCATTGATCTCTAAAAGAAGAAGAAAATACATATAAAAATTCGGCTGTTGAGAGGTCACATGATCGAGATTACTTCAAAAGTTGAGGTCAGATCAGGGTTAAAAAGCCAATCTCGGGTCGATTCCTACTGAGTAGGTAGGTCGGAAATTTTTCTTACAAGAATTCAAGGAAGTCAGAGTCGTTTTTGTCTCCGTGTGTAGTCAGTCAGTCAGTCAGTCCTCCAACAACCTAACTATCTCTTCTAATTTGATCCTCCTGTGCGATGATGATGCCCCGAGGTATAAATAATGTTAAATAAATCTTTTCCCAAAACTGAGTGTTCGCATTTCATAACTGTTCTGCGGATGCGTGACTGTGTTGGCTTCTTCCGTTGATTTTAAATTAGGCCTCGTCACTATTAATGGCTCTTTTTCACCGGCGTTATCATCATCATCATCATCGATACAGGTCATCAACGCCAGTTATGGCCTCGGGGGGGAATCTTTTTTTTGCACTCAGGGAACAGTTATTGATGGTTATCGGAATCGTATACGATGTTGGGATGAATCCACTGCGGAAGAATCACGTGAAAGCAAAGAAAGTATCATTACCTGGAATGTGCGAAGGTCAAAATAACCATAAAGCTAGGCTATAAGAAACAATATTTTCTGAGTCGATTATAACCTTGTTATGCGTATTATTGTTCATCGACTCGAATAGATCCACATTACCTTGTGTCTTCAAGGTTTTTTTTATAAATTGCTTCGGACTGGAAAATGACAATTTTTTTTCAGACGTTTGGTAGGTACTAGACGATGTATGGCTCGTTAAGTCTTATTATGATATAATACCTTACTCCCATACAATGTGATTCTCTCGCTTCAGGCCCCGAAAAAATCGCTTTGAAAAACGTTATGTCATTGAGATAGATGCTTGAAAATTTATTTTTAACTTGCCTTCAATGATGCAAAACAAGATACTATAGAACAGTGTTCTTCAGCGGCTGGCCCGCGAAACAGTGCCAGTCTGAAACATTTCGACGAGTTCATGTAGCTGCAATATAATTTTAAATTTAAGAAATAAAACAGCGTCCACATAACGTTTGTACTTTTTGTACTTTTTGCCTTCCCTCAAATTATTTCTCTTGTTTTGTCTTCTTTTGCCACTACGCAAATTATTACTCCCATTTATGAACTTTTTGCCGATAGATACTTATGAATTATTTTCCTATTTATTCATTTTTTACAAATAAATACAAATACAAATACAAATACAACGCCACAACAGGCAAATTGCCCACCGAGGTGGCTGACTTAAGAACATCATAGATCCCCGAGCCCCTACCTACTACTGCTACACCCCCACCTGCACCCCCCCACGGAACCCCCCAACGAATCGGTACATGCGGGAATGTGCGTGTACGTGTAGTGCAACCTGACGTAAAGTTTGTTTCTGTGTAATGCTTGTTATGTGTAGTGCTGTCATCTGCCCCCAGTTTTTACTAACTATGAGTGAAGTGTTATGGGTGAATGATTTATCGTTGTAGGACTGTTGCTCTCTGTGGCGAGACTTTTTAACGGGGAGATCGGCTCGCATTTGCGCCTTGAAGTTGGGAACCACAGAAAACCAACTTCAGCCGACCACCACTGTGGGGTTCGAACCCGGATCCTCGCATCACGAGTCCGGCACTATAACCACTCGACCACCACAGCGGCCGATTCTTAAATTATTTATTTCGTTTGTTTTTCGCGAAGGTGCAAAAATTACTTTTCATATTTATTTATTTTTTGCTAGTCTGTAAATTCATTCTTACATTTACATGTTTATTTTTTGTGTTTTCATGGGTGCGTAAATTATTACTCTTATTTATTGATTATTTCTCTTTATTGATTATTTCTCTTTATTGATTATTTCTCTTTATTGATTATTTCTCTTTATTGATTATTTCTCTTTATTGATTATTTCTCTTTCTGATTATTTCTCTTATATTTATTGTTCATTTCTCTTATATTTATTGTTCATTTCTCTTATATTTATTGTTCATTTCTCTTATATTTATTGTTCATTTCTCTTATATTTATTGTTCATTTCTCTTATATTTATTGTTCATTTCTCTTATATTTATTGTTCATTTCTCTTATATTTATTGTTCATTTCTCTTATATTTATTGTTCATTTCTCTTATATTTATTGTTCATTTCTCTTATATTTATTGTTCATTTCTCTTATATTTATTGTTCATTTCTCTTTCTGATTATTTCTTGATTGATTACCTCTCTTATTTATTGATTGATTACCTCTCTTATTTATTGATTGATTTCCCCTCTTATTTATTGATTGATTCTCTTATTTATTGATTATTTTTCTTTGATTACTTCTCTTGTTTATTGATTATTTTTCTTATTTATTGATTATTTTTCTTATTTATTGATTATTTTTCTTATTTATTGATTATTTTTCTTATTTATTGATTACTCCTCTTACTTATTGATTACTCCTCTTACTTATTGATTACTCCTCTTACGTATTGATTACTCCTCTTACTTATTGATTACTTCTCTTATTTATTGATTATTTCTCTTTACTGATTATTTCTCCCATTTATTTAGTGTTTGCTGGACCAGCGCTACGAATGTTGTCCTAAACATCATTCATTGGAAGATCACGGGACATGTTTAATGTTAGCGCAATCTCTGTTATTTACTTACGGAATCCATAGGGGTTCAAAACAATAAATGTGAAAGAAATAATTTCAGTATCAATGAGATAGTTCCAAAATTAATGAAAAAGAAACAATTCCAGAATTAATAAAATGTAACTAATTCCAGAATTAATAAAATGTAACTAATTCCAGAATCAATGAAACAAATAATTCCAGCTTTAATGAAACAAACAAATCCATAATTGATGAAAGAAATTATTCCAAAAGTAACGAAAGAAATGATTCCAGAATTAATAAAAGAGATAATTCTAGAATTAATGAAATAAATAATTTTTCCTGGATTAATAAAAGAAAATTCCAGAATTAATGAAAGAAAACTCCAGAATTAATGAAAGTATCACTTTCATTAATTCTGGCAGGGCCATATTAGTGCATAACCTTCAGCACATAGCGCACATCTTGGATATTACGGGCCACTGAGTCAATGCCTCTTATTGTAGATATCTAAAGGAGGTGGACTGGGTCCCCCTGAAAACTCGTCAGAATTGATGTGCCATTTTATCCATTTTATTATAGTTAACATTTTGTAATATTATCGCTCATTAACAACCGTTATCATGAGGTCCCATTGTGCCCAAAAGGAAGATTTTGCTCTATCGGCACTTTTGAAAGTTGTTTAACGGCCGGCGGGATAAAATGTCCGCACATCTGAAAGCAGTAATGCGATCTCTTTCAACATTCAAGAAATATCACAGCTTTACTCTCCACTCCCAATTAGAAATATAGGTGGCAGCACTAACTGTACATACAACACTTTAAGCGCACGCAGACTGTTTGATGTAGTCACACTTCCGGCTTAACTCCTTAACTACGCCTTTCTCCCTAAAATGAAGTACTTCATTGTGCTTGGTTTAGAACAGTGGTTCTTAACCAGGGGTCCTTGGAGAGGTTTCGAGGGGGGTCCGTGAGCTTTGATTAGAAAACTACTAAAATACCTAATTGCCACAAAAGGTCCACGGATCACCCCAAGGGTTAAGAACCCCCTGGTTTAAAGAAGTAATGGTCTCTGCAGTATCCAAATTAGGAGGAGAAAATGCGAGCTTCTCTTCTTTGAAATAATTATATCTCACCACAGCGGTTAACAGACTCCCAGCATTTAATTTACACTCATTACATCAACCATTCATTACTTCCTTAAAAAAAGGTAGATGGCAGCCCTTGAACACACATACATTAATAAAGGGGTCTTCAATTCATTTCCCATGCGCCACGTGTGGCCGTCGAAGATTTTTGCAGTGGCCCACCAACTAAAAAGTAGTAACAGAATTTATAGAAATACTGGAAAAAAGGCATAATGAAAAAATTTATTCTGGAATTGCGGTGAAAAAAAAAATTTAATTTTTCCCCTTTACTTTTTAAAAATATTTCAGAGAGAAACTATTTCATAATTGTTGAAATAAATTATTTCAGAATTAGTAGAAAAAAAATATTTCGCAATTCATGAAAATTCATATTTGATATAAAAATTATTTCAGAATTGCTGAAAATTCATATTTAATGAAAAAATAATCTCAGAATGTAAGGAAAGTTATTAAATTATTTTGGACCCCCCCCCCCCACGTTTGACTTAGAAGCTTAGGTCCCGTTGGGCTTCCCCGTAATACACCACTATAGGAATCGAGATACTACAATATGACTTATTTGCCCTCGGAATAGGTCCTTGTTTGGACCTATTCCGTCCATATTCCCACATAGCTACGTATGTCTTCGGAAGTAAAATGGTAGCACATCGCCTTTGGCATTAGATCAGGGCAGTGTGGGGTCAGAAAGACACGAAAAGTAAATAACTTTCGAGAAAAACATGCATATTATTCACGGATTCCATTTAGTATAATAGTAATGGTAGTCACGCGACAATGTCATGCGGAAACTTCATCGGGACGACCCAGCAATATAAGATATTCGAAACTTCATTTTGATAGAAAAGTAATCTAAATGTGTTTACACAAATCGGTTAAACACTATAGTGTTCTTGAAGCATGAATTGGCACAGTTTCTTACTGAGCAGTGGCGAAGAAAATTACTTACTGTTTTACGGACCAGGTAAAAATTGATTATTATTATTATCATCATTATTGTTATAGTAGAATAAATGGAATCATAACTCCAAATAATAATGTATTTCTTCTTCTCTTCCTCAATATGGCATCCATTTTTTTTTTTTTTTTTTTGCGTCCATCAGCTTTTCTCAAGAAAACTAGTTGAGGTTTTATTTATTTTTTCTTTGGTTCTTGGAAATGTTGTTCTCAATAGAAACAAGATAAACTTTAGAACCTTGACCCATTTTTTCTTTGATTATTATTAATAAAGACTGAAGAAAAAGTCTGGTTCATGTTTCTTTTATTTTACTGCTTCTTCTCTCTTTGAACCGAAACTTTCCGCGCTATTGATTCAGATTTGAGAGGATAAGAATGAATGAGTTTGTTCTTGGCAAAGACTCTTTGTCTTTTTTCTTTCTTATTTACGTATGTTGTATTCAATATGCAGCGATTAATCGAGGGATTTTGTTCTGTATATAATTATAAACTGAATTTTTCTGATGTTTATGAGTGAGAAGTTTTACGCTTCTTGAATGGTCTGTTTCCCTGATAACAATAGGAAAAGGCAGTAGAAATTAGTCCATGTTGTGTATAAGCAGTGCTGAAGATTGTTTGGGATTATGAAAGTTTGAAACTGGGGCTGGGAGGCAATTAAAATTTTCAACTGGTTAATCGATAATTTTTAATCAATTTATCGAATATTATTTGTAACTATACAAAATTAATTAATGCTATAAAAAATTATTTTATGATTCATTCGAGCACCTTTTCGCTAGATTGAAACAAATGTAGCCACAGATTAAGGCTGCCCGATTGAGGCAAATTAATACGCTTAAAACATTTTGTCAAAACCTGGAATTCCTTCACTTGCATCTTGTCATTTGTTCAAATATGCAAAGATTAATCGAGGGATTTTGTTCTGTATATAATTATAAACTGAAGTTTTCTTATGTGTATGAGTGAGAAGTTTTACGCTTCTTGAGTGGTCTGTTTCCCTGATAATAATAAGAAAAGGCAATAAAAACTAGCTCATATTGTGCATAAACAGTTATGAAAGTTCAAAACTGGGGCAGGAAGTTGATTAAAATTTCCAATTGATTGCTTAATCGAAATTTTTCAATCGATCAATCGAATTTTAATCGAATATTTTTCGTAACTATATAAAATTAATTAATGTGCTATAAAAATGTATTTTATTTATTTCGAGTACCTATTCACTACATGTAAACAAATGTAGCATTAGATTAAGAAATTAAGGTTGCCCGCTTGAAGCAAATTAATATGCTGAACACATTTTGACAAAATCTGGAATTTCTTTATTTGGATCTTGTCATTTCTTCACAATATCGGTTATTTTAGGTTAGTCGCTGACTGCGAAACGACTTTCGATCATACTGTTGCTTCTTTTCCTAGAATGGTACTGAATTTTCCCTAATGATACTTGGGAAGAGAAGAGTTGATGTTTCCAAGAATACAGAAAATTACTGTTCATACTGAAGACAATAAATTTTGGTCTTGTCTTTTAAAACTCCTATCAAACTCATTTTGAAACTGAAATCATGTTTTCATTGAATTGACTTGCATTTCCTCATGCAGGAGAATTTGATCAAAATACTTTAAAATATGTTTATTTAACCGAGAAGTTAGATATAGATACATGATTTAAGATATTCAATAGCATTTGTTCAACAAATCAAGTAAAATTACAAACTTTTTGAGCAAATTCTAATTGCGTCGATTAAATTTATTAAAATGTTTTACTGTGAGTACCAATCGATCGATTAACCAACCCACTTAATCGGATCAGTCTTAGCTAAAACTACCCGCAAACCCAAAATTTAGAAATTTTAAATTGGCTCAGTTCTTGTCAAATTCTTTTTCAGCCAGAGGTACTACTTCTACTGCTACTACGAAGAGAGATAGCGCTAAAATGACTGCATAAGAAACATATATCAGCCCTTCACACACAATCGGAATAGCAGAAATTACGAAACCCCTTCCAGAATGCCATACCCCTTTTTTATAAAGTAGGATTTCTTCCGATTTTCAGCAGGTCCAAAGTAAGAGAGGTAGGCAAATGTGTTTCATTAAAAAAAAAATAGACGTAGAGAAAATAACTGGGCTTTTTTTATTGCTAAATTAAAAGGCTTTCTTAAGAAGGCGAGATATCTACCGTCAATGCCAGTGCGAGGGTTAATTTCGCTGCTGCAAAACGTCTCCACTCCAAGTGGTGAGCACCACATCTCGGGGAATCGTGGAATTACTCGAAATTCACTATACTGCTTATAGTCGGGATTGCATAACCCCGGCCAGCTGGCCAAATGCTACACGTGAAAGGTGTTCGGTGGAAAAACATCAATACACACACAACCCGATATATACCTGGCTGACCATACTTCCTCGATAAAAATACTGGAAACCAGGATCCTAATATGCCATCACCAATTATCTCCAAAAGTTTTCAAAATGAGTGAAGCTGCTGTGTATCACTGAAAAATCGCCAATGGCGGAAACGAAGCGCTTCTACAAGTCAAAATGGATTAAAATGCGATGCGTCTCATGACACTCCTTTATTTACTAGAGTAAAGAATTTTTTGAATCACCAATTTTCCCAGGATGTCTTTTTGTTCTTCCTCATAAACAATACCCATTACTTCTTGAACTGTATCCCGAAATACCTAAAATAAATAGCGAGAAAGCGATCCGTCGATATTTCCCACACAGTGAAACACTGTATTTTTCAGTTTAAGACAAGCTTTCTTTGTGCTTATCGTCCGATAACAAGTACCGTCATTACACCACCGCTACTGAAATCTTTTCAATGCATTGTTGGACAAGCTCCAAAAAATCAACACCTTGTCCAAGAGATAAAAAAGGCTTTGCAATGAATGAAAAACAAAGACTAAATATTGTGGGAAAAGGGAGAGCCAATGTCTTTTTGGCCATTAATGAGGAACCCGTATCTGCTTGGCAACAATTGAACCACATCAAGAAAAGGTGTTTTTAGAGAGGCGAGAACATCGTTTCACCGACACGCTGATTTTCCATTGAATTGTTGAAAGTGGGTTATATGCACACGTAAGATTATCGATTGTCTTCTTCGAAATGAATACCACTTTGAAATGTTCTTCTTGAATGGATGATGTGGGATGGATCATCAATAGCTTATATGGTAAAACTCCCGTCTCTGTGACCCTTTTCGTTGATCTAATCCTGGGAAAACATCTATTACTTGGAAACCTACCATGTCGGAGTAGTTCATCAGGAAAAATAATTACTAAATTTATCTATCCACGAATAACTAGTTGGCGTTGGTCTTCAAATATTTGCATGCCCGACCGGGTATGTAGTTTAAAATAACACAAGAATTAATATTTTACGTGCCCGAAAAATAGCATCACTGGACTGACTTACTTGAAAAATTTTAAAAACAAATCGATTTATTTGCATATAAAATATCGAAAGTAATATAACTTTTTTTTTTAAATAATCGAAATTTTTTGAAATAAATACACAATTACAAAAGGAATACGGTCACCTATTACAAATCTAAAATTAGTCAAACCTCTAATTACAATTTTCCACGTGTTGGCGTCGAAAAAGAAGTCCTCAAGTCATCAGTCATCAGTTAGTCATCAAGTTATATTCACTTCGCTTAAAGAATTATAGCCGATTTACGGTACAGGACCAACCTTGACCCCCCCCCCCCCGCTCTGTCCCCATAGTATGATACAGTCGAATCCCGTTATAACGAACGCCAAGAGACCGGAAGAATCATTTCGTTATAACGAAATTTCGTTATAAAGGAATTCCAGGTTACCTAGCGTTGTTCCTATGTAAACTTATTTGGGGGATTAGAAAAGTGTTCGTTAAAACGGGATTCCACTGTATAACTAGATAACAGTAAAATAAAGAAAACTATATTTTACCCTTGATTGGTCATTGTAGTTAATTAAAAAATCCACTCTAGTTAATTAAATTGCTGTGTTGATGTATCGTTTCAACTAAAAATATGCTAACCATCAATTTTGCATTCGCATTTATATAGTAGAAATGTTTAATACTTTTTTATGGGGGTGAACATGCAGGGTAAATTTTAATATGGGATTAAGGTATCGTAAAAATACACTGTCATACAAATTTTCAGAATCACAAAAAATCTTTTCAATGTATCCTCTCTCTCTCTCTCTCATCTTGTTGAATTCTTGAGTGTTGTTCGTAAAATTAAATACCACGACAAATTTGAAAATGAGTAAATGTGATAGCATAATTTTAGAATCTATTTTGAAAATATTTGTACATACGGTGATTATTACATACTTCGCTCAAAAAATGTTTTCTGGGACCTAAAAATTCATGTTTGCCTTGTGCCCGAACTTGTGAGAGACGGGCTCTGTGTGTTCTTAAACTTTTGATCAGGGATTTCATCTATCATCATCAAATCGATAAGTTTTTGGGTACATATCGCAAGTGAACCTTGATAGCCGGCCCTATTTTTTCTTTTTTTAATCGTCAATAATAGGTCAGCTTGCATTCGGCTAGCTTCTTTTAAGCATGATAGGATTATGACTCGATAGGATTAGCATAATGATCATCAGATATAGGAAAACTGTCAAAGCATCGGTAAAGCTTCACGAGCATGTCTGAATTCTTGATGGAAACTTTGTTTCCCATCACCAAACGATAACTCCAACTGCTGGAATCAGAAAGTAGAGACCATTCACTAGAACAGTGATCCCCATGCTGTGGTACGCATAGCCTTAGGGGACCTAGATGAATCATTCAAAGGTACGGGGGGAAATTATCCGCAATGGCCGAGGCGAAAGAAGATGCCACGATATAAAAAGAACTCCTGCTTCAAACACATTTCTAGGCGTATGCAAACCTATACGGATTTCTGTGCATACGCAAGTCTCCTATGCCCAAGGTAAATGGACGATTTCTACGCATTCATTGGTTATCACAAGCCTCTTACTCATGTTATGGGATACGCGAGTTTGTTTCGCATTTTTAAAGATACTCCAGTTTCCTTCACATTTTTAGTGATGCTCAAATTTCCTTAGCATTTTTAAGGAAACTCACAAATTTTCCTTCACATTTCTTAAAGACACGCATGCAAAACACGCATGCATTCTATGCATTTTTAGGGATATTTGCTCCTAGGCATTTGTATGCAACGCGACATACATCTCTTACTGATTCCTAGGACTGAGCAAGTCTCGTACTAATTTCTAGTGATATTCAAGCCTCTAACGCATTTCTAGGAGTACGCAACGTACGCTTCTCCACATTTCTAGAACTACGCAAGTCTCGTACGCATCTCTCAGAGGAAGTCACAAACTACGGTAAAATTCGATGATTTCTTAACGTTGTTTTTCGACCCCCCCCCCACCAAAAAAAATTGCCCCCCCCCCCCCTCTTCAGATTGCCAATCAGGGCAATTGCCCCGGCAACATGCTTCAGAATTATCCCGTAAACGTATAACTTTACAATCGCTAATATTAACTCCTCAAATAGCATGTGTACAAATTATAGCGCCAATCCAACTCGTAGCGCTCTGTAAAGGCCAACTCATTTTATGCTGACCCTGTACATAACCAGACACACACACGTGATTCGAAAATTACTTGCAGAAACGAAGAAAGCTCAACGCCCGTCGGATGATTGCGGGAATCGGATGAATCTCTTGATCCTCTTAATGATAACCTCCCAAACCTTATAAGCGCAAGAAACTTTCAAATTATATCAGTCGATGCAGATAGTAAAGCGTAACGACTTTGTGACCGCCACCTACCGGCAACACTATACAATTTCATACTTTTTTTTCCATGAGAAAATCTGATCTTCCTACCATAAGGAGTTTAAAAAAACGGCAACAACAACACTAGAGTCGTTGACTTGTGCCATCTTTCGTAGGCACTGGCGCAAGAACGTCATTGACCGGATGAGCCTTTTTTTTTTTCCATACTCTTGAAAAATACAAAATGGTCCTTTATTTTGGCAATGGATGAGCCTTCTCTTGGGCGTTTACCACCTTCCGCTTACGGGGTCGCCACCTCTGCGCTCTTCCGAATTTTTTTTTTCACTTTTTTTTTTGTTTTACGAGTGAAAGTTGTTTACTTCCGTAGGGTGTTGAACGGAAATAGACGTCAATTTTTTTTTCTAAATTTAAGGAAGAAGGTCGATACTGAAAATTAAAGGGCACTCACGGACTGTTCAATGTGTCCTTTAAATGCTTTGAGTTCGTGTTGTTCGGGTCATAGCTCTCTGGATTCGATCTCAATGACCGCACTGGTATGATTGTCAGCTGGGAATGGTTTTCTTCTCGGGTTCAGTGGCGTCTTAACGGGTAAGGCGATGGGGGACCCTCCCCACCCCTGAATTACTGGAAGATTTCGCTGCTTCTGTGAAATTATTTCTCCGTTAATTCTGAATTTTTTTTATTAATTCTGATTGATTTCATTAGCTGTAAATATTCATCAATTCTGGAATTATTTCTTTTATTGAGAATGAATTGTTAAGAGTTCTGAAATTATTTCTCTATTGATTCTGAAATTTCGTTTCCATTAAATCGGAAATTTCGTTTCTATTAATTCGGAAATTATTTTTCTATTAATTCGGAAATTATTTTTCTATTAATTCGGAAATTATTTTTCTATTAATTCGGAAATTATTTTTCTATTAACTGTCATTTCCATTTGTGGAATTATTTATTTCATAAATGCTGGATTATTAATAATTTTGAAATTATTTTTCTATCAATTCTAAAATTGTTCCTTCAATTCCCAATTTTCAGTAGTTATGGAATTACTTCTTTCATTAACTCTGGATATTCATGAATAAATTTTGGAATAATTTGTTTTTTATGAGTTCCGAATATTCATGAACTCCGAAACAATTTCGTTAATTTTGAATTTTCATCCAGTCTGGGATAATTTCTTTTATTACATTTGAATTTTCATTAATTATGAAATTATGTTTCATGAATTTTGAATTTTCAAATTATTTTTTTCATAACTTTCACTTATTCTGGAATTTTTACTTTTAATCATTTTGAATTTTCAGTTTCCGGGATAATTTCGTTCATTAATTTCGCATTTTCATAGATTTTGGAAAAAAATTTCATTTTCCATTTTTAAATTGTCATAAATTCTTCAATTTTTCTAGTTAGTTATTGAACTGTTTCTTTCATTAATTTGCAATTTTTATGGCTTCCTGAATAATTTATTTCATCAATTTTTGAATTTTCCATCAGTTCTGCAACTATTTCTCTTTAGATTTTCTAATAGTTCTTTAATCCACTCTGAAATTATTTATTTAACTCTTACGGTGGCAATCCCGAGATATCTCGTCAAGTTTAATCCACTTTATTTCGTTCACCCCGAAATATCTCGGGTTCTTACCACGCTTTTATTTTCAATGTGGAAGTTATAATGCGGATCAGGAAAATTTTAAAAACGACTTGAAAATTTAACGTTAATTAATGTCTGATTTTCATAAAATTGAAATTTCGGTTTTTTTAGTTTATATGAAAACTAATCTAAAAGTATCGAGATACTTTTGGGCCTTCTTGTACATTATGTAATAAGTATCTCCTGTAATAAGCTCTGCAATTACTGTATCTCGAAATTTACGAAAAATGTAGAATAGATATGGATCTAAATTAGATGAGTAATTTTTTTTTACACTTTTTGGAAATTTAGTTTTCATCTGATAACGAAAATAGAATGTATTTTTTTTAAAAAAATGGCACATAAAAAGCTGATTCTTCTCTTCTTTTCACGCTCGATACCCATTTGCAATGAAATGTAGGTCGATGTTTAAAGAAATAAATAATTGATTTTTCGCTTCATTCAATCGATTAATTAGCAGTTAGATCTGTGTCCATTTCCACGGGTTGGAAATATTCCTGAGTGGAAAAAAAATGGGTAAGAAATAATTTCAGTTCAGACTAAAATAATCGCTATTTTCGAGCATTAGTTTAATTATTATAAGTTATAATCAATCATCCTCGATTTCGAACGTAATAAATTATACGTGAATTATAAATATTAAGATTGTAATATTACGTGGTTAATATATAATTATTACCAATTTAATGATTAAACCTTGCCCATGTATCGATTTAATGGTTAAAGTAAGTGATTAAAATAACTTCATGACTGAAATAACCGTGCATATATATCCCGTTAGCTCTAAAAAAGCAATTAAAAATAAAAACCATGAAAATGATAGAAATATAAAAATTATTAGTTGAAGCACTAAACCTTTAAAATGTGTTGATTAAGAAATAACTTCAAATAAATTTTGGAAATGAATACTTTTATTCGAGCAGTTATATAATTGAGATGTGCCTAAAAATTCAAGACAGAATGAAATTCATCACATATGTAAGAAAAACAATTATGTATTTCAGTAATTTATAATAAAAATTAAATAATTACAGTACTGCAAGTTTTTGTGTTGCATATTCTTAGAAAATTCTAAAGGAAAAAAATGCGAATTTTAATTGTAATAGTTTCTAACATATATGACGAAAGTTTTAATATTGATTTGAGATAGAAATCATGGGAAGTTAAAATTTCTAATAGTTCGGAAAAATATAAGAAAACTTATAATTATATTATGTATTTTTCAAAACAATTTTAAAACTGAAATTTAAAAGAAATTCCATTTTATTCTTATAGAAAATTATCTTAAATATGAAAGAGGTAAATTAGAACATTCAAAGCAATTATTCCATTTCATCCTTGAAGTTGTCACACAACAAGTGTGACAATGGAAATTTTATTCGGGAATTATGTTCCATTTTTTATCATTTTCATATGTATTAATTTTATAATTTAAAGGATGAGAAATTTTTGAAAAGCTTTTTTTTACTTTAGTTTGTCAATGAAAAACCTATTGAAAAAATTTATTGCTACCAGAAAAATTAAACTAAATTTATTTTATTTGTATAATTTATTGAAAATCTAACACAACACTCTACAAATGTGTATTTGTATTTGTATAATGATGCGTAGATAAGTAATAAAAAGATTTAATAAAATTATATAAAAGACTTAAAAAGATATTAATTTTTTTCTCAACGCTAACATTAATAAATTCCGAGTTTTCGATGAATAAACTTTCTCGTGTTAATTTGAAATTATATATATTTTCAAAATTTTGCCTTTTTTTTCAATTTTCAAAATTTTTTTTTTTTCAATTTTCAAAATTTTCTCTTTTTTCAATTTTCAAAATTTTCTCTTTTTTCAATTTTTAAAATTTTCTCTTTTTTTCAGTTTTCAAAATTTTCTCTTTTTTTCAATTTTCAAAATTTTTGTCTTTTTTTTCAATTTTCATTGAATTTCTAATTTGAATTTCAGTACTGTATATTGTAGTTCATTTTTATTCCAATTCCTATTTTTCTCTTTTGAATTTTCTATGCATTTCTATTTATAAACCTGAATGCAAAGCATTAAATTCTCTTCATAAAATGCAAATAAATCACTGGGAAAGAATGAAAGTAAAAGCACTAAAGAAAAAAAGCGTTTAAGAAAGAAGAGGCTTTCGGATTTTTGTGTCCAATTTAACGGATGGATGACGAATGACTATCCTTTAAGCGATTTTCTAAAAATAAAACTAAAATTGCTTGTGATAAAATAAGAGCACATGAATGGCACCTCTAAAAAAACCCGATTTCTATTGGTTTCTTATGGACATTACTTTTTATCAATTCAATGGCTTTATTTCCTGCTGTCTTTACAAGAACTGTTATTTGTGTGTTTACGCGCTTACTTTCGTATTTATTGGTCCATCACACACGCCGTACAATCCACGCGCTATTTTTGAGGAATACGTGAGAATTCTTTAACAGGCATGCGCGGTAGCGATATAACATGGTATTCTAGCAATTTTTTTTCGACGTTTTTGACACCGATATTTGATGTAATCATCGAAAGTGCGGAAATTAATTCTGGAATTAGTAAATAGCGTAAGAATTTCATTGATTTCCAACTGATGTGACGCCAGGTTGGTGGAAAGTGGCGACAGATATTTCGGAGTAAAAATAATATTTAAATAGCAATTAGTGGAGCACGGATTATATGCACTTAAAAAGTGCCGAAATATGCTCTAAAATCATGCAAATATGCACCTAAAAATGCCGAAATATGCTCTAAAAGCATGCAAATATGCACCCAAAAATGCCGAAATATGCTCTAAAAGCATGCAAATATGCACCTAAAAATGCCAAAATATGATCAAAAAACCCAAAATATGATCAAAAAATCCAAAATATGCACTAAAAACCTGAAAAACAAATTCCAAAATACCAACCAATATATGTAAAAAATCACCGTGGAAAAAAAGCAAATATGTTTTAAAAAAAAAAAGGATATTTATATTTCTTAGTGCATATTTATTTACAAATATCCCAATATATGAATGAATATATATACAGCGTATGCAAATAACTTCTAAAGTCTGTATTTTTTATGTAGACATTTCTAATTTCTAGTTAGTCGTGGTTGCTCATTCATGAAATACCAGTAACAACAGAATTTCAACGTTATTTCTAAAAAAAGGTTGAACACTTTTGTACTGTTACAATAAAGTGGTTGATATTTAGAAAATATTGCTAAATTCTATATGAATTCTCATTATGTCCCACCTACGGGAAAAACATCGATGTTAAGAAAATATCATGAGCAATATTCATTTCAAACATTTAGAAAAAAAATGTCAGAATTTTAATAAACCTTCAAAAATATGCACTTATTCTGAAAATTCTTCGATTTTATACATTTATATGCATTAATGCTGAAAAAAAGCCAGTCATATAATGTGGGCTCTAGTAAGTAGTTTAGTGCAGCGTTCTTCGACCGCTGGTCCTCAAACAAGTCTGGGTACACAAAACATTTTGTCAAATTTTTGAAGAAACTAAATGATTAGGCATCTTTATTGTTGAGGGGTGAGGAAGATGCTTTTTTGAAATTTTCATTTACGTGAAACAAATTTTTTCAGCCGTTTTTAGCACTGAAATCCAAACAGGAATGGAAGAAACTTGTTGCAGCGCTTTATGCCTCAGAAATAGCAGTATATAAAATTTTTTTAAACCAAAAATCCAGGTACCACAAAACCGGAACAGTTAAACTTAATTCGTATATCGGGGTTCCGTAGATGAGCCTACAAGAGCTCATACCTCTCCTCATCGTTACTCTGTCAATTAATTGCAGTAGTTCATTGAAACCATGGTTAGGATAAAAAAAGATATGGATGATGACAATCTTGAAGGCCTCTCACACCATCAAATGGTGGTGAAAGTTAAGAAGAAATGAGAGTTCTGGCTGGAAGTGCTCCCGGGAATTACCAGGCCCACCACTTCGGGTACTAAATTAAAAATATGGGAAAATAATAAATAATAAATTATGTCAAAATAATAAATTATGTTGTCTGATTACGAATAAGTTTGGATTCTATTCACTTTCTCGTTCTATTTTCATACATAAGAGAAATGGCGTATAAATATTGATTGGAAAAAAAAGAAAGAAACTTTGTGTGCACTATGAACTCTGCTGCCACCTATTAAATAAGAACAAAACTATTTTTTATAAATTCTTGAAATAAAATCGACTGTTGGTTTTATACTGGTGTGTACAGCTCAGCTTAAAAATAAATAATGCATGGTATGATATCATATATTATTTATTTTCCTGCTTCATGCTGATTTAAATCTTATTCCATAATACCGGTTACTGTATTTTTACGCTTGCCGCAAAATTATCTTATGGTAAACATAAAAACATAGTAACCGGTATCAAAGAGCAGAAATTGTACACCGGTGTACATAATAAAAATTAAGAATACATAATATGGTATCATATCATATAATATTCGTTTTCATGCTGTACACCGGTTTAACACCCACAACCAATTTGCCTTGCAGAATTATGACAAATAGTTTTGTTTTTGTCCGATAAGTGTCAGCGCGGGTATGGGGGAGGGTCCTCAGTTCAAAGATGTTCTCGCGTGATAAAATATAATAAGTTAGGCCAGAGGAAATTTTCCTCTTATTACTTGTTTTCGCCGGTTCGCAAATTATTTCTCCTGTTTATGCCGGTTCAGTAAATTGTTCTATTAATCTCACCCATCCAATAGGGAAAGAGATTGAAGAACGCTGTTTTAGGTCAGTGTTTCTCTACTTGGGGGGAAGAGGGGGGTCGTATTGCTCCTTTTTTTTGTCTTAAAATAACTAAGACTCATAAATTTTCAAATCTTCAAAAAGGCCAAAATAGTGACAAAAACCCAATAATTTCGATCCCTGATATCTCAGCGGGATTTTGATGGGGTAAATTTCGCTTAGTACATTAAAGACAAGAGCTAAATTTATCAATTGATATTTTTTGAATAATCAGAGTTTTAATTATCACATTCATGTAATTTAATCATAAATTGGTCCTATTTAGAGGTGGTGCTACCTCATATAATACCTGCATCGTATCGTTTAGATTCGGAACTTGTTTGAAAGTTTTCTAACGCAATATTTTCAACAGGTCAAGAGGTGCCAGAAACGTGTCCACACCCTGCAGTTCCTATCTATTCCTCCGTCACGTTGTCCAACGATGGTCGAGCCGTTGGAACGACGGCGACTTACGCCTGCGACGAGGGCTACGAACTCTTCGGGTAAGATTTACATTCAGAGATTATCTTCTGTCGAACCATATATTTTACTAAAGCCTCATGTCATCCCACGAACACGATTATGAAACCTCTTTCCTTTTCTAATTTCTTTGACAGTGAACCAGTCAGGGCATGTTTATCTGGTGGCAAATGGAGCGGGGATCTTCCTCACTGTGGTAAGTTTGAAGGGTTTAATACTTATTAATGTTCATCGAGTTGACACGTTGATCATCTCTTTGACCGTAGATTTATGGTGAGATTTTTATCAATGCATATTATACGGTGAGAATTCGGCCATTAATTTCTTAACCCAATCTGCATCCGGGAGGAGAATAAACAGCAGATGTGGTAGCTGATAAATTTGCGCACACATTACGCAAATACCAGTTATTTATCGAGCTTGGTGATATGCGGCAGGCAGCAAACTCAGAGGGAATATGCAAATGACTGAACTGTCAAAAGCTATCTCGAATATGGCATTTGGTGCATCTGGTCTTTTAAGTAGGACTCATTGAAAATCCAGGCTGACTCGGCGACCATCTTTGAATGCGAGTTGACGTCAGTAGTCGCTATAGCCAATCGCCGTTCCCTATCCAGTAAGGTGCTTATAAAGGAGGGTGTCTCATCGTTCTCCATCTTTGAACAAAAAACTGTTTTTGCGCGAAAAGTTAAATTATTAGTCTAAATCATTAGAAAAAAAGCAGGATAGGGAACAGCGATTGGAAAACGCGATAATATTTGACGTAACACTTAAGCTCAAAGTCGAACGGAAGAGTCTGCCTATGGTTTGAATGAGCCCTATTATCCTGCTTTTCTTTAACGATTAGACGTCATACGATTCACTCACCTCTCTTCACCACTATACTTTGAGATATCCTCATATGTAGTTTTCAAAACAGAACTGCCGTTACTATTTTTTTTTTTTTTGACCTAAGGTTACCGGATTCAGAAATTTAGAAATGAGGACAATGCGCACACTCTTCAATGCCACATATTTTCACAGAAGATGGCGCCTTTACACCGACAAATAACAACGAATGTTTTCCAACCAAAACAGAGACGCGTTCGATATGTATACAGTGGTTTTTTGAGGGGGGGGGGGTAAGTACGGCCCTAGTTTTCCGCAAAGAGTGTAAGTATATGTAGAAAAAGTAACTAAATAAGCACACACTGACGAATAGATTTTAGTTCCACAGTGCACTGAGAGAAATATATTTTTCTGTAAATGAAAAAAGTAAAAAAAAAAAAAAAATCTGGATGTATAAAATGATGACAAAAGAAAATTCAAAAACATATTAGGACGACTGAAATGACGTCAAAAGTGAGGACGTCTGGTAACCCTAGACCAGGGATTGTTAACATTTTTCAATCACGACCTAAAATAAACAACAAAATCAGCTTCGCGACCCATGGAACAGTTTCTTTTTCGGAATTAAGTGAAACCAGTGATGTAATAAGTGCATTTGTAATAAAACTGTATAAATGGATATGTACGACTTGTCTAGGAAACCCCGGTTATTCAAGTTTGGGTCGTGACCCATAACCGAAGAATCCCCTGGCTGTTAGTGGATTTGAACGATTCATGTTGGAAACCGCCTGCGACTCACAAGTTTGGGTCGCGACTCATATTTCAAAAACTTTTGGCAGTAAGTGGATTCGTACGACCCCATCGAAGCCCCTGCGAATCAAGTGTGAGTCGTGTCCCATGGTTTGAATCCTTGACTGTAATGGATTTGAACGACCCATCTCGGAAGACTCTGCGACCCAGTTTGTTGTCGCGACACATAAGTCAAGAACCCCTGTCCTAGACTAAGGCTTATAAAATAAAATTTGGTAGAAAATTTAATTTCTGTTTCCTAGAATCCATTGAAAAACCTTTGTATATTTTTAATGGAAATTTCTAAAAACACGCAAAGAAATGACAAACAACATAAGCCTAAGCTGTGGAGAACAAATCGCTGAGCAAAAGTCATTTCCGCCCAGCTTTCCATACATTATGCGCATGCTCGCGTGCGTATTGTCGCAGTATTTGTACGCGAGTGGGAGAAGCTAATAAAGACATTTTCACGAAATGTCCTTCCGTTCGCCTATTCATTGGACACGGCCGTGGTATTAAGAGCATTGTGTGAAGAAATAGTAATACTGTGTGTATGTGTTTTTGTTTATTATATAAGTTATTTTTCGCTACCCTTTGTGTTATTCATACAGCTGTGAACGTAGCGTACGGCAAACCGGCGAACCAGTCGAGCACGGTGAGGGGCGGTGAACCAAACCACGCTAATGACGGCGACCTTACAACTTTGCACGAGAATAAGTACTGTACCGAGACAAAATCCGAGAGCTCACCCTGGTGGCAAGTTGACTTACTACATCCGTATCCGGTTTCCGTCGTCAGGATCGTCACCAGAGGTTGCTGCGGTAAGATGCCCATCTTCTGCATATATGATGGTTTCTCAAACCAAGGGCTTTGTACATATTACGATAAATCGTTTATTATGAATAATTACAATCGTCTTGGTAAATTTGATAAATGTTAAAAAGATTATCTTTTTCTACCAGAGGTAATGCCCAATATTCACAAGGGTCTGGTTGGTAAATTTGATAAATACGGAAAACATAATCATTTTTTAGGCAGCTTTTTCTCAGCCCAATATATCAAGGAAACAGATATTCTCTGTATTTTACGTCGAGAGGAACTCGGAAAGAAAAGTCATCTGGTCTCCACCGAGACTCGAACCCAGACCCTCTTACATTCCGGGCCAGCATGCTACCATCTACACCACTGGAGACACGGCCCTGACTTCCTTATTTCAAGCACTGTGGTGTAAGACGCTGGAGTAGAGGCATTAGTACCCTCTCTTGACTTCAGGAAATGGCTTCTCAGGTGCGACGGTAGAGATAGACAGCTTCATCCTCTACTCATATATCTCTAATGTCCCACCTGGGAAAGGGGGAGGGGCATTTGCTGAAGTTAAGAGTTTCAAAGAGGCTACTAATGTCTCTACTTCAGCGCCTCAAACCGCAGTGCGTGAAATAAGAAAGGCGGGGTCATATATCTTCAGTGGTGTAAGTGGTGTCATGCTTGCCCGGAATGCCAGATGGCCTGGGCTGTAGTCACAGTGGAGACAAGATGAATTTTTTCTGAGTTTACCTCGGTAAAATCCAGAAAATATCTTTCTTTGATTATTCTTTCTTACCTGCGGTTACGCATAATATCCTGGTATAACTGGTGAATTTGATAAATATGGAAAAAATTTCAAATGAGCCTAGTATGCGTGATGAATATAGTCGGACCCCGATATAATGATAACAAATTTTACGATCGTATCCCGATATAATACATGTATGAATTATTATGTACAGTATATCATGTAGTACGATTTATCATGTTTACCAACGCCGCGACGCTTGGGTTCCATGCATAATCGCTGGTAAAAGTGATTAATTTAGGAAAATTCATCAAATTTACCAATACGCTCGGTAATTATGCAAAATAACCGGTTATTATGTATAATATCTGGTAATCATGCATAATTACCGGTTATTATGTAAAATAACCGAATATTTCACACATTTGCCGTAACATATATACTTGGTATAGCGATTACCAATATAATTTGTGCACCTACCGTTATGAAAGCTTGGATTATCGGCAATAAGATAATTGTTGTATTTTAATTTATAAGCCGTTTAGATCAGAGATTTCGTGTGAAACCCTTGTTGGCTACGAAACTGCTCTACGAAATCCAAACAAACAAGAATATTTTTACAAAATAAACAATTTTATTTCATCATTAATGAGAGAACCCCCTCCCTTCCCAGAAAAGCTCACGGGACCCCAGTAGAAACGTCTGGCTTGCTTACACAAATGCTTTCAAACCTTTTTACATCTGCAAAGCGGTGGAAAATAGTTGAGCAGTTTCACAGGGTGGCAGGAATAGGGGGAAATATTTTGTAAATCTGAAAAAAAAAAGTAACAAATAGGTGATAGGTAAATGATAGGCAACTGTTTATTTACAATATTGTTATTATTAACAATAAATGAAATAAATATAGGAGAAATAATTTCAGCGCTGGAAAAAATGCACAGAAGATTTAATTTGAGGAATTAATTTCAAATTAATTCCTCACTGTGGTGGTCGAGTGGTTGTAGTGACGGACTCGCGATGCGAGGATCCGGGTTCGAACCCCACAGTGGTGGTCGGCTGAAGTTGGTTTTCTGTGGTTCCCAACTTCAAGGCGCAAATGCGAGCCGATCTCCCCGTTAAAAAGTCTCGCCACAGAGAGCAACAGTCCTACAACGATAAATCATTCAATCATAACACTTCACTCATAGTTAGAAAAACTGGCAACAGATGGCAGCACTACACATACCAAGCATTACAGAGAAACAAAAACTTCACGTCAGGTTTCACTACACGTACACGCACATTCCCGCATGTGCCGATTCGTTGAGGGTTCCGCGGGTGGTGTGGGCGGGGTGCATGTGTGGTGTGGCGGTGGTAGGTGGTGCCTCCAAAGAAATGGCTCGGGGATCCATGATGTTCTTGGGTCAGCCACCTCGTTGGGCGGTTTGCCTGTTGTGGCGTTGTATTTGTATTTGAAATTACGAGCAAAAAATATGTAAACGTGAAAAATGATTTGCGGACCTCTGCTGATAGCTAAGACAGAAATAAAAACCAATAGAGCCTATGCTAATGAATAGAGTTCGTTCCGAAACTTAGTGCGCGATTTCCTTATCCCTAAAAAATATTTTAGCAATTTCATGGACAACGGAAACGGGAAAAAAAATAGTTTGTGAATCGACAAGAAGTAAATAAATATTAGAAATTATTTGGCAGACCAACAAAAACACAAAAATAGAAGAAATTGTTTGGGGAGGATCGGTAAAAAAACGTATAAATGGAGGAAAAATATTGAGAACCAGTAAAAAATGTTTACGAGAAATAATTTGAATTTCGGCAACAAAAAAAAGCACAATTAAAATAAATAATTCGAGGACTGGCAAAAAACACTAAATGAAAGAAATAATTTGAGGACCAAAACACAAATTGGGGGAAAATATTGAGGGCCATTAAAAAATTCATACATTAAAGAAATAATTTGAGGACCGATAAAAAGCACATAAATAAAAGAAAAAATTCGAGGACCAGCAGAAAAATACATAAACAGAAGAAATAATTAGTGGACCGTCAAAAAAGCTCATAAATGGAAGAGATAATTTAAGGATTGGTTAAAAAAATATAAATAGGAGAAAAATTTTGAGGACCAACAAAAAATGCATAGGAGGAAGTAATTAAAGGTCCAGCAAACTTATACAGAAGAAATAATTTGTGCACCTACTAAAAATACATAAATTAAACCAATGATTTGAACACGGGCAAAAAGCACATCAATAAGTGAAAAAATTTGAGGACCGGCAAAAAAATACATAAATAGAAGAAATATTTTTCGGACCGACTAAAAACACATAAATGGATGAAATAATTCGAGGACCGGCAAAAAATTCATGAATAGAAGAGATAATTCAAGGTTTGGTAAAAAGCACACAAATTGGAGAAAAAAAAATTGCGAACCGGCTAAAAATACATAAGTTGAAGAAATAATTTGAACACAGGCAAAAAGAAACAGCACGTAAATAGAAGAATTAATTTGAGGACTAGCAAAAAATTCATAAATAGAAGAAAAAATTTACGGACCAGCAAAAAAATACATAAGATATAGGAAACATAAATACAAATAGGAGAAATAATTCCCTATTTTCTTTCTTTGTGAGGCTTTCGTTGCGTGTTCATGACTAAATGAATGATTCATTTTATACTCCGGAATTATATTATTAAATTATTTCTTCACGAAATCGAAGTGTTATACTTCTTTTAAATTCTAAACCTGTTCTAACCGGTTTTAATTGTTTTTTTTTATTGTTATATTATCATTATTTCAGGCCACAAGCCTCTTCAGGACCTCGAAATCAGAGTAGGCAACAGCTCGACAGTTCAAGGAAACCGGCTATGCGCATGGTACCCGTTAACGCTCGGTAAATATACGCATGGTCGTCACCATTTTTTTTTATTGCTCCGACTGACATATTTATTATATATTGTTATTTTAAAATTGTTTTTCTTTGTGATGATATGTTTTATTGATTCATGGTCGCTCTTACAAGACGCGGAGCCCGATGTGAAAACAACAGTGGGGCCTCTCGGGCGTCTTAAGAATTTCGGGGGCCATTTTTACAAATTATACAGGTGCTGAAACATCCATACAAAAAAAAAAAAAAAAAATACAGACAAAATTGAATGAAAATTTAGAACTGAAGAAAATTTTAAATTGATGGTAGAAATAATTCCAAAACCAATTAAAATTAGGACCCAATGGAAGAAATTGTCTAAATTCTAGTAAGAATTCAGAATCGATGAATGAAAAATATGAAGAATGATTGACAGAGATATTTTTCCAACACCCATGAAACTAAAGAATAAATAGAAGAAACAATAGCAGAACTCATTAAAATTCCGAATTCCAGAATTGATGAAAATTCAGAATTTACGAGTGAAATGATTCCAGAACTGATGAGAAAAGCGATTCAGTGATTCCAAAATAGAGAGAAGAAACGATTCCAGAATTGATGAAAAACGTGATTTTTCTGAATTGATGAAAAAAATGGTTCCAGAATTGATGGAAGAAATCATGCCAGAATTCATAAAAATTCAGATGGAATTATTTCTTTTATAAATGATTCCAGACAATTGATGAAAGCAATGATTCCAGAATTGATGAAAATTCCGAATTTTAAAGGAAACTGCACCGCAAGTGCGGGGCTCGATGCGATCGCACCTGTCGCATATCTATCTCTATTAAGACACTAATTTCTAAACTGATGCATTAATTTAGAAAATGTACATTTTCTTTAGGGAAAGAAATTGCATTGCAAGTTATTATTTAATAAAATTTATTACGATATTGAGTTCAATTATAGAGAAGTTTGGTGCAGTCTAATTTCCGTTAACATATTTTTTTATTCATTTCGTGCTGGCAAATAGATTTCGTTCTGTTTCAAGTTTCTGTATCGATGTTTGTACATGATGTGCTGAATTGGTTTCGCTTTTTTTAGCGTCATCTATCTTTGATTTTGAATAATACTTTCTGATTAAATATGCATAAATTTTTCTCATATTTTTTTCACTTTCTATTGCTGTTTTTTTTATTTAAAAAATAACTTTTTTTAATAATTTACAGAATATCTCAATATTTTGATATCACTTGTAAAATAATTAATTATATATAATAAATTCTCGGATCGAAATTTATTCCCGTTTTCTGGCATTGGAAACATAGTCTCGTCTACGATACTTCAATCATGTATTTTGAAGTTTCACGAAGTTCAAAAATCAATTTAGCATGTTTTTCTTTGTAATTATTGTAAATTTGCAATTAATTTTCTCAGTTTAATTAAAATAATTATGAGTTTGCGAAACCTCGTGTACCACGTGACAAAAAAAAATTTGGGGGGAAATTTTTTTTTTAGGTTTCTAAAAAAGTTATTTCTGTTCATGGTGAGGGAAAAAAAATTCTGATCAGAATAAAATTTATGAAAATTTCATTTTTGAAAAATGATAAAAAATCAATTTCATCGTAAACAAATTTTCAAAAACACCATGACACTCATTAGAGCAGGCTTCTTCAAACCGTTGTTCGAGAGCACCCAGATTGTTCGATGCTCGTGTCCGATTTCGTTCTCGCAAGCACTCTTGATCAACGTCTTAAGTAAAACGCCTTGTACAAATTGTACTGAGGGATTGAAATCATGCATTAACTTGTCGTAAGTGCTCTTTTGATGGCGGGTGGGTACAAGCAGTGCTCACGACTAGGAAAACGTTGGAGACCTCTGCATTAGAGTATTTCTTTAACCTTCGTGAGCCCGAAAAATTAAAATTAGTTTAAAGAAACTTGACACCAGTTGCAATTTATGTATTTCATAGTGCTTATTTAACAGCGAAACCTCGCAACAACGGTTCTCGATATAACGGTAAATCCCGTCTACAACGATATTTTTTCCAGTTATGTTTGGAAATACTTAAAGGCAATTGACCTACACAAGAAATTATTCCTTTCATTATGTTTGAAAGGATTTCTTGCATTTCATCTGAAATCGCCAATTCTTAATTTTCACTAAATCTGAAATAAAGTTTCGTTACTTCTCCATTAATTTTGAAATTATTTCTTTTAACTGAATTCTCGCCAATACTGCGACTAAACCACACATGCACTCACATTTCCCTTGGGAATTTCTATCGAATTTGGTACATGCCGTTGCGTGCATATGTGCATGGTTCTAATGTATTTATGACGGCAGAGTTAGGAGTCATTCACGTATTACGTCAGCATCGATCGCTTCCGATTTGCTGACTTTTTATGACAAGGGTGGGTTGAATGATGCTTACGTCATCAACCAACCTTTATAAAAATATGAAATATTCTTAATAGATCTTATTCGGTGCGCTAAAAACGAGAAAACCCTTTCGCTAGTTTGTGGGCACCTGAACTAATATTCTGCCTAATAATAAGTCCCTTACAGATCCACTTAGTAATCTCTAAATGTTTGGCGGATCCTTCAAGTGCTCAGGAAATGTGTCAGGGCCACTTAAGTGCTCTGGACTTGTGCTACGTATCACTCAAATAATCCGTTATCATGCCGCGGATCACTTAAGTAATTAAGGAATGTGCCGTCGGAGTAACTTATAACTTCAATGATGTAGAACTACACTGGGGGTCGCTTAAGTGCTCTAAAACTACGCCACATGTCACTCAACTGATGTCTAAATTGTGCCACGGATCGCTTAAGTGTTCTGGAACTGTATCGCGGGTTACTTAAGTGATCTGTGAATGCACCACGGAACTACTTCTTCGATCTGAAAATGGGTCACGGGCCTACTTCAGTGATCTGAAAATGGGCCACGGGCCGCTTAAATGTTCAGGAATTGTGCCACGGGTCAATTAGCGATCTGCAAATGTGCCGCTTAGTTCATTTTCACAAAATTAAGTTTGAGGGGGCAGGCGACATTAGATAACCTTCAGGGCCACATTTGGTCCGCGGGCCAAGGGTCCGCCTTGTCTTAAGCCTTAAGGAGTGGGTCACAATGAATTTCTTAAAAATAAATTTTGAGTTTTTAGCCTTCAAATAGCATTGAAATTAACAGAAATTGATTATAAGATTATAATTATACATATAAAAGTATTTTCTTTCGAAAAATTTTATTTAAAAAAAATACTTTTTACATTAAAATAAAATAAATTTTCGTCTGGGGGGCGCACGACCCCCTCCCTATGCCCCATCCCGAGTACGTCTCTGATCCCACTAATATGCGTTAGGAGCTGGGGGGGGGGGGTAGTGCTGATGAAATTTTGCTGACGGAGGGCGTCAGAGTTTTGCTGACAAGAGGAGGGGGGTCAAAAATGGCTAAAAATTGGCTGACGTAATACATGAACGGGCCCTTATGTGTGTTTCGTGATCGAAAAGGTGCTGTCTTCAGTATTAGAAGTGAAAGTGGCAGATGCTTGGATTTTCGTTTTCATCCTAATACCGAAATTTAATCATGATCAATTTGTTTCTTTCATTGATTTTGCATTTATATAACTTTGGTTCAAAAAAACAAAGTGAACATATTTTTGGGTGGTTTTTTATATTCACGACTTTATAATTATTTTATTATAACTTTCTGTACCTAAGCCTTTTTGGATGAAAATTTTTCATCCTAAAATATATAAAATTGGTAAGGTGAAGGCGGCATCATATATGTTTGGATTCCGGGCCCTCGAACTCGTTAAGATGGTCCTTTTTATACGTCAAATATGATTGAGGTAGATCATATTTAACCTCTTGAAGTGATCAGTGGTTCTCAAAGTGTGCGTCGCGACTCCTAGGAGCATTCTCCGATCTTTGTTGGGAGTGTCGCGGTGAGTTGGTGGTATTGATGAATATGCCCATTCACTACTTTAGAGTGGGCCTTTTCTATCTATTCGGGGATGTTCGAAAAAATCCGTTAAATCAAGGTTCATTATATCACACTCTAGCTCATTTGTACGGTCATCTAAATAGTGAATCTTATTACGGCAATGGGACTGATTTATCATATTTACCAATTCGAAGTGGCAATTATGGCCACGAAGTGACCGTCAAATGATGAATTTGGTACGATTTTATCATGTTTATATACTAATGACGCTTGGCTATTCTGCATAATCGCCGATAAAAATGATAAATTTAATGAAATTCATCGAACTTACCAAATTGGTCGGTGATTATACATAATAACCGGATTTATCGCATTCGCCGTGACGGATACATTTGATCAAATGTCACATGATGAACATCATCCCGTATTTTCCATCACCAGCCAATATTTATTTGTTGATGCCTCTGATTTTGCAGATGACGGGATCACCAGAGACTTCCCTTGCGCTTATCCAATCACTGGGAGATACGTCTACGTACAGATGGTTGGGAACCACGGATCTCTCACGATGTGCGAGGTCATGGTGTTCACTACACAAGGTAAGGACCATGTCACGTGGCAGAAATTAACTTTTCTAGCAAAATAAATTAATCAAAACAGCTTTCATATGCATAATGCATGATCCATTTCAATTCTTCTAGAAATTTCAAGCGGCCGGTGCGGCAACCAGCTCGAGCCACTCGAACTCACTACATTCAGTCGCACCTGTTACGAATTCCAGACCCAGCAAGGCGGATCATTCCAGGAAGCTCAGGAATACTGTAGGGCCAGGGGTGGTCTCGTACTACACACGGTGCAAGATTTGACGCATAACTTCGTCGCCTCGGAACTGGAGAGGAGGAAAGACCTACTGAAGTCGAAACTCGTTTGGCTCGGAGCCCAGAGAGACCAAGGATTACGGGCCAAGACATGGCACTGGGTCAACGGTAAGGATTCTGTTCCGCATTTCATCGGTTTATATGCTTTCTGAATTTCTTGAAAAATTAACCGGTGTATGTTTAAACTTGCAGATTAATAATCTGTAACTTTTTTCTTTCGACGTACGGTCAAACGGGAATTAGGGTCAGATACGGGAAGTGTAAGGTGTGGCTGTGTAATGCATGCCTTGGCCTAAGCAGGTTATATAATACGTGACCAGAATGGAGTATTAGTACAGCCACGTGCAGCGCGAAATTTATAGAATAGCCTAAGAAATCGTATAAGGAGGAGGGTCATTGAATATTTAATGCCTAAAATAATCTCCCTAACGTTTTTAGAGCTATAGTTATTGATTTATTATTTCTTTGTATGTTATTATCGTCATGACTAATATGCGTCTATTTTCCATCAATTGTAGATGACCCTGTGCAAAAATACCTGTGGGCGGAAGACCAGCCAAATAATTATAATGGGCAACAAAATTGCGTCGTGTTGGATGGCGGAAGGCGTTGGCAGTGGAATGATGTGACGTGTGACTTGGATTATCTACCATGGGTCTGCCAGTATAGTGAGTGAACGTCCCTGTTTGAGGCCATCTCTTGCCATATTTTATGAATAATAATGTATTTTTTGTTTGTGTACATATTGCGTATACAATCACTGTTATGTTTAAAGCATGTTATCGGCGAAAATGTCAACCATCCTCTTGCAGATGAAGTTAAACACTTTCCTATAAGGGGCCGTTCAAGTATTACGTCATAATCGATGGGGGGGGGGGGTCCGATTTGCTGACTTTTGATGACAAGGGGGGGGGTTTGGATAATGCTTACGGCCGCTGTGGTGGTCGAGTGGTCAGAGTGACGGACTCGCATCTCCCCGTTAAAAAGTCTCGCCACAGAGAGCAACAGGCATACAAACAGTACAAATATTCAGTCACTACACATCACTCACTTCACTTCTGAGATATAGTTGGCAGCACTGAAAAATCATACACAACACTAGATACGCACTCAGACTGTTAGCTACACACACTTACACTTCCGGCACAACTCACTAGGTAGTAAATTGCCTATGGCGATAGACATGAGTTGTGCTCGGTTTGAAAAAAAAAAAGGATAATGCTTACGTCAGCAACCACCCTTTATGAAAATATGAGTTAGAATTCAGAGGGGCAGAGTTGATGACGAAATTTTGCTGACAAGGGGGGGGGGGGGGAAGGGGGATCATTGCTTACGTAATACTTGAACGGCCCCTAACACTGAAGACAATGTTTTGAGACAACTATGCACAGTATTGACCTGACACGTTTCGGCACTTTTTGGGTGCCGTTGTCAAATGTTTTAAAAACTAGAATGACGTATCCATTAATCTTAAACTTCTACAATGTAAAATTCATTGTGATGCGTCATACCTGGCTGTCATCTCAATCGCCTGACTGTCTGTTGTATTTGGCTTCGTAATTGGTGACTCGGTAGTGATACTTTCTGAAAATTCAAATCAGTCATGGCGATTTCAAGGGCATTTTAGTGAACGAAATAAGATCGACGCT